>NC_090275.1:975454-1299772 GCF_040414725.1 Anabrus simplex
TAAATTAGACTGTGAAAAGATGCTTGTTTATGTGAACTCGGGTGTAAAGAGGAATTGTTTATAGTTGTAGATGATTGTGTCGGTTTTCTAAATATTTGGAAATCAAAAGTGTTAACCTTACGCGTAACTGTTATATCTAGAAAATTCAATGAGTTATCGACTTCGTCCTCTCTCGTGAATTTCAAATTAGGTTCGATTTCATTTAATTTATTTAAGATTTCTTGACTATTAGTGACATCTTTGTTTATTATTACAAATGTATCATCTACATATCTCAACCATAAATCTATTCCTTTAATTTTTGCTATTATTTCATTGTGTTCGATTGAATCCATAAATATGTCGGCAAGGATGCCCGATATTGGGTCACCCATTGCTAATCCATTCTGTTTATAAATATTATTGTTAAATGTGAAGTAGTTATTGTCTAATACGAACTTTAACAATCTAGTGAATTCTTCTACTTCCATTTTACTAAGATTACTGTGTTTACAAATATTATCATGAATGATATTAAGAGTTTTATCTGTCGGAATATTCGGGAACATATTCACTACGTCATACGAACACATCATCTGGTTTGGAAGTACGCCAAATCCAAGCAAAATGTCACACAAGTCAATGGAATTTCTTAATGGTTGTTTATTATTAAAAGTGTAATGTCTTTTCAAAAAATTGTGAATGTATTTGGAGACTTTATACGTGGGAGAATTACGGCAATTGATAATCGGACGAATCGGAATATCTTTTTTATGTATTTTGGGCATAGCTCTAGTTTCCGGGAGCCTAGGATTCATATCGACAAGTTTTAATTGTTCTTGTTCAGTAAAGAGAGATGTGGATCTTTTAAGTAAGGCTTTTAAGTTGCGTTGAATTTTAGCTAGCGGATTTTTTGTTACTAATGTGTATTTGTTATTATCAAAAAATTCTTCAGTTTTCTTGATATATGTATCTTTATACATCAAAACAATCGCAACCCCCTTGTCAGCCTTGGTTACTATAATATTGTTATCTTCAATTTTCGATTTCATGTTTTTTATTGTTTTCTGTTGTTTGTTAGAGTCATTGTTGTCACAAAGTTACCCCTTAAACTTCTCTTTATTTTATTTTAACATAAATAACTGAAAGAAAGCTCAAAGTGTCATGCGAATCACGCATTTTTATCAGGAAACATAAAATTAAGATTTCCACTTACTTTGATGTGTGTACCTCATTAACGTTTTCTGTCGCCGAAAAAAGTTTCCCGCTGTTAACAAAATCACGTGCTCAGTACAATACAACAAAAGGATCTCTGTTGCCAACAATCCAACACTTAGGACATTATCATTGTACACACAGGTAGCAGCATTATTGAGGAGTGAAAACATATAGTGTTCATTGTCAAACCATCAATGCATATCCCGCGAAATATGAAATTATTATTTGGCGCGCACCTGTCACAAAGTAACCCCTGCAGTCACAAAGTAACCTCGGTTTACGGGATTTAATATTTAGAATTTTTTTAATGACAGGTATTCGACAATTTGATGATGATGCTTGTTGTTTAAAGGGGCCTAACATCGAAGGTCATTGGCCCCTAATGGAACGAGATGGACATGATATACGATAGTTAAAATTTTAAAATCTATCCACTGACTAAAGTTAACAAAAATGGTGATGAAGAAAAATGAGTATGAGATTAAAGCAATCAGCGGATCTAATTCGCAATGCCTTATTTTTTAACAAAATAAGAGAAAATACAGGTAACAAAGGAATAAGGCATTGCCTGGAAGTACAAATATACCAGGTGGCTCCCGAACGCAGTACTTTCTACTTATAAATGTCCCGCATGCACAAATGATGAATGGAATATCTAACAACTGATTTTCACAGGGGCACCACTGCCAGCGGGCAGGTTACGTCAGAATATGAAGAGATAAGAATCGGACTGCCGCTCGCAACATGTTACTCAGCGCTACCGGTCTAATGCACCCCTTGCATTAGTCAACCTTGTGTATCACCACATAGTTCTAGGCTGGTGTATGGTACAGCCGCACTATATTTGCTGTCTGCATATCGGCAATGGCTAGTATGTTCAGCAGCGACGAATACACAGACATTATTTTAACCCGGACAACCTGGTCGGAATGCAGCTGAAGCTCCAAACAGACGTCTGCCCTCTACACGCGTATTTTGCCGAACAGTATTAGTTTTTGTTTCATACAAGCAACTCTTATCGAGTGGAATGTCTACACGTGTATTGATTGATAGGTTATTAAACTTCCTTCCCTGCATCTTTGGCGTGTTTACAAACCGTAGCGGCAATTAGGGGGGGGGGGGTAGGGCGAGGAGGGCCATTCGCCCCCCTCCCCCAATTTGTGGAGTAAACATTACATTTTTATTTCACTTAAGCCAGCTGGAACTAGGAATTATTTGAAAAAGGCTGTTTGCACAAGCCTTGTTGTCTTATCTGCTAGTTCTTTCCTTTATTTTCTTTAATTATTAACAAAATTATTGGCGGAAATACGCATAAAATATCGTTCGTCGCGGCTAACCGATTTGTATACCGCTACGGCAAGTAGTGGAGACTATGCATGTGCTGTGAGGAAGGGTAGGAGGGGTACATCTATATATATAAAATAACTTGTCCTGACTGACTGACTGACTGACTGACTGACTGACTGATTCATCTTCGCCGAGCCAAAACTACTGGACATAAAGAAATGAAATTTTGAGGATACATTCAAATTAAGATGTAGGTGCTCGCTAAGAGAGGACTTTTGGATATTACGTCGCTAAGGGGGTGAAAAGGGGGGTGAAATTTTAAAATGTGTGTATCTATATCTCAAAACTTTAAAAGTGTGCAGATGTAAAAATTGGTATTTAGAATATTCTTTAAAAATAAGGAAACACGTATTTTTTTGTTTTCAGAAAATCCCAATAGGAGGGGTGAAAAGGGGGAAAAGGGGTTGCATGCCTTTAATCAGGATACCGGTACTTATATCTCAGAAACTGGAGATATTACAGACCTGAAAATTGGTACTTTCGATCTCTTTTAAAAATAAAGGAACACGTATTTTTTTGTTTTTGGAAAATCCAATTAATGGGAGGGTGAAAAGGGGCTGAATTTTTAAAATGAGTGAATCTATATCTGCAAACTTTTAAAGTTTGCAGATGTAAAAATTAGTATTTAGAATCTTCATTAAAAATAAAGAAACACGTATTTTTTTGTTTTCAGAAAATCGCAATAGGAGGAGTGAAAAGGGGTGAAAAAGGGGTTGAATGCCTTTAATGAGGCTACTTATATCTCAGAAACTGAAGACATTATAGACCTGAAAATTGGTGTTTGGAATCTCCTTTAAAAATAAAGAAACACGTATTTTTTTGTTTCTGGAAAACCCAATTAAGGGGGGGTGAAAAGGGGGTAATATTTTAAAATGAGTGTATATCTCAAAAGTTTTAAAGGTTATAGATGTAAAAATTGGTATTTAGAATCTCCATTAAAAATAAAGAAACACGTATATTTTGTTTTCGGAAAATCCTAATAGGAAGGGTGGAAAAGGTTGAAAAAGGGGTCGAATGCATTTCATGAGTCTACTTATATTTCAAAACCTCAAGATATTACAGACCTGAAAATTTGTGTTTGGGATCTCCTTTAAAAATAAAGAAACACGTATTTATTTGTTTGTGGAAAATACAATTAATGGGGGGGGGGGGGGTGAAAAGGGGTGATTTTTAAAAATGAGTGTATCTATATCTCAAAACTTTTTAAGTTTATAGATGTAAAATTGGTATTTAGAATCTCCTTTAAAAATAAAGAAACATGTATTCTTTTGTTTTCGGAAAATCCCAATAGGAAGGGTGTAAAAGGGTGAATAATGGGCTGAATGCCTTTCATGAGGCTACTTATATTTCAGAACCTGAAGATATTAGACCTGAAAATTGGTATTTTGGATCTACTTTAAAAGTAAAGAAACACGTATTTTTTCGTTTTTGGAAAATCCAAATATTGGGGGGTGAAAAGAGGGGGTGAAATTTTTAAGATGAGTGTGTCTACATCTTAAAACTTTAACATTTACAGATGTAAAAATTGGTAGTTAGAATCTCCTCTAAAAATAAAGGAACACGTGTTTTTTTGTTTCCTGTAAATCCTAATAGGAGGGGTGTAAAAGGGTGAAAAATGGGTTGAATGCCTTTACTGGGGATACACATATCTCAGAAACGAAAGATATTACAGAACTGATAATTCGCATTTGGGATCTCCTTTAAAAATAAAGAAACACGTATTTTCTTAGTTTTTGGAAAGCCAATTAATGGCGATTAAACAGGAGTAACAAATTGGGGTGAATTTTTTGAAAGACTATTTCTACAGAATATCTTGGAAACGTAAAATGTCACAGACGTAAAAAGTGGGTGTAAATCTCATGTAAATGTAAAGAAATATAGGTGATTTTTTTTGGAAACTCCACTTAAGGGGAACTCAAAAGGGGTGAAATTTCAAAATGAGAATTTTTACAGTATATCTAAAAAACTTAACATGTTACAGAAGTGAAAAATGGTATTTTTTTAATCTCTATTAAACATAAAGAAAAGTGTACTTTTAGTTTTCGGAAATACCACTTGGGGGGGGGGGGTAAACGTAACTGAAAATTGTGATGAATTCTTTTAATTAGGCTACTGATATCTCAAAAATGAAGATGTTACAGACGTGAAATTTGATATTTGCACTCTGCTTTAAAAGTAAAGAAACACGTATTCTCGGAAAATCCAATGAAGGGGGGGGGGGTGAAGGAATTGAAAAATTAATTGACTTAATTGTATGAGAATACATACATCTAATAAAAACTAAAGTTGTTGCAGACGTGAAAATTCGTATTTGGATCTCCTTTAAAAACAAAGAAAAAAGCTTTTTGGTGGGGAAACCATCTTTTTTTTTTTTTTTTGCTAGGGGCTTTACGTCGCACCGACACAGATAGGTCTTATGGCGACGATGGGATAGGAAAGGACAAGGAGTTGGAAGGAAGCGGCCGTGGCCTTAATTAAGGTACAGCCCCAGCATTTGCCTGGTGTGAAAATGGGAAACCACGGAAAAACATTTTCAGGGCTGCCGATAGTGGGATTCGAACCTACTATCTCCCGGATGCAAGCTCACAGCCGCGCGCCTCTACGCGCACGGCCAACTCGCCCGGAAACCATCTTGGAGGGCGGGAGTGTAAAGGAGTTGAATTCCTTTCATGAGGACACAAAAATAAAAAACTGAAGAATTTAGAGTCGTGATAATTGGTATTTAGAAGATCCTTTACTATAAAAGAAACAAGTATTTTTTGCGGGAAAATTCACTTGGGGGGGGGGGATTATTGTGAAATGAAGTGAAAAAAAGTAAATTATTTTTATGGGGATACTTATATCTCAAAACTGAAGGTAATAGACGTGAACATTGGTGTTTGGAATCTCCGTTAAACATAAAGAAACAAGCATTCTTTTAATTTTTTTTTTGGGGGGGGGGCGGTAAATAAACTTAACGGCGGTGGGGTGTAGAAGGAGGTGAGACCAATTGATTTTACTGTTATTAATGTACTTATAAGGATCCTCCGTTGCTCAGGCGGCAGCGCGCCGGCCTCTCACAGCTGGGTTCCGTGGTTCAAATCCCGGTCACTCCATGTGGCATTCTTGCTGGACAAAACGGAGGCAGGACAGGTTTTTCTCCGGATACTCCGGTTTTCCCCGTCATCAGCCATTCCAGCAACACATAATAGTAATAATAATAATAATAATAATAATATTCCGGACCGTCGTCAAATATGCGGACCGCGCTGGAAACGGCTCCTGGACGGGTAATGACTAAGAATGCAGTCCGGCCGCGGGTTCAGTGCCGCCAAGGCACCCAATATGACACCACGCCGGATCTCCTGAAGGATTTTATCCATATTAAAAATATTAGGCCTATAGGAAAAGATGGCAAAGATTTACGGACCCAACTGACCGGGAGGAATACCTGAGCCTAGCCCGGGAAGTACGAAATCGATTGCTGGAAAGGAAGATTTAAAACTGGGAGGAAACGTGCCGTAAAATAATAGAAAACCAGTCAGATCGGGAATTTTGGTGGATTCTCGCAGAAAACGAGTCAGATCGCGAATTTAGGCGGATTATATATCTAAAACAATAAGCATTCAATTATAAATTTCAGTATAATACCGTAGCGAAGCACGGGTATCTTGCTAGTATATATATGCCAAGGTGGTGGACACTGAGTTATCATTCACCCGCTTGCCGCGCGCATTCGTCAATCTGGCAATCTCTTTAGTGTCTATTAGTTTCCTTAGTGTGTATTCAAATACTAAATGATTTTTAATTGCATAATCACGCCGTACTTCTATTTAATTGTACCGGGCGAGCTGGCTCTGGGGTTAGGGGCGCGCAGCTGTGAGCTTGCACCCAGGAAATAGTGGTTTCGAATCCCACTGTCGGCAGCCCTGAAGATGGTTTTCTGTGGTTTCTCATTTTTATACTAGGCAAATGTTGGGGCTGTACCTTAATTAAGGCCACGGACGCTTCCTTCGCACGCCTAGCCCATTCCTGTCCCATCGTCACCGTAAGTCCTATCTGTGTCGGTGCGACGTAAAGCCCCTACTACCCTTCCTCACAGCACATGCAAAGTCTCCACTACTTGCCGTAGTGCTATAAAAATCGGTTAGCCACGACGAACGGCATTTTGTGCGTATTTCCGCCAATAATTATGTTAATAATTAAAGAATATAAAGGAAAAAAGTAGCAGATAAGACAACAAGGCATGTACAAATAGCATTTATTTAATAATTCCTAGTTCCAGCTGGCTAAAGTGGAATAAAAATGTAATGTTTACTCCTCAAAGTAATGGGGGGGGGGGGCGACTTTACCTCCTCGCCCCACCCCCTAATCGCCACTGCTGTTTGTAAACATTCGAAAGATGGAGAAGAGGAAATTAAATAACATTCCAAACGATAAAAGAGTTGCTTGTATGAAACAAAAACTAATACTGTTCGGCGAAATACGTGTGTAGAAGGCATACGTCTGTTTGGAGCGTCGGCTGCATTCCGACCAGGTTGTCCGGGTTAAAATAATGTCTGTGTATTCATCGCTGCTGAACATACTAGCCATTGCCGAAATGCAGACAGCAAATATAGTGCGGCTGTACCATACACCAGCCTAGAACTATGCGGTGATAAACGAGGTTGACTAATGCAAGGTGCGCATTAGACCGGTAGCGCTGAGTAACATGCTGCGAGCGACAGTCCGATTCTTATCTCCTCATATTCTGACGTAACCTTCCCGCTGGCGGTAGCGCCCCTGTGAAAATCAGTTGGTAGATATCCCATTCATCATTTGTGCATGCGGGACATTTATAAGTAGAAAGTACGGCGTTCGGGAGCCACCTGGTATATATATATATATATATGTGTGTGTGTGTGTGTGTGTGTGTGTGTGTGTGTGTGTGTGTGTGTCATGTTAGACGTTAAAACGACACATTAAAATACGCAACACAAACTAAAATGAAGTCAATGGGATAAAAGCGCAATTAACACAAATATACTAGGACAAAGAACATCATTACACACGATATAAAAAAAGACCACTATCCCTCATAAAACGGATGACGAGGTCTGCTGACTGCTCGTCATCTCGCAGGATAAGGGAGATTGTACTCGGGAGGTTAAGCCCACGGCGCAGATCGACCAGATCCACACACTCCGTAAGTATATGTACCACGGTAAGATGAATGCCGCAAGAACACACCGGACGGGGTTCTCCTTTCAATAGATGAGAGTGAGTCAAGTTCTTAGTGTCACTCTGTTCGCGATAGCCATAAACGGTATTGTCGCTGCTGCTGGTTCAGCAGTAATACCGTCGCTATATGTTGACGATTTTGCTCGCGTAATATGCCAGTCGCAGAGCGACAATTACAGCAAGCTATTAGGATAGTGGAGCAGTGGACCTTAGATCATGGCTTTCGGTTTTCCACCGCAAAGACCTCTGTTGTCCACTTTTGTCGTCAACGTAGGCTTCACACTCCTCCTGAACTTTATCTAGGAAATGTCGCTCTTCGTGTAGTTGACACTTACCGATTTCTTTGGCTCCTTTTCGATAGTAAATTATCGTGAGAACCACACGTGCGGCAACTAAAAGTGCAATGCACGAAGAGGCTTAATCTCTTGAAGTTTCTTAGCAGTACTAAATTGGGGAGTTGACCGCGCGGTGCCCTATAGAGGGCACATATTTTATCAAGGTTAGACTGCGGCAGTGCAGCATATGGCTCAGCAAGACCAAGCGTCCTTGCGAAGTTGAACAGCATCCACCACACCACAGCGGGGTTAGGTTGGCGACGGGAGCTTTTCGTACAAGCCCCGTGGCTAGCCTGCTCGCTGAATCCGGTGTGCCTCCTTTACACCTGAGGCGCCAGCGGCTCGTGTCGTATGCTGCAAATTTGCGACAGATGCCACTTCACTCAAGCTATCCTCGCGTATTCAACAACGGGCACCGTCTACTGTACACTGCTTGTCCTCGAGCTACGCGGCTTGGATAGCAGTCACAGATTGTTTCACGTACCTTCGGTTCCTTGCCTTGTCAGACAACCAGTGGGGTACCTCCGTGGGTACTACGACGACCTGAAATAATCCTGGATCTGCCCACTGGCCCGAAGGAAAACACGGACCCTGAGGCAGCCCTCCAGTTAGGTCTATACGAATAGAGTATAGCAACTATCTTGCATTGTTGCTCTTGCTTCAGTTCTCGAATGTCATGCTGATCAAACTGATTGATGTTTGTTGTTTAAAGGGGCCTAACATCGAGGTCATCGGCCCCTAATGGTACGAAATGAGATGAAAACTTAAAAGTCCAAAATCCTCCACTGACCAGACTTCAAAGCGTGAGGACGAAGAATGAATGGATGGACGGATATGAATTTAAAACGATCAGTGGAAATGACCCACAGTGCCTCACATGCACAGAAGCGGGCATAAAACAATAGTATTACTGGCCAAGGGACTGCTTCTATAGCACGATGCTGAATCGATTATGCTTATAGTCGAAACGGATCCAAAATCCGGGCCATCGGTCCCTCATAATGGTATTTATCGCTAGGAAAGTAGAACCATGCTATGTGTAATGTTGCGGTACTAATTAAAAGTGGCGTAGACTCGCGGTATTCCACACATTATTGTACTATTCACAGGTAGTGTAATGCGCACATGTAACACAGGCCTATGGTGTTTCGCACATTGCGGCGCTATTTACAGGCAACCCAAACCTATGGCGCTTATAACATAAGTGGACTAACCACAGGGACTCGTACTATCCCGTAGAGTTCCTCACATAGTGGGAACTGAGCATAGGTAAGGGCAGAACCATGGTGTCGCTCATATAGGGGTACGAATCACAGGTACTGTAGGACCCACCTCCTGATTCACACACTGTCGCTACTAATCACAAACCTATTGCGTACCTAACACAGTGGTACTACGCGCAAGTAAATGCGACTCATGCTGTTCCCTGCGTGATGGTACTAATTACAAGTAGTCTCATGGTTCTAATTCGATCATCCCTTGGTCGCCCCTTTTAGTCACCTCTTACGACAGGCAGAAGATACCGTGGGTGTATTCTTCCTCTAGAGATGGGAGTTACATATCGTAACATGATACTGTATCCTAATCCACAACAGTAAGCTGTTCCAGAAATATTATGTTCCTCCGGAGACCCTAATACAAAAGTAACTGTCTCACCGAAACCAAGTGAAGGGTAGGGAGTTTCTGATTGGCTAACGGATATTAGGAAGCATAGCAGCTTTAAGTGCGCACTCTTGCGCAGGCGCGAGCGATACTTTTGTAACAGTTTAGTGGCAGAACTGGTATTCCTAACCTGTTACTTGCTGCTCGGTTACAGATATTATTTAGTTATTCGAAGTGCTTTGTATTAGGCTTACTGGTGGTGGTACACACAGTAGCGTAGTTCCTCGTAACAGTTACACGTCGTCTTCCCACCTTGCATCTCGAGTTTTACTCCGTGTTCTGGACAATGAGTGAGTGGATACGATTTATGTGGACAAATTACAGGAAAACGGTTTCTAGAAACGCGCTGAAATAAGGTACCCAATAATAATAATAATAATAATAATAATAATAATAATAATAATAATAATAATAATAATAATAATAATAATAATAATAATAATAATAATAATAATAAATCCACAGCCTGTTTCCAGTCATTCGACCGGGTCAGGAATTGAATGTATGAAGTCCCCATATAGCGGGGAGAATAGGAATTGTGCCGGCTGCCGAAGCCTGTCGCACCCCTCTGGGGCAATGATTAATGAAAGACGGATGAAATGAAATCATATTGGAGACTGTTGCTGGAATGAAATATGACAGGGAAAACCGGAGTACCCGGAGAAAAACCTGTCCCGCTTCCGCTTTGTCCGGCACAAATCTCACATGGAGTGACTTGAACCACGGAACCCAGCGGTGAAAGGCCGTCACGCTGCCGCCTGAGCCACGGAGGAATAATAATAATAATAATAATAATAATAATAATTTAAAAGTTCTACCGGTTCATATACAGTAGTTCTGATTATGTACATGGTACTCAAATATCAGGTCCTGAAAAGGTATCGCAAATCCCATCACGTGAATCTTGCGTCCTGAAATTTCGTCATCGACTGCGACCTGTGAGGCAGTGCAGCAAAAGCTCACAAAAGAGGAGTGATATACAGTTTAAAAAAAAAAAAAAAAAAAAGATGCTAGACAAACTATTTACACTGTTATTTACCACACATCCACAACCTTCTGTATATGACGAAAGGCGATTTTGGAGCCTTTTATACTGGCTTTAGAGAGCGAGATGGCTACACGGTTTGTGTTACGTAGCTCTTAGCTTGTATTCGGGAGATGGTGGATTCGAACCCCACTGTTGGCAGTCTTCAAGATGGTTTTCGGTGGTTTCCCATTTTCACATCAAGCAGATGCTGGGACTGTTCCTCACTTAAGGCCGCGGTTGTTTCCGTCGTAGTCCTGTCCTATTCTATCCCATCGTCATCGTAAGACCAGTCTGTGTCGGTGCGACGTAAAAGAAACAGAAAAGTACTGGGTTAAAATCTGCTTACGTCTTGCCTGATAGGGCCATTTCCTCAAGACCCATTCCGGCAGCATCTGAAGTGTATATGACACTCGTTCAACAACATATTGTATAAAGTCTGGTCCTAGTGTTGTTTAACTACAGATCCTTGGACATCTATGAATGCACATAGCTACCTAGCAGCCACGGCGCTTTTTATAAATGAAGGTTTCCAAGTGTTAGTTCTCGGAATGTAAATGGGTCCTTGCAAGCATTTTTCTAGGAATAGTTAAGAATGTGGGTGACGAGCTGACGAAAGGGACAGTGGGAGTGAAGAAAGCGAGATGAAGATATAGTATTGCTATTTATAAGTACTTACTAAGGTACGATTAGGTGCTACAAGAGACAGGTATAAGGGACGTTCCTTCCAAAAGTTGATCTGCAACTTGTATTATGTTACTTTTATATCGTAATACTCCAACCTAACACTACAGTGTAAAGGATACACAGGAACATGATAATGGAAAGTAACCGTTTGTCCCATCCCTATCTTCCTCTGCGTCCCCCACTCACAGGGGGGTTTTGTGTCTGGTCGGCGAGCGGTATTTTATTTTGTGGTAAGAGAGATTGGTTTGCTATCATACTGAGGTGAGATTGCTCTGTTATCTTACTGTTCTGAGGGGCCCGATTATCAATATAGTGGTAGTGAGGGTGTTCAGGAATAATACAGATACCCTCAGCTATCGTCGTAGGTACATACAAAGCAGAGATAAAATAGTATACAATATTAGTTGATAGCTCAAACATAGATGTGGTAGAAGAAGCAGCACGATATAATAATCATAATAATAATAATAATTTACAGCAGAATTTGCGCAGTGAGAAGGAATAGGACCACGAGAAAGTGACAGGAACAAGAAAATCTCGAATTTAACAAAGCAAACAGGATATGTTTTTAACAGATAATAGGAATAGTAAACATTTTTCAATAAGTTTAGTAAATCGCAGACAAGAGTTTGCTAGACTGAAATATATAGAGGAAACCTTGAAAGACAAGGAAAATGTGCCACATTTACAATATAAAACATCAAAACCGTATGAATAAGTATAAAGGGTACAATGAAGAATAATATAAGTCGATATAGAGGAAGCAACCTGAAAGAAGTGAAAAGAAGGAAAAAGGATAAAAATGAAGTAGGGATTGAACTGGGAAAGGGATTCTCTTCGCCGGGTGAAGTTACGCTGCAGAATGTGTTAAATAAACGTATACCAAAAGGTAACGATGGTCCAAGGAAACAGATATTGTGATTTTAAAATTCCATTGTCCGTAGTACAGTTCGTGTTTGAAAGGTTTTAGTCGAAATAACGTCTTGCATATATATATTTGATGCCATAATAAGCTGGCCAAAGTAAAGTTCAAGTGGGGCAGATGGCCCAATGAAGAATTTAATGTCCAAATAACATTATGATAAAACTTGCTCACCGGATAACCTGAAGAAAATAACAGTCCAGATGGTAAATGACAATGTCGAACGTAGTAGTAGTATGGCTGCTTCCACCACTCCGTAACGAAGCCAGACTCAATATTTTGAGCGGTGGAGCGAGATTATATAGTCGTACAGAAACACCGAGAAGAATAGAGAAGTTGAAAACCAGCATATTCCAGAAACGTCATAATCACGTGTCCACGAGGTTTGCGCAAGCACACACACAGGTGGAGGAGGCGGTGCGTGGAGAAGAAGATGACGTTAGGACCACGTGATGAACAGAGTAGGCAGGCGACAGGTGTATTTTTTTTTTTCAGATCTTCCATGTTCTAAAAAAAAAAAAAACAAAAAAAAAACAGAAGAGTGAATGAAGCAGTGGTGGCGTGATCGGCGAAAACCAGCATGCGAAGGTAGGATGTATACGTAGCGGTAGCGGAGATCGTAACAATTTCCCTCAAGTTCGTCAGCAAGCCGGTTAGGACCCCCCTATCCGCCACCTGCTACGCCAGCGTAGTAGGTTCGTGGTTGGTCGAACTCATGTCATAAGTTACAAGTTGTGAGTCCCTGAGGCAGCTCTGTAGAGTTAGGCCTATAAGAACAATGTATCGCCATTAGCTCCTGGTCCATCTCATTAAAGTAAGTCTCATATAACCGATGTATAGCAACCACCTTGCCTCGGGGGCCGTAGCACTAGGAAGTTGTAGGCGGTAGCCATCTTGCGCAATCGTCCCTAGGCCGTCTCCTGAAGTCCTTGTGCCAGCTCTGTCCTTTTGTACCTACTAATATTGCCTACACAGGCTTCGGTTCAAAAACGCAATTCTTGAAAAGTTTTGGAAGCGAGCTGCTACACAGTTAGTAGCATATAGATCGCAGAGTAAGTCGGACCTCTCTTGGGCGATGTAGGGCTGACATTGTTAACTCCGACTACCTTTGCCGGTGGGATGCGGTACCACTGTTTGTTTTACGTCCCACCGACAGAGAGGCCCCATGGCCTTCATTACGGTACAATTGCCTGGCCTTCTTCAGGGCCCCAGACGCGGCGATCGAGTTCGAACCCACTACCTCCGGAACCTAAGCTCACAGCGACGCGCGCAAATAGTGCCACACGGAAACTGTAAAGCGGAACATATCAATGCCATTCATTCGGAAAAGAAAGCTTTAGACTAGTGAAAGGAGTAGAAGCGGGCCAATGGGGCACAGCGATAAAGGACACGGAGTAAAGAAAGGAAGGGAAAGTTTCAAAGTAGTTAAAATTGATTTACATCGCGTTCAACCATCTCGGGATTAACGACTCTAACGACGAACCTCAAAAATGGGATCTTTTTTAGGTGGACTTGTTAACAACAATGTCTTTTTCGAACATAATGTACAAAATTAAAGGTTTCGTTATTATTAAGAGTATGGCACTACTGCAGTTTACAGCATAACACAGAAATACAAGAACCTACTGCGCTTTCCACGGTATGTCACTGCTTTCTTCTCAGCACCACAGTTACTTAATCAGGGCATCTTTCATGGTCGCTATGGATTCGGCTGACGATCGTCTTTATCGATGTGGGCTGATCAAAACCAGATGATTTTCCCAGGATGCAGGACAAGCTTTTCGGCAACTTAGTAACGAGGAGCGGAGGATGTTGCTTGCCGCTCCACAAGCATGTATCATTTACTATCCAAAGCTGATGACTTTGCACAATATTCCTATTTTCTCGGAGAAGAGCACGCAGAATGATGGCCTGGAGGTCTAAGATAATATTTCGGCTATTTCCGCACCGTGTAGACAATGTGGCAAACACAACCTAAAGAGATGGGATCTTCCTTCACTCCGTAACAGATAACTAGCAGATGGGATTGCTCAACTATTGTGCATATTTTCCATTTGTCAAAATTGGGTGTATTAGACTTAAATGTTAATTTCTTATGAGTAAATACGCATTGCAGATCACACACACACACACACACACACACACACACACACACACACACACACACACACACACACACACACACACACACACACGTCAGCATTTCCAACCGGGTCGGGAATTTTAGTCACGTTCGGTTAATTCTTCTGGGTAGGGACTGACAGTTTGTGTTTGTCTCAATATAAATGTAGTACCAGCCACAATAGCGCCAGGAAGAGCATCCGGTCGGAAAACTGTGCTGACCCAGCAGGGTGAGGGAGAAGCTTAAATCCTAAGACAACGGCCACGAAGGGCATGAAAATAAAATACCGCCGGCGTCGAAAAAGAAAAACATTTGACCAAGAAAGGTCGCAGAGGATAAATGAAAGTGGGGAGCCTGAGGAGGTATAGAAAGTTCATGATAAACAATCAGAAACACTTATACTTCATTCACACTAGTGTTAGTGAGCGGCTCTTCTTACAAGCTGACGTCGCCATGCTACATGCTGCAACACGCGATGAGGGATGCTGTGACACTGTGGTTAGCTGGTTCGAATCACTGAAAGCCTCTCCTCTCACCGTCTCTGACGCGCAGCAATCATACGGTAATCTAAGAGAATGCAGTCGACAGGTAATGTAACTACTGGGATGATGATGATACATTTCTTTTAAATTCTTCAAACCAAAATCTTACAAATCCAATCATTGATAACTGTTTTCGTTTGTCAATTCTGACAACCCACGAACGAGGACAATCGTTAAATTGTTCCGATATATATTGAAAAGTGCGTTAATTCAAGAAGCTGTTATAGTAGTAGTGCAACTACTATCATAGATATATTATTATTAATCAAAATGCTGGATTACAAAAACACCGTTTAGGTTTCGTCACCTTCAACGACGATCAGAGGAATATGTGGCTCTCAGATTCAAAGAGAGAACCATCTCGAGCAACCACCCTCTATTAACACTAATCAGAAGGATATGGAAGAGGTCCGACACTTCGAACAATGAAAGGAAGGGTCGAGATGGCCGTAGTCTCGCAAACCTAATGTGGGAAGGAAATAAGAGCCTGCCACAAGTAATGCGAGACTCAGCTATGGAAACCGTGGTCGAGAGCTCCCGAACTCCCTTTTAGTAGCCTCTTATGACAGGCATGCGATACTCTACCGTCCCCACACACAGAGTGAGTCTGTAAGAAAGACCTGGAAGACACCAATGCCGAGACAAATAAGAGGGGGTCCAACATAAACGGGATTATGGTATATTTTTTATTTAAATTCATTTACTGAAAAACACAAGGCAATTACAATTTATTTCTCCACATGATTTCCTGCTCGTATGGGCAGCTTTTTGAAAACAGAACAGGGTCGTGTCACCGCACACTCGTCATCTTCAAATCGTTGCCCTCCTAGAACTTCTTTAAGCGGCCCGGCAGGGTGGTAAGGAGGAGGATCAAATGTAGTCCAGAGACCGCGCATTGTCGTGGAGGAGGATGACCTGTCGAATCGGTTGGTCTTGTCTTTTGCGGCGATATGCCACCCTCGCCTTGTTCAACAGCTCGCAGTAGTAAGCAGCATTGATTGTTCGTCGTTGATGCAAAAAAAATCAATCAGCAAAAACCCTCGCTGATCGAAACAACGGCTACAAAAATCTTGCCACCTGACAGTCGAGTCTTGACTTTCACTGGTGCTGCCTCCCCTTTCCTCCGCCACTCCTTACTGGCTTGTTTGGATTCGGGAGTGTAGTGGTGGACCCACGTTTCGTCGCAGGTGACGATCCGACTCAAAAATGCATCACCTTCTTCCACAAACATTGTTGTAAGCCTCTGACAGACCTCCAAGCGTCTCAACTTCAGGTTTTCAGTCAAAAGGCGAGGGACCATTCTGGAACACATTTTACGGAACTGAAGGTCGTTTATGATAACTGCTTGACAGCTCCCACAACTGATTCCGACTTGTTCTGCAATTTCTGACACACTCACTCGTCGATCGTCGTCGATAATGGCTTTAACCGCACGAATGTTTTCATCTGTAATACTGGTCCGAGACCGGCGATCGTGTTGCTGATTTTCCACACGTTCTCGTCCTTCCTTGAAATTTTTATGCCAGGCAAGCATACGCGTCCTTGGCTATACAGTGCAGTCAATCTCTGGCAAGTCCCTCCTTCACGAGCAAGAAATTATATAATTATGCGTTGCGCAGTGCAGGGGTGCACCTGTTGCACCGACATCGTGAGCATTACTGACGAAATGGCGGGAACAGCACGCTCTCTCCACTCTTAACGGCCCCGCCTAAGCATAGCAGAAACGCGAGGCCAGTCTTACTAACTGTTGATACATACATAATCATAGACTTATGTCTTCCAGCGTTCAGTCTGCAAGCCTCTGTGAATTTACTAAACGTCGCCACAATCCTCTATTTGCAACTAGTGCTGTGGCCTCATTTAGTTCTATACCTCTTATATTTAAATTCTTAATAACTGAGTCTAACTATCGTCGTCATGGTCTACCTCTACTTCTCTTACCTCCATAACCGAGTCCATTATTCTCCTAGGTAACCTATCCTCCTCCATTCGCCTAACATGACCCCACCACCGAAGCCGGTTTATGCGTACAGCTTCATCCATCGAGCTCATTCCTAAATTAGCCTTTATCTCCTCATTCCGCGTACCCTCCTGCCATTGTTCCTACCTATTTGTACTAGAGATCATTTTCGCTACTTTCATGTCTGTTACTTCTAACTTATAAGATATCCTGAGTCCAACCGGCTTTCGCTCCCGTAAAACAAAGTTGATCTGAAAACTGACCGATTCTTCTTACAGAATACTGTTGATCGCAATTGCGAGCTCACTGCATTAGCTTTAGTACACCTTGATTCAATCTCATTGTTATATTGCCATCCTGGGAGAACACACAACCTAGATACTTGAAATTATCTACCTGTTCTAGCATTGTATCACCAATCTGACATTCAATTCTGTTGAATTTCTTACCTACTGACATCAATTTAGTCTTCGAAAGGCTAATTTTCATACCATACTCATTGCGCCTATTTTCAAGTTCCAAGATAATAGACTGCAGGCCTTTGGCACAATCTGCCATTAAGACCAAGTCGTCAGCATAGGCCAGACTGCTTACTACATTTCCCCCTCACTGAATCCCTCCCTGCCATTTTATACCTTTCAGCAGATGATCCATGTAAACTACGAACAACAAAGATGAAAGATTACAGCCTTGTCTAACCCCTGTAAGTACCCTGAACCAAGAACTCGTTCTACCATCAATTCTCACTGAAGCCCAATTGTCAACATAAATGCCTTTGATTGATTTTAATAATCTACCTTTAATTCCATAGTCCCCCAGTATGGCGAACATCTTTTCCCTCGATACCCTGTCATATGCCTTATCTAGATCTAAGAAACATAAACTCAATTGCCTATTCCTCTCGTAACATTTTTCAATTACCTGGCGCATACTGAAAATCTGATCCTGACAGCCCCTCTGTGGTCTGAAACCACACTGGTTTTCATCCAACTTCCTCTCAAATACTGATCGCACCCTCCCTTCCAAGATGCCAGTGAATAATTTGCCTGGTACACTAATGAATGAGATACCTCGATAGTTGTTGCAATCCTTCCTGTTCCCTTGCTTATAGATAGGTGCAATTACTGCTTTTCTCAAATCTCAAGGTACCTTACCAACATTCCGTGCAAATCTTACTACTCTATAAAACCACTTCATCACTGCTTTTCCACTATACTTCACCATTTCAGGTCTAATTAATTATATTCTTGCTGCGTTATGACAATGGAGTTTATTTACCATCCTTTCCATTTCCTCAAGCGTAATTTCACCAACATCATTTTCCTCCTCTCATGAGCTTGGCTGTTCGTAACACCACCAGGAAGATTTCCTTTCACGTTGAGAAGATGTTCAAAATATTCCCTCCACCTCTCCAATGATTCCCTGGGATCTATTATGAGTTCACATGAATTACTCAAAACACTGTTCATTTCCTTTTCCCCTCCCTTCCTAAGATTCTTTATTACCGTCCAGAAAGGTTTACCTGCTGCTTGACCTAGCTTCTCCAGGTTATAACCAAAATCTTCCCACGCCTTCTTTTTGGATTCAACAACTATTTGTTTCGCTCTGTTTCTTTCACCTACGTACAAATTTCTGTCTGCCTCGGCCCTTGTTTGGAGCCATTTCTGATAAACCTTCTTTTTACCTTTACAAGCTGCTCTCACTTTATCATTCCATCAAGATGTTCGCCTTTTCTTATCTTTACACACAGTTGTTCCTAGGCATTCCATTGCTGTTTCTACTACAGCATCCCTGTATGCCATCCATTCTCTTTCTATATCCTGAACCGCTTAGGGTCTACTGTTCGAAACTTCTCACTAATCATATCCACGTACTTCTGTCTAATTTCCACGTCCTGGAGATTTTCTATCCTCATTCTTTCGCAGACAGATTTCACTTCCTCTACCCTAGACCTAGAGATACTTAGATCACTGCAGATCAGACAGTGGTCTGTATCATCGAAAAATCTCCGGAAAACTCGTACATTCCTAACAGATTTCCTGAATTCGAAGTCTGTTAAGATATAGTCTATTATGGATCTGGTACCCCTAGCCTCCCATGTGTAGCGGTGAATAGCCTAATGCTTGAAGGATGTATTCGTAACTGCTAAACCCATACTAGCACAGAAGTCCGGCAAACGCATCCCATTCTCATTAGCTTCCATATCTTCCCCACATTTACAAATCACCCTTTCGTATCCTTCAGTTCTATTTCCAACTCTCGCACTGAAATCATCCCATTAGCACTATTCTATCCTTGGTATTGACCCTGACCACGATGTCACTCAATGCTTCTATCACTATTTCGCTGACTGACCAGATTTCAGGATACGTTTTATAGCACATAACGCAGTGCGTGCGTTCGTCCTGTCATTAAATCCACCACTGACCTAAATAGAGCTTCTATAGCATCTCCAGAAAATCTTCTAGTGGGAGCATAAAATAACCGATTTTGTATAACAGATCAGACAGCCATTCCACTATAGATTTCAGGGTTAGCGAGACAGCATCTGTCGTCTCATTAGTCCTACACTTGAGTTTTCATGTTTTGATTCCAACCGAATTATTTTAAAGTACTCTATGAAGTCATCATTCAACCATTGTAAGTATTTTATCTGCTGGTGAATAGAAATGCACACAATTTGGATTGTTTTGCCGAAAAGCATTACAGTAATCATTTTTGAACTAAAAGGGATAGATCGGAGACCTCTAAGCAGGCAGCAGGACTAAAGAACTTCTTTGAAAGTCGGATTACAAGAAAAAACAAGTTTATTCGCGAGGGCAGGAGATTTTACTATGTATGTGCCGCAGACACCTTCAACATTGACCACGCAAACGAATTTGTCACTGGTTCAGTCTTAGAGGAGCCGTACATAATTAGCCATTTAATCGGCGATCACTATTACACTTCTCTTTGTTGGTCTAAAAGTTTTACATTCAGCTCTAAGTCTTTCCTTCATTAATTGGGAAATCCTGACAAGCGCTATCAATCTTTTCCATTTAGGCTACCTGTCCAGAGTACTTTGTGACGGAACTGACACTAGACCAGTAGTCCTGCCATATTCGTAACCGTTTTGGATACTATTCCACACGCCACATAGTACCGCGTGATTTATTCTGAATGCCCGGATTTTGTCTTGCGAAAATTATGGATTTGATTTTAAACAAAAGTATTTTTTCCTTTATATTTGGCTGCTTCCTTTACTTTATTCAGACGATCCATTTCTGGGTTGTCTTCGAATTATCTCTGTAGACTTTTAACTTCATTATACCTAGTCATCAGCTGTCATAGCAGTCTCAGAATTCTTGATCGGAGCCTCTACTGTCAGATTTTCTGATCACTGCTGTCATTCTTACTCGTTGGAATACTGACTTGGATTGATACATCGTTGTTCAAATGAATGTCGTACTCGTTATCCAATGTATTTCTTGCGGGCTGAAGAGATTGTTTCATCACAGATTTCTTTCGAAGAAATATCTTGTCGCTGTCTGCTCTTTTGTGGAGCTATTTTTCTGGTTTGAAGGTAATGGGAATAATTCGAAGACCAACTACGCAGGGTCTCTGGCTTCAATATATTTTTATTTTAGTTTTATCTTTTACCTCCATCTCTAAAATTCAGGCTACAAACACGAGAATAATCGGATGGAATCCATTGATTACCCTTGGTTGATCCTTGCCTTGATATAGCGTTAAACGAATTTTCTCAAAGTTCTTTACTTGGGGGGATAACAGGAATCCTCACACCTGACGAATTTGGATTTCCTGCTTTGATATACAGAGAGGAACACAACAATTAACCATTTAACAACCAGAGACACACACATAAATCGTCGATGCAAACGCACTGGAACACAACAACGTGGGTACGGAGAAAATTTGGGTGCGTTAGCTGGCGCCCCTAGGGGAGGTTCGTGACACTAAGAGCTCACGCTGAGAAGCATGTTAACCGCATAGCATAGAGAAGGCAGTATATAGGATTGAGACGGCGGTGCGAGATACACAAGGCCTGGAAATACAGCACACTAGACTCGTCCTCGAGATACTTCCAGCAAGTGCCGCTAGAATTCTCTTTACTGTTCTGTCTCGCCCGCTCATTGCAACACGTTCGAATATGTAAAACTATAAAAATTCATTAAAGCTAGTAATTTCAGAAGGTAGCAAACAGATATGAGATCAAAGATAGACCAAGAGCAATTGTTTGACTTTTCTACAAAGTATTTCTTACAATATGCTTAAACGAAATAAGTAATTCATGAAAGAAGCAGAGAAATCTGATAGCGAGTTTGTCACTTCTTACCGATTCCTTTAATTGTGCCTCCGAGTAATCGATAAGCGGATCGAGATTGCGGTCATAAATAACTTTGGGTTTAATCGCCCTTTCACTAATTATCAGCGATCCAATCTTTTCCTCCGCACATCTGATATTTTGACATTCGTATTGAAGCCGCAGTTTGGTGAGCGATGTTATGCCAGTTACGCAAATATTTAGCGGCCTTTCACCGTATTTATCTTTTTTCCTTCCCGAAAAATTAAATTTGGGTTCGCCTCTGTGGTGTAGTGCTTAGTGTGATTAGCTGTCACTCCCGGAGGTCCGGGTTCGATTCCCGGCCCTGCCACGAAATTTGAAAAGTGGTACGAGGGATGGAACGGGGTCCACTCAGCCTCGGGAGGTCAACTGAGTAGAGGTGCGTTCGATTCCCAGCTCAGCCATCCTGGAAGTGGTTTTCCGTGGTTTCCCACTTCTCCTCCAGGCAAATGCCGGGATAGTACCTAACTTAAGGACACGGCCGCTTCCTTCCCTCTTCTCTGCCTGTCCTTTCCAATCTTCCCATCCCCCCACAAGGCCCCTGTTCAGCATAGCAGGTGAGGCTGCCTGGGCGAGGTACTGGCCATCCTCCCCAACTGTATCCCCCGACCCAAAGTCTGGTGCTCCAAGACACTGCCCTTGAGGCGGTAGAGGTAAGATCCGTCGCTGAGTCCGAGGGAAAAACCGCCCCTGGAGGGTAAACGGATGAAGAAAGAAGCAAATTAAATTCGTTCTAACAGGAATAAAGCTCCTAAATGACCAATTTTAGCATGCTTTTCAATTTGGTTTGCCTTTTTTTTTTGGTCAAGTTCAGATACCGTAAAACCTTTTTTTTCTTTCTGATTTCATTACCCGTATCCTACTTCTCAATTTACAGATTGTTTTTCTGTAATCTAGTATTTCATTTTCTCATCCCTATATATATTTAGATTTAACAGAGATACTCGTAGACTTTCCTTGATATAGAAACGAGACTTTTACTCCTTTCTCGTTTGTGGCTGACGTACGAAGATATGGTATGTTCATCGTTATATGAATCGGAACTTCTACTAAATTTTGATGGACCGGGCGAGTTGGCAGTGCGGTTAGGGGCGCGCGGCTGTGAGTTTGCATCCGGGAGATAGTGGGTTCGAATCCCACTGTCGGCAGCCCTGAATATGATTTTCCGTGGTTTCCCAATTTCACACCCGGCAAATGCTGGGGCTGTACTTTAATTAAGGCCACGGCCGCTTCCTTCCCACTCCTAGGCTTTCCCTATCCCATCGTCGACATAAGACATATCTGTGTCGGTGCCACGTAAAGCCACTAGCAAAAAAAAAAAAATTGATGGCAATACATCATATTTGGGAGCTGGACGCTTCCTGCGTTTGACATTTTCCTGTTTGTGAACAGGATACACAATGAAAACAGAATGAAGTTTGATTGATGTGCTTACACTGAAATCTGTTTTATGAGAATATTTGCTAGGTACCTAAAGAGATCCTACTATATCACCTTGCCTAGAAATAGTCTGCTTCCATTTCTCCCCTAAACCGCACTCGGAAGGGAAACTACGGAAGGTCAATTTTCATGCTTTTTTAGTGTCATCCGAAATACAGAGAGGTACACAACAGTGCACCTTCTTCTCAGCCTCACAGACACTCACCGACAGAAACAATATTCACAATAAATTGCACAAAATCAACACAGCATCACAATTACTCCTCATATCACAATGTTAAAGTCCGCCTTGAACAGAACGGAAACCTGAAATCTAGCGGCCAAACTGTGAACACGGTCGGGCCGCTTTTTCAGCGACTAATTTACTGTTATAATGTAATACATTTTATTACAATTCGCTTTACGTCGCACCGACAAAGATAGGTATTATGGCGACGATGATAGAAGAAAGAGCTAGGAGTGGAAAGGAAACGACCGTGACCTTAATTATTAAAGTACATCTCTAGCTTTTGCCTGGCGACCTTACCTGCTATGCTGAACAAGGGCGTTGTCGGGGGATGAGAAGATTGGAAGTGGAAGACAAGGAAGAGAAAGGAAGCAGCCGTGGTCTTAAGTAAGGTACCAACGCGGCATTTGCCTGGAGAAGTGGGAAACAACGGAAAACTATTTCGAGGATGGCTGAGGCGGGAATCGAACATCCTTCCACTCAGTTGACCTCTCGAAGCTGAGTGGACTCCGTTCCATTCTCGTACCACTTTTGAAATTTCGTGGCATAGCAGGGAATCGAACCCGGGCCTCCAACGGTGGTAGCTAATCACACTAACCACTAAACGACAAAAGCAAATATAATTAAAACTGGTGATTATTTAGTTCTATCTAGCAAAGGTTATACTCACCTCACACAGCTGCAAATGTGCCACTTATCAGGTCAGCAATTGTGAACCCATTTTGCCCTCCTGTTCTTATCTTTCGGGAATATAAATAACCTGGTCCCGTTACAAGAATGAGTTTTACAATTTGGAGTGACACGATATCCCATAATTACTTAATCTCACTGCACAGTGGAGGAATGGGTCCCAATATGGCCGCTGTCGCAAATAATTCTGGAAACGTGACCAGGCCTGTGTAATAGACCTTGCTCTCTTCGAATTCTCCATATGACACTACACGCAAAATGCGCGCATGAAAATATATTTACACAATACTTATTCAAGAAGAATTGAAAAACCTAATTTTAACACTTTAAAAGTCATGCATTCCATCAGACTTCCGAAAGTCCTTATCTAGTCTAAAATAAAGTTGTGGTAGGACTAGAGTACTTACCCTGCAGCTATGCCACTGTTAAATTTAGACAAGTTTTAGGAATCATTGAAAAATTAACGTTTTTCGCTTCACCGTACTGAGAGATCGCGCTTTTTCGAACTAAAATGCAGTTATTCGTTTAAGCTTCTTTAAAGTAATGCTAAGAAGGTGCGAGCTCATCTGGAAAACAAAATGCAGTACTTCTTCCTACTGGTTTAATGTCGCGCTAACACATCAAAAGTTTTCGGCGACGCACGGAGTAGCAAGGTAGCAGCTGTGGCCTTAATTTAGATGCTTGGTGTGAAAGCGTGAAACCACGGAAACTATATTGAGGGCTGCCGACAGTGGGAATCTCCCGAATTCAAGCTCACAGCTAGCGCACCCTAACCGCACGTTCAACCAAGACCATCTACAATAATATCAGACCTTAATACAAAAACAACATGGCCGACGCATCGGTTCCATGTAAACACGCCTGTGATACACAAAGATAACATTTTGATTATCGTATTGAATTGCTAAGCTGTCAGTAATAACGAACAGAAACTCTACTTTGGGTAATAGACCAATATTATCTAGAAATAGCCTCTGTTTAGCTAAGTAATATGTGGATAATTCAAAATATACGGTACATATTTTCTATGAACTAGTATGGTAAAGGAAATAGGTAATATAGGATTGCATTCGAAAATAACAGTCCTGGGGGAATATTTGATACGTTTCAATTCAGTCAATTAATTAATAATCTCCTATGATCTGAATTTAGGGCTGTCAACCAAGTGGCAGATTACGTATCAATTGTCTACTTAGTACTTTCTTAAGTGATTTCAAAGAAATTGGAAATTTATCGAATTGGTATAGATATAGTAGGGAGCACCCTTGGTAAATTATTCCAGACTGTAATTCTTCTTCCTATAAATCAATACTTGTTTTAGAAATACATTTATTTGAATGACCTTTCTATTACCATATGTTTTAAGTAGGCCTATAATAGCCTACCTCGTTCAAGAAATTTTTTAGAAACATAACCTTGTCGCGAATTTCAATTCTCTAACAATGATTCTGATAGGGCCTAATGATCCACCAAACTGCTACATCTGTTCACTTCAGAGAATCTACAGGAGAATGAACTTGAAATTCTCTGGTACCTAGCATATTTATTTTCGTTTAAAGCACTTTAACATCCACATCGTTGGTAACGTAAACACGTACTGTAAGGGACAGTGTATCAATTGATACCTTGTCCTCTAATTTAACAAGGATAATATAATCTTCATTCACAGATAAATAAATAGCTTTATCACTTTTTATAATCTCACTTTTAAAATCCTCAAAAGGTGTAGTAATTGAGAAATGTACTAGGATTGGCACCAACACAAAGTTTTGGTCTTGTCCGGAAAAAAAAAAAAAAACAGCTCATCAAATACACGGAACACATCCTCTCTATTGACAAATTTATCGTCGAATGCACCGTAATAAATCACTTGTAACTACGAAATCGTCACGATGCATTAAGTACACTTGATCTGAATGCGAGTGTATCTCCTGCAATATGAATTACATCCAGGCATACAATACGATCGACACGTCCTAATGTATCAAAATAGTTTTAAAACCGTATTTCAAAAAAACATGACTACACTAACGTTTCCTAATCAATCCAAACCAACAGAAAGAAATAAACAGATGCTTCGCACATGCTCATGTTTACATTTGAACAAACCGATCGGGCCGCCATTTTAGCTAATATCGATAGCTGCATTAAGGTCTGATATATTATTAATATTAATAGGAAAAGCACCCGAAAGGGCATATACAATATGATTACATCAAATTTGAAATTATTCTTTGCTAATTTGCGTGATGCTTTTGGTCCTTTTTGAACATAACACAATATGGTATTTTTCGCAGCACTTTCCACAGAGCGAACATATGCAATTCCCGTTTGGTAGGTGGAATTCCTTATTGCTACATAACTTGTGGTGGTAGCCATGAATGGCTAGTCTTGTGATTGTGTCTCTTTGTTCTTCGTTAGCGTTTGTCAATGATCTGTCTTGCATATTATCGGTACTGTAAAATTCGAAGTCGATGTCCATTCGTTTCCTTTGTCTAGCAGCTAGAAGTGCTTGGTAAGCGTCAGTAGATGGCAGGCTGAGCTTATACCTGATATCCTCTATGAAGAAGGTCTCTCTTGCTGATTCATAGGCAAGTCTCGATGGTGCATACTTCCCTATTCGCAGGCAGTGTTTTATGAATCTTGCTTTCACCTTTTCAATTCTCTCGAGGTTCTTGTACGTTAGATTTTCCCATATTAGTTCTATGCCATGTGTTATTATTGGTGTTATTGTGGTGTCGAAAAGAGTCATAGCTGTATTCAGCGATAAGCGATGAAGGTTTTTGAGTCCACGTATGTATTTAATAGCCGTTCTTGTTCTTTCTTCCACATGGTAGCTGAATGATCGACCCGTTGTCTGCAGGGTGATGCCTAGGTATTTATTAACCACTTCCATCTCTTCGTTGTTCAATAACAGCGTGTCCTTTGGTGATGCTGTTCCCCCTTTCCTGAATGTCATCTGCGCTGATTTCTTCATGTTTATCTCGAAACCATTCTCCAGTGCCCATTTTGCCAGGGCGTTTAATGTCGTCTGTAATTCCTCTTTGTTGGGGCCCGCTATGACCATATCGTCGGCGTACATCAGGAGGGTCGTCTCCACTGTATTTCGAAGGATATTGGTGATGTTCGCAGTGGCTATATTGAACAGTGTTGGGCTAATGGGGTCCCCTGGTAGTACACCATTTGTCTGCCTGATTTTGTTAGATGTTGTGATTCCATCATCTACTACAAAGTCGTTGTATGTCAAGATATGTTGTAGTTGGTCTTGGTTCAACTCGCTCCGTTTAAATCGTTTCTCCGATAATGGCCGTACGATTCCTTGGAGTTGTAGAAGAGAGAAGTTTCATTTTCTGCAAACGAAATAATAGAAAGCTTGAAGAATATTAATCCACTTTCACGGGAAAGTAGAAGTTACGCGAATTTGAGGAATTACTATCATCTCAACTGCAGTAAATAGAATAACAGCAATTTGAAAATACCTTTTGGGTGTGTTTATGTGAGTGCATCATGAACGATCCTCCTGCCACGGGTCAGGTAATTAACGCTGCCTTACAAGCATGCTACAGCAACTCTCCATCGATGATTCCAGACTTTACTTCAAATGCTAAAATTCCTCCTAATCCACACCAATTTCTGTCGACTCAACAACCTGTCAACACCTACTCAACAGAGATGCAAGAAGCATCTGCCGCATTACTTCAAAGAGGTCAGGCACCAGTATCCATTGCATCAACACAACCAGCCATCATATGAGGTAATTCTGACTCTGAATTTTTAAGTGAATTCAATCCCCAGAGCAAAAAAATGCGTTCTAGTGAAAGTGAACCCCGTCCTACAGAGGAGTCTGACATGCTCCTTGATGTCACGAACAGTTCCGGTTCAACTGATACCACGAATAGTTCTAATGGTGCAGATGTGGGAGAAATAAATACTTTATCCTCATCTGTATATCAGCCCAACACTAATCAAAGAGTTGTATATCGCAATAGCAGCGAAAATAGATACAATCCCAATGATCATGGCCCTTTCGCTGTTATCGTCGAAAGTGTAAACAAAGACGTGGATAGTCTCCATCCAATGGCGCTTGGCAGGCTTTTATTTAACGAACAGGTCGTTCGCCGTCAAAACATCCTGGACATAAAACCCATAGGGCGAAACAGACGTCGAGTTGAAACCACTTCAGGAGCAGTGGCAAATCAACTAGCGGAAACAGATTTTTTTCGTAAACAAAATCTAGAAGCTTACATTCCGTCTAGTATTATTCAAAGACAAGGTTTAATAAAAAAATGTCAACCCCTCACTTAGTGAAGATGAAATATTACGGGAGATACAAACCCCGTTACCAGTTGATCGTGTAAAGCGCTTCACTAAGGTTATTCGCGGGGGCAGAAGGCCTGTCCCAGATCTGTTAACTTTTCGTGCACAACAACTGCCAGCATATATCCACTTATGGTGGCTAGAATTTCACAATCTTCTACCACGAACTCAGAATGGTTTTCGAAAATGAAGAAGTACCTATGATAGTCATGTACTGCTCACTACGGACATATATAAGACATTTGCTATGGACAGTTATATGCTTGCCCTATTTCTGGATATTTCTGCTGCATACGACAATGTTGATATCTCAAGATTAGTATCTAAATTGATGGACCTCGGCCTTCCTCATCCGCTCATCAAGGGCATTTACAATCTTCTACACACCAGATGGGTATATGTGCGTTATCATGACAAACTACTTGGCCCATGGAAAGTCTCACAAGGTCTGCCTCAAGGTGCTGTGCTTAGTCCTCTGCTCTACACCATTTACACCACTGATCTAGAGACCATATTTTCACCCAGGATTAAAATATTACAATATGCTGACGATGTGTGTGTGTATACTAGTGCAAGCTCTCTCCAGACTGTAGAAGCCCACATGGCTTTAGCTGTATATCAATTAGACCATTGGCTCCTTGAAAATAATTTATCCCTATCGCCTTCCAAGTCTCAAGTAGTGATATTTACGCGAAAATACCTGAGAGTCCTACCCTTAACCTTGAACTTGGGACCATACAACTTCAGAGTCAAACCTCAGGCAAGGTTTTTAGGTCTCACATGACACTCGACTGACATGGTAGCCACATATATCTGAGCTTACACCAAAACTGGAAAGATCTATGAATATTCTTCGTGCTCTCACCCGAACATGGTGGGGGGCTGATCCCTGTGTTCTCCTTCTCCTATATCGCAGTTTGATCCGATCCAAAATGGATTATGGGAGTATGTTTTATCATAACGGAAGCAAAATCGCTTTGCGCAAGCTGGACAGAATACAATATAGCTGTGTCAGAACCTGCATTGGAGCAATGGCTTCGACCCCAACAAATGCTTTGTTACTAGAGTGCGTCGAACCTCCTCTTGCTGTACGTCGACAATATTTAGCAGACAAATTTGTATTATCCAGGATGTACAACAATGAACCACCAATCTGCAGCAGTCTGGCTGATTTAGAAACAGTTATGAGAGAGCACGGACACCGACAATGGATGAAAAATATATGCCTTCTGAACAGTCTTTAGTTTCTACGCCCCATACTTCCATCGTCAACACCCCACAAGTCTTGCCCTGCTTTTGAGATTCCGTACTCCTACTTATTGTTTTCTGTTCCAATACATCTTTTTACAACAGACTTACTTCCTCTAACCAGAGTTCAGTCTTACTTTGTGGAATATACTGCAAGGCAGTGGTCAATGCTCTTCAAATCTTCACTGATGGCTCAAAAATACCCTAACCACCTGCAGTGGGATGCGCTTTTTACTGTCCCGCAACTGAAGAATCTCGTTTATTCACTTTACCAAATGACTGGACTATTTTTACTGCAGAAGCTGTCGCTATTTCCGACGCTCTAGCATACAGTTTAACAGTTAAACCTTCTGCAGTTCTTATAATTACTGACTCTCTCGGTGTCTTGAAGACTTTACAGTCACCTGCTACGTACAAACTAACGATTCATCAAATTCAGATCATTCAGAGAATTCGACAACTTACTCGTCTCAATATTGCTGTGCACTTTCTTTGGATACCTAGTCATAAAGGTATCAAACACAACGAGTATGTTGACCGGGTCGCTAGAGCAGCAAAGCATTTGGGCGAACGCTAGATTCACCAGTGTCTATTCGAGACTACGTGCCACGTATCAAGCAGCGTTCCTGGGCGCAAATTGAAGAAGAATGGTATATTACAAAAGGGCAACGGGGAAAACAATACGCTGCAGTCCAACCATACCCTCCTCACTCACCTTGGTTCTCCAAATGGAATGCTTGTCGCCGATACATCACTTCTCTTATCCGCATGAGATTCAATCACGGCAGTTTTGCAAATCATCTCTATCGGATAGGAGTCCTAAACTCGCCCTACTGTTCCTGTGACCGCCAAGCAATCGCTGACCTCAACCATATCATCTTCTCGTGTCATCTTTATAATGTACAGCAGCAAAAATTTATAATAACTTTACTTTCATTGAACTTCCAACTACCACTCAACATCCAGTGCATTTTATCATCCCAACAACCAGAAGCGTATAATGCAATCGCCATATTCTTAAAAGACACCGATTTAAGATTATAAAGTTTTACGTGATACTACTTCAGAAAAACTACGTAAACATACTATCGTTGCAGTGTCCCAATTTGTTCTTTTGTCTCTTCGTATATGTGCGCGCGCATTTTGTGCGGGCTCGGAACGTAATACCAGTATAATACTATGGAAGATTCATAGGTGTATATGCATTCTCAGTGTATATTTAATGTATATGCTTTGTTATCTAATGTATTTCTAGCTGGCTGTTTGGTCTGGCACCTAAAGCCAATAAATAAATTTTTTAAAAAATCGTTTCTCAACATCGGGTAGGCGCGATGCGAAAGTTTCACAAATGATTGTATATGCTTGTTATATAAAACTTATACTGAGTACCTTGTATAATGCTCGGATAGACTAATACAATATGTTTGTATAGTATTTATCTCGCCTGGTTGCCATGATCGTCAAGTCTCTGTGGTCTGCGGCAAGGGTCAATACCTTCTATAACGCTCGGATAGACTAATACAATGTTTGTATAGTATTTATCTCACCTGGTTGCCATGATCGTCAAGTCTCTGTGGTCTGCGGCAAGGGTCAATACCTTGTATAATGCTCGGATAGACTAATACAGTATGTTTGTATAGTATTTATCTCACCTGGTTGCCATGATCGTCAAGTCTCTGTGGTCTGCGGCAAGTGTCAATACCTTCTATAACGCTCGGATAGACTAATACAATATGTTTGTATAGTATTTATCTCGCCTGGTTGCCATGATCGTCAAGTCTCTGTGGTCTGCGACAAGGGTCAATACCTTGTATAATGCTCGGATAGACTAATACAGTATGTTTGTATAGTATTTATCTCGCCTGGTTGCCATGATCGTCAAGTCTCTGTGGTCTGAGACCGTGGTTAGCCGGTTCGAGTCCCGTTGGCAATAAAAATGTTCACCATCAGAATGCTGGTTGGCAGGGCAAAACAGACGGTGGTACGCAATTTGTAATCACTAGATTGCGAGCCAAAAGCCTGGATTCAATTCCAAACCTCTCTGCCGTGCTCATATGACTGTTGGTGATTCGTCCGTCGGATGGAGACGTAAAGCCTCGATGCTACTCGACGCAAGTGCCGGCACCGGATTTCAACCTCTCCCTTCCTACCATCATATATCGTGTTCTCCTCTGAGTAGGCTGACGTCGGGTCGTAAACACTCGCTACTGGACCCCGTAAAGAAGCGGGACATGGGCTGGACACACATTTAGCTGTTTAAGAAAACGTATTCTGCGCATGATATTTTCATGAAAACTGTTTCTTGTACGGTTTTCGAAGAAGCCGAGGTCTTGACCATTCAGCCAACGAGTCGTGTCTCCAATTCTTATGGGTAGGAGAAGCAACCGTTTCTCCTCGGAGTCGAGTATCAAGTGAAATGAATATTCGTAGCATGGTTTTACGACCGATTGCCGTTCCTCGTAAGAGGAGTTGTTACGTGATAATTAAATGAGGGCAGAGGGTGAAACCCGGTGCCAGCACATAGCCTAGGCCTACTTATTTCGAATAGCACCGTACGGTTTGCTCAATGAGGTCTGGAACTGAACCCAGGCTTTTCGCACGCAATCTAGTGATTACTATGCCAGCCCTCGAGTCGGGGGACCATTGTGTCAGACCACAGACTAACGCCGTGACCTCGCACTTGTGAAAAACGACGTCTCGGACGATTTCTTTACTGTACCGAATCGAAAGATGAGTGGATTCGTGATTTGTTCAGAAAATGGATGTAAGACGTGAAGATAGCGAGAGTGATTGCCGCTAAAAAGGGGTGTGAGCAATGTCAGGAATAAGATAAAGGCTGTTATAAATACGAGCAAACTCGATAGATGGAGTTGTCGTATTGACCCAGTTTTCAGTGAGAAAGAAATCATTCAAATTCCATTGGATGGACGTCATTCTTGAGATAGACCCGGGAGGGATAAGAACGATCAAATTCCTTTTCCTGAAAATGTTCAGAAGAAATCCGGCTCTATGGAACGTCGTTCATCGTATCTTGGAAACTGGCTACGTCATAACGTTGAAACACGGTAAGAGAATTGAAATAGCCCATGCAAGTGTTTTAATTTCGAATGTACCGTAATTCTAGGTTTCTTGTCAGCAAACCTCATCTCACATGCACAATGACTGTTGGTAACCATCACGTTCGTATATGAAAATGTACGTTACTAAACACGCAAAAGAAATATACCAATAACAACTTACAGTAGGCCCTGGTTGTGTGCTCATTCCAGAGGTCCGAAGCAACAGCCGCCTCCTAATCAGTTCAATATCTGCTGTTAAGCGGACTGATTTCATACGGTATTTCAGGCCAGGCAGTACAAACGGTTTCCAACGAGGTTTGAGTCCGATGCTTTGGGATTATTTTCATTCCCAATAATGCGTGGTAACGACACGGCTGTTACGTCCCACTAACGGTTTTCGGATACGCAGGAATGTTGTTGTTGTTGCCAATATGAAGGCAAACGAAAGAAACGTATTCTACATTACAGTCGTTTCGGAAGGCGTTGGTCGCCGATGAACTTGTCGTGGAAAGAACTTCGAGTTTTAAATCACATTCCTGCTTCTTCACTGTGAACAATTTGTCCGGCCGCACGCTTACTGCATTTCTTTATTTCTTCGCATACCAACGAAGAGCATTTTCTCTTAATAGTAGCTTCATGTTTTACAGCGGCAATATTCTCGAAGTCTTCTGAAAGTTATCTTCCAGATGATGATAAAAATAAGACTGTAACGTCGACAAAGTATTCAAGCTCTTTATTCAAATTACCGGCGTTTCACAACTGAATACTTCGTACTTTTGTTGAGACGATATTGTTAATTAGGTCAAATTAAATTACGGTTCTTCACAGCGAACTCTTCTTGTTGGTTTATGTCCCACTAACTTCTTCTACGCCTCTCGAAGACATCGAGGTCTTGACCATGCTAAGGGGTTTTATTCAATTCCAACCCGCCAACCACCGCTTCTACAGCCTACAACCACTCACTCCCTTCACCAGGTCAGCTCCTTGTGGGTGTCACCCTCAGAACCTCTCAGGCTCCTTCCCTATCCAACCACCGTTAGTCCCGTACTGATACCGTTTGAGATGCAGTCTTTCATTTTCGGGTCTACCCTCTGGACGCCATTCTTTTTTTTCTTCATTTTATATAAATGTTGAAGGCACATCCGACACCACCAGCAGTCTTCCTTGCTACGATACGACACTGTCTGCGATGTGGACAGAGGCTACATTTTCGGAAACTCTTACCGATTTTGAGAAATTTATGTGTGAATTCTATAAATGGTAACGCGACCTAGTAAGTATGATAAGTACGGCTCCATTCCACGCAAATCTTAGTACTGTGGAAGATACCACTTACAACAGATTTCTCTCGAGATTTCTCCGCATAAAGTGGCTAAACTGGTCGCTCACAGCACGCAATGGTGAAAGCTAAACAATACTCGAGGCCTTCTCGTACGACTTTCTTACCATCCATTCAGGGAAGTGACCGCTCTGCCGGCATGTCCCAACACTAGCGGCAATGAGTCTCGTGAACAAGCCTTCTGTCTTGTACGATGGTTAGCGAAGTTCCATATCGAGCAACTCAAGCGAATTAGGGAGAATAAAGGCGTGCCTACCGTTTGTGGAGCAACCCACTCATGCCCATAAAAAGAAGCTTTAGTCCAAACTATGTTGTTAAGAGTGCAGTAGGGATACATCAGACAATTACACAAGCAAGCGAGCCATGAATGTTTATTCCAGGCAGTGAACATTAACCAACTACGAAGTTGCATTCTTGGGGCGAATAATTACAACATGCCTAGGTATTTTATTTTATTCTTTTTGCTATTGGTTTCAAGTTTTACGTCGCAACGACTCGGAAAGGTCTAATGGCGACAACGGGATAGGGCTGGGCTGGGACTGAGCATTTTTCTACAGTGAAAATGGAAAACCGTCCTGAGTGAGGTTCAAAGTGGCAAGCTCACAATTTCGCGATCCAAACAGCGCAGCCGACACAAACGAGTCCTGACTTTCGCGCGAACTACACGAGAAGAGACTTTCATTCGTCCGTCATAAAACTGAATAACAGTCACTGACGGTTAAGTCGCTGTGGATTTATTCAAACATTTGTTAAGCATATTAAATGCGCAGCCCCTGAACTATCAGAATATGGAGTCAGTGTTACATACCATTCAGTCGAGATATGAAGGCGAGTTGGAATGTTGTGACCTCTGGAGCCTATGACGGAAGAGTCACTCCGTGCTAGTCACGCACCCACTACTCCACATTCATTTTATCATAAGATTTTACTTATGAAGAAAATAATGATGAAAATGTTAACATTGAAAACAATTTTTTAGTAAGTGTAAGTTCACACAAGGCAGGGAGATATCTAGTAGCGTAACAACAATAGTTCTCACAGAATTGTGTGTAGCATCCGGAGTGCACCGTCATGGGCGATCTGCGCTTCTGGGTCTGCTCAAAGCTTTACGTCCCCATCCGACGGACGAATCACCAGGTTTAGAATTGAACCCAGGCTTTTACACGCAATTTACCTGGTTGCCAACGTTCGGACTCGAACCAGGTAACCATGGTGATCTTTCCAAGTATTCCACTTCCCTTTATTCTTCGAGTGATCGGTTATCTTGTTGATTAACAAGGGCCAATGACCGCCCGTTTTAGTAACAATCTCCAGTTAGGTCGTTACCACGTGGTGAAAATGTATCACACAAAGAATATTTCCTAGAACGTTTATTTCCGGAGATGTCGAATATTCCATTATTCGATTAAAGCGCATGAAGTACGATGAACACGACTGTTGTTTTGTTCGCAGGGCTGGCGAGGAGACAAGGCAGTGACAGGAGACGCACAAGGATCACCAGAGGAAGACTTGGTCTACAGAGACGACGTTCTACCACCCAGAACGAGGTACGTCCATACTCCGCACGTTATTATTACAGTTTGTATCGAGTGGGCGTGCTGAGCGAGGAATATAATCCTGGTCCATTCGTTGGCAAGAGAGATCTCATACCGAAATACAACAAAATGGAGAAAAAAAGTGTAAAATAGTAACTGGGAATAACAACAATGGAGGTTGTGCAAAATACTGGGGAAATCAGAAATCATGAACGCCAAATTAAAGGGTTTAGAGGAGGAGTTAAGACAAGGTCAACCAGGAAGCCAGCAGGAATAATATTTTTATCTACGGTGTAACAAAAAGTGTGAGCGTACCACAGATGAAGCAAAGTTGCTACGAGTAAGGATAGTGGTTGATGATAGAGAGGTCGGCGAAAGGAAGTGAACCTGCCATCTCCAGGCATCAGCGGACTGACAGAGCTAAAAGTTTAAACGACTTCTGGTCCACATGAGGACAATATGGGCAAATGAATTATTAGTTCACCAGAAAACAGTATCTTAGAAGTAGAGAAAGCGAGGGTAACCAACCTAACAGAGGGTAAATATGAAAAGGAACTAGAATAGAGTCTAGGATGTGTGAATAAAGGTGGGTTTTTTTTTTTCCGAACAAGATAGGAAACAAAGACGTAAAACAATTAATGGCCAAAATGAGCATTATTACCTTTGTTGCAAGTCGGATTGCACGAGGCACGTAGACGGTTTTAAAATAGCAAGACAAGAGACAGAAGATGTCATATGAACAGATATCTTAGTGAAATACTAACCTTAATACGGGACGATATGCAGGAGAAAACTGAACTCATAGAAACACAAACAGACGAATTCCCTTGCCTTAAAATAAAGATGAATCAGAATGGAGAAATAAGCTAATGCCTTGGTTTTGTCTCCAGCCCTCGTGACGGCTCCCATTTGCACATAGAGATATCTTCAGTGAGTTCGCAACATAAATAAACAGATTATGGAATATTTACGAAGATGTAGGTACTGTGCCTTCAGTGCGAGGATTACAGATCGAACGCCAGTGTACTGTAAAGAGATAGAGGAAAGAGTAGTTAAAAAGAGAGTACAACTCAAAATATAGGGTATAATAGGTACAAGCAAAAAATTTCTAGAATTATGTAATAGTAAAGAATTGTATATTTTGAAAGGGTGGTGGCCAAGGGATGAGAGGGGTAATTTGACATACCAGAAACGGGAGGAAGTGTTATAGACCTAGAACCAAACATTACCACTCATCAAAAGGATAACAGTTCACCATTTACAATAATTATAACTATGGAAGAGCATAGTGTGACTTGTAATCATGGAAATCTTAAACAGAAATTTGTGCCCAAATACAGATGGTGTAAAGACCTCAGCAAAGGTTTCGAGAATTTCTATAAAGAAAAGTTTCAAAATTATGCAGATTGGGGTATGACGTATGAGTGAAAATAACAATACAGCTTATACTGATAGCAGGACAGGGCTGCTAAGAAATAGTGAGTGGTACAATGAAGAATGCAGAAAGAAAAGTATGGAAGTAACGAAAGCATGTAGGATGGTAGGGGGTGTCCTGAAACAAGAATTGCACTCTGCAGTAAACACAAACAGTACAGACAAGTATAGTTAATGACAAAATACTTATGGCAGAAGAAACAAACTGACAAACTAAACAGGGATTCTGAAAGAAAGGACAGTAAGAAAGCGTGGAATAGAATAAACCAAACCTGTAGAGAAAGAAAAGGCACAACACAGGTGAACGTATGTCATGGTGAATGGATAGAACATTTCAGATGGGTATTAGATCGGGAGGATACAGTAGTTGGAAACCCAATATAGAAAGGACTGAGATTTCTAGGGGACTGCATCAGACGAGGATATTTCAGCTATAGGTTCCCTATGGGAATCAAACATTTATAACATTTCAGTTGTCAATAAAGAATTTGGAAGGTAGTAGGTAAGAATAAAGTCATGATCGTTGATCGTAAGAACAACAACAGTCCACATATCCAACACATTGGAGGTTGTGAAGTTGTACATCAGTATGTATATCTGGGCTCCTTGCTATCTAATTCTGGTGATTCCAAAGATGAAATAAAGCAAAGAATTGAAATAGCAAAGGTAGCAATGATCCGTCTGCAGGAGATCTGGAAAGATAATAACATCCCCATCAATACAAAAAAGCAGCTTGTTGAATCTTTAGTCTTATCAGTCTTCTTGGCTCAGAGAAGTGGACCATACTCAAACATGATCGTGAATGGATAGAAAGCTATGAAATGCGGTGCTGGAAGAAAATGTTGAGGATTCCTTGGACAGCTCATCGCACGAACACATCAATCCTGAACCAACTTTAGATAACAGTTCGTCTATCGTGTAAGGCCTCCAAGTGGATTGTACGCTACTTTGGACATATAATGCGCTGAGATGGTAGTCTTCAAAAGTTGATTGTTGAGGGCAAAGTCCAGGGAACCATACAACGAGGATGAGTACCAACACGATGGATTGAGATGGTGAACGGCCCCCTACAGAGTTCTCTTAGAGTAACCACATTGAAAGCTTTAGATAGGGAAGAATGGCGGAGTATGGTTCATCGGCTAGATGGCTGAATATTATGATAGTCACGACGCCTCGGTCATGAGGCAAAACGAAGAAGGAGGAGGAGGAGGAGGAGGTAAGAATAACTATCTTCGAAATCATAGTGAAAATATTTAATAGGATATTTGAAGGAGTGACAGTACCAAAATCATGGCAGGAGGGAGTCATTTACCCTACATATAAGAAATGGGGTGAGAGATCAAATCCAAGTATACAGGGATATTGGCAAAAAGACTAACGAATTGGGTAGAGGTGTACTCGATTGCATCAGAATTTAGAAAGGGAGTGAGGGCAAGTCATAACATAATAGTTGTTAAAACAATAACGGCTGGGCTGAGTGGCTCAGTGGCCTTCTGACCCCAACTTGGCAGGTTCGATCCTGGCTCAGTCCGGTGGTATGCGAAGGTGCTCAAATACGTCAGCCTCGTGTCGGTAGATTTACTGGCACGTAAAAGAACTCCTGCAGAACAAAATTCCAGCACCTCGGGGTCTCCGAAGACCGTAAAAGAGTAGTTAGTGGGACGTAAAGCAAATAACATTATTATTATTATCATTAAAACAATAATGGATAAATACATGAAGAAGAAAAGAGGCGAAAAGCAAATAACATTATTATTATTATCATTAAAACAATAATGGATAAATACATGAAGAAGAAAAGAGGCGAATTGTACATCATGACAATTGATTTGGAGAAAGTTTTTGATCTGGTAAGTTGTAAGTTAATTCAGATCGGATATCAAGGAAGATAAGAGCAACTGTGAAAATGAAAGATGGGATAGTACTGGGAGAGATATTTTCAAAACTGGGTCTCAAACACAGTTGCAAATTTCATAATGGATGAAATTTTAAAACCAGTTAAAAGAAAGGATCCACCAACTAATGCCCTGGTTTTTGCTGATGATGTAATGATATGGGGCGAGACAGAAAGCGGAAGTACAAGCTAGACTAGATTTTTGACATGAAGCTTTTACAAACTTAGGTCTTAAAATCAGCAAACCAAGCCAGTTGGTTTGGTGATAAGTAGAAACTCTCCAACAGTTCATCTAAGAATTGGAGATGAGGAGGTGGATATTGTAGACAACTTCCAGTACTCTCTTCAGACAATACCACACGTTAGGAGATTGGCAACAGAATACAGAAAGCTTCCACATTCTATCATGCTGGGAAGCAACATTTCCGTTAGTTTCCAAGATCACCTTGTCACATTATGAACTTGGATTTCCCACCTAATCAGCACTTGATTTATTTACATTACATTTAGCAGTACCGGTTTCAGTCTCTATCTTCACCTGCTTGAGAACCTTATTTGATAAAACACACGCAATCGTATTAAGAACACTACTTATTTCTAAGTCTATATAACACTATTTGTAAGAAAGTTTAGAGTTGTAAAGTTTCAGGTCTAAAATTTAGAGAGAGAGAGTGTGTAGTTTATACTGTCGTCTTCTCCTGAGCTCTCTTTGACAGGATAAAGGATTTTCTCCAAGATCTTTCATTCTCTGATTTATCTGTTAGACCTTCCCCATTCATTGTAAAGCATTCAGTTACATATAATGACCACCAATTAGTGTCTGATCTTGCCGCTGAGGGATATAGACATTTCATTGTAGATGCAAAGCAAAGCAAAGCAGTCATCTCCGCACAGGCCATGAAGGTCCTTGGGGGTGAAAGGTAATGTCTTTCACTATCTTGACCTCAGCACTTAGTGGTGTAGAGTGGTTAGCTCTACGCCCGGCCGCCTTTGTCGCCACTACTCATTTCTGGTGTAGGCTGAGTGACCCTCAGGGTCATGTGCACCTCTGGAAGAGGAAATCTCATTTCTTGAATTTTTCGACTTCCTGACGGGGAACTGAACCCACGTCCTTCCGGGTGAACCGAGCACGCCTTTAACGCCTCGACCAGGCAGCCCCTCTTCATTGCATGGCTTTGGTTAATACGTACACCATTTCCAGATCTATGATGGGAAGGCTTCTTTCTCGGAGATGTTGGGTGTAATCAATTTGCCTAGGTATTGGAAGTTTTCTATCTCTCTTATTTTCCCCTCTTCCACCTCTAACTTTCTGGACACCATGCCTATGTTCACTATGAGCTCCGTTTTCTCAAACAGATCTAAAGGACCACTTCACCACCTTCTATTATTATTATTATTTGCAATAATTATATTCGCTGTGGAACTATGAGAGTCATTCTTGTTACAGGCTTCGCAACAAGAGACGACGTCGAAAACGGATAAGACAACAACGTCCCTTGCCACTGCTGGATTATGACGATATTGGAGATCAGTACCGGCAACGTATACGTCCCAGACTCCGCCCACGACCTCTGTTTGAGAAGGATAATGGTGAGGGGCAATTCCCGAATGTACCGGTAGAAGAGCGACGTCCCAGACCAGGTGGAAAGCGACGGAAACCACCACACCACTTTCAAGACGACGTAGATGATGTCGCTGATAAACCAGGACTGCCATTCACAGACATCCACGAGGAGGAAGAGGGATACACAAATCCCAGAAGGCGCCCGAGTGTCTACCCAAGAAAACCAGACCACTTCTCTGAGGACCTACCACCACGGGTGAAACCGCAGCGTTTCATACAAGACAACCACGAACAATATCCAGCTGTTTCCCCGCAAGATAATTTCCAGCCTGCACATCATCCAAGGAAAGGTCCACGACGGCATTCTAACATCAACTTTGCCGAGCCACAAGAAGATGAACTTCTTCATAATCCAGAAGAGGCAGTGACAAGAAGAAAACCTACAAACAAGTTTAATCCTAGTGATGAGACACCAGATGATATCAAATCTTTGTCGGATATGAACTCCGAAGAGCCTTCAACACAAAAGGCCCTTCTTGAAGAAGTAGCATATGAAAGTTCTCGGCAGGAAACACAACAAGAAGTTACAGGAGAGCTAAATCAGAAAGAAAGAAACAAAGGAAATAATTCAAACATACTCAGTAGTTCTCAGAAACCACCACAAGCTCCTCAGGAAGGTGAGGTGACAACACGCAAACTGGGTCAGCAAACCAAAGCTTTTCTTCCGAGGTTTGACAACAACAAACCGTACATACCCCGCGGCAAGTCAACAACAGAACCAGCTGAGCCTCCTGCAGATATGAAGCCAATTGCCGTGACTTTGGACGAATTACTGAAGATAAAAAATATAACTCTAGACCAGGTCCTGAAAGAGAATGAGACGACGCAGAAACCAAGCCGGACTTCTCAAGGTCCCTTGAGACGACTACCTTCAGCCTCAGAATTCTTTGCAAAGCATAAGAACAACCAAACAACAGAGGAGCCTCAAAAAGCGAGCAGATCACCAAACACAACTACACAGCCACCAGACACTACAATATCGACAGAACGCAAGCCCATGCCACTCAGTATGCAAGAATCACCTAAAATAGACCCAATTAACATGAGTGTGGAGGATGAACTTACATCTCAAGACCGAGAACTAGCTAAGAAAATCCTTAAGAATCGTATAACAGAAGCTAACAACGGCAGCAAAGTTCACGAATTCTTACAGTCAAATGGTATAAGACTGCCTCCGATTACAGAAGTGATCCTGCCCAATAGGTCGGTCCAGGAAGTGACAGAAATATATCGAAAGGAACAAGAGTTTGATGCTGGATTGGAAGTGGGGGACAAACCAGTACATAAGAAAATATCACTCAGCGGAGACAGTGGATTTGTCACAAGTAAACCGAGAGACGAGATTCTGGACCTGCTGCGAACAGAAAGTGGGTCAGCTAGGTTAGCCAGGATACTGGCAACAAGGAACATGACACTGGCCGAGTTGATCGAACACAGAGAGAGAGGGGCTAGCCACCAACATATTTCTAACATATTCCCTGCAGACAAAGAAGAGGAACTTGCTCCCAGTACTACACCCAATCTACCTTCCAGCACACCCAAACAAACCACTCCACAAGAAGCTACGGTTCCAGATCTAATATCGATAGTGAACCCTTTAATCTACAGTCATGGTAATTTTGATGAACCTAGACAGGACAGAAGCTACAACCGGGACTCCAGAGTCTTTGACATGCAATATCCCAACGATGACCCTAACCACATCAAACCATTCCCTCCCATACATCAATCTCTAGACTACGATTCCCCATACAAGGCCATAGTTGCTTCACCACAAGCCAGTACTATCAGGACTTTCCCTATCAGAATAAGAGATAGTGCAGAAGGGCTAATCATCGTAGACGATGTCGGTCAGGTCCAAGAAGTGGACAACAATGTTGTGGATACTGTCTCGATAGATCACTCGCATGAAGATTTGCCAGAGGAAGACTACGAGAGGTCATCAAATCTGCTGCCGATTGCGGTCAAGTCTGCCATCATCGCCAGCACAGCCATATTCGGACTGGCCATCGTGGTATTCCTCACCATCTTTGTCGTGTGCAAATGGCGGCAGAAGAGGGCTCGCACACGTTTTGCCAACGAAGGGATGAACACACGTGCGAGAAGTCCCATCCTCGATGATACTCTGCAACAGGATGTCAGGCATAAATGCAGCTTGAGCCCAGTGCTCATGCACGCAGACGCTTACGTGCAGCCAAGGCGGTATTACCTGTGGCGAACAATACGTAATACACTGCGCTACAAATAGTGTTTCAGACAAATATAGAGAAGAAATGCTAGAGTCAGAATGCTTTAATAATGTATATAAGAACAGTAAAGCAGTAATTCCCAGCTTTATTTTGTGTTTGCAGGGGACAAAGGCCCACCCACACCTTTTGGGATATCATTTCTTAAATTCAAATTTTCATTTTTTACATGATTAAATTGGAATTAAATATCATCTCCATATATTAGGAAGAGGAGGTAACATATCTATAAAACTGACCGTTTTGAATTAAAATGAACTCCCACGTGACTGTAGTTGGTGGACATTAAACCAACTCCAGCCTGCCATGCCCCAATAATTGCTTGTTTTCTCATTTAAAACATTACATCATAACTTATACAGTTTTCAAGGTAAATGCATAAAATTTTGCATGGTTGTCCTCCCTCATGGTGTCTGTAAGTGAACCTCAATCTTTAACAGAGAGTTAGTTCTAAAATATTTTCTCATAAAAGCAGCCGTAATTTTGAAGTTCGAAAACACGTTTTTCTTCCTTTACTGATTCAAATATCTTAACCATTGAGATTCCAGTTGTTATTCAGGCAACTGACATAGAACAAAAACATAAATCACTTCAAAGTGTCAAAAATCTTGCAAGTAATTTTTGAAAATGGTAGCTTAATACAAGTTTTACGGGAATTTTGAAAATCTAGCAATTCAAAACTTTTATATGTAAGATATTGCATTTTTCTGTAGATTGAAGAGGAGGTTTAAAATGTAAGGCACTGAATTTCCTTGTAGTAGGGCTGAAGAATTCGAGGAATAAAATTCATAAAATGGTTCATTTTCGATGGTGAAAAATGTATGTGCCCCTTTAATGTTTGCAAGGAGTTACAGTTCTGAGATCGCAGTTCAGTTCAAAATTATAGAAGAACATGAAGTGACCAGGGCTGCACTGTGTACGAATAGGACAAGATGCTGACAAAACTACTCTTCTCAGGACGAAATGTATTGGCTTGAGCAGCGGTCACTCGATAAAGCTATAGTGCCACCTTTTTTTTTTTTTTTTAACACAATTTGCTTTAAGTCACACAGATACAGATAGGTCTTATGGCGACAATGGGATAGGAAAGCGCTAGGAATGAGAAGGAAGTGGCCATGGCCTTTCTTAAGGTACAGCCCCAGCATTAGCTTGATGTGTAAATGGGAAACCACGGAAAACAATCTTCAGGTTTGCCGACAGTGAGATTCGAACCTGCTATCTCCCGGATGCAAGCTCACAGGAGCGCGCCCCTGACAGCGTGGCCACCTCACCCGGTAGCGCCACCTTTACGAACTAGTGTGTAAAGTCCTAACAGCGTTTGAAGACCCATCAATTCACAAATTTAGCAACACATTTCTAATTTGTAAAATATATTTAAGAACTTCTGACGACATGGCTACATGCTGTCAACACGTACCACTTCCCTGCTGTCATGGCAATTAAATTATCTGGTAGTTGGACTACACAAGGAGGTACAAATAAACCAGAATTAACCCTCTAAGTCGTCTTCTTCCAATTATATAGAGTCAGCTGGTTGCATGTGCTCTGAATGACCATTCAGCCGAGTGCCACCTCAATTTACAAGGCTATAAAGCGAGGTACTGGAACGGCTGCATTGATACCAATAATCAACAATGTAAACAAAAACCCAATTTGAGGAAGAAAATGTTTCCCAGAAAATTAAATTAACCTATTAAGTGTGATAGGATATTTTACAATGTCTACTCCTAGTCAGACAAAAAATTTGGGGGATTCTGTCAGATCTTGCACTAGAGGAGAAAACATCCTTTCTGACATCTTCAACAGCTTCAATAATTGAGGAAGTAAATTTTACTTGCATCATTCTTCCATCAGAATTTTCCTTATTTACATCACCGTCAATATCAAGTCTTGTTGCCATTTCACAAGAAAGCCAGAGACACTGTTTGCTTCATGTCACTCTGACGATGGGTTAGCAAAGGGCTAGGAGCAGGAAGGAACCAACCGCGGCATCTGCCAGGTGTGAAAATGGGAAACCACGGAATACCGTCTTGCTGACTGCACAGCCACTGGCACGGTCAGAGCATGCACTGGAAACCCCAGAACAATACGATGTAATGACTTAGTAATTCCACAGCGTGTAGCGTTGATTTTCGTTCCTCTCCAGCAGCTTCTCTCGAGATGCGACACAATAGTACGTGTACCTCCTCATTAAATACTCTCTATAGATTGGCTGACAATTTCTGCAAGGAAATCATTAACAAGACTATGCCGTCATTGTTGCTGCCTAGCTTGTTGAACTCTCTTCTGTGACTGTGTGATGTCCAGTATGAGGTTGGAACACAACAGGCTGAATCATCGTAATGGTAAAAGTGGACCATTCGTTCATTAGAAGAATAATGACTAAGCTTTTGAGAACAGTAAGAGAAATGTTCATTTTAATTGTAATGTATGTACCTGTAATGAAGATGTAGTTTTAATGTTTGTATTAATTTATTTAGTCAATAAATAGTCTATATCTTTTTTCATTGAGTTGTGTTTTCAGCATATTAACCCTACAACTGTAACGTGCTCCTGCCATAAACTTTGTATCTACGTTTCTACATACTCCAGCAATATCTTCGTATCTACTGGATCATCTACTTTCTACTTCAATGCTTTTGCCATCTACCCTTCCACTGGTTTAATCATATTTTGTGCTCACCCGTCTCTCCTCTCCCGTAACTCACTGCATGCTGACTGTCGCTCTGTGTCTACCTTCTACTACCTACGTCACCTAAACCTTCTCGAAAATACTAGTCTTCACTTCCTTGCGTATATATAATGGACAGCCTCGCTCGTCAAACCAGCCTGGCATCGACTTGTGTACAGTGCTCGTGCGGTGCGTATTTCTATTCCATACAACTGGAAACATAATATCGTCGGATCTGGGCGAGCTAAAAATCCACATATTATTTGGAACTCTAAATTAGCCCTTCAGGCTGTTTATTTACTCTAGTTGTTGAAGGCCTTGATCTGTGCCTTAACTGTTACTATTTTATCCTGATTTAAATCTGTACCTCATGAAAAGTTTTAATGTGGACTAAGGATGACCATCGTCGCCATGATTTACTCAAGGCCAGTAACGGGTAGATGAACTCTCTCAAGTTTGGGCAGTCGGACTCCTCCTCTTATTTCCTCTCTTATCCTTGCTATTTTTATCTTCCTCCCCTCCCTCTTTCACTTGGATTATTAGACTTCTGTAAAACACCCTGGAGGTGTGGCCAAATATTATTGTTGTTATGGAAAAATGTTGCTCTTTGAAAAGTTTAAGTCTGTTTTCCTGAAAAGATAATGTGTGAACTATTTTGAATATTGTAAGAAATCCTGGCTAGTAGTTCTTCTTCCTCTCCTCTTTTTCTCCTTAGTGAAAGGAATGGTCTTTATCTCGGACCTTATTAGACTGTGCAAATACAGTGGTCCTCCCTCAGTTCCCCCAGTGTTGCTTCCTGTCGCTCTGCTCATTGCTATTTTGTTTACATAAAATCTTGGTGCGATCAACCTTGTTAGAAGAACTGGTCATTGCTTTTGAATCATCCTGTTATTCTAACAGCGGCAATGAAAATATACTATGCAGAAATAACTTTTTGCCACACAAGCGTGGTTTCTCGGACAGTTTGAAATAGCCTTTCAGAACAAATTATAGCTTTGAATGACAGTAGTATTCTAAGGACTGAGAATCAACATGGCTGAAATTTAACACTTCATTTTCTGTGACTTCTTACTGTGTGAAAAAGCAATACATAAAAGCAGTGATAGGGTTGGTACAGAAAGGAATTAAGTTGAAGGCAACATCCTAGATCTAAACAAAACTGTCAAATGACTACATAAATAATTATTTTTGAACGTACAACAGGAAATACTGCTGCATGAATAAGTAAGACAATACTACTACTACGCTTCTGAAACAAAGCAAAATTTTTTTAAAATAAGCTATATCCTGAAAATACAATTTTGGAAGCAAAAAATTATTAATATGTTCTTTTTTAATTCAAGTATGATTATTAATTAATTTTATCATAATTTCATATGATTAAAATATATTTTTATTTGCAACAATTATACTGAAAAGTCTTTCAATATTCTATTAATATATCTTAGTACAGTAGAGTCTCGCTCAACCGACCTTCGCTTATCCGACACTCCGTGTTATCCGACACTGGTAGTCTTAATTTGAAATTTAGGTGGATGCAATTCTGGGACACGGGGTGTGGAGGGTGTGACTGTGGGACAAGCACTGGCAGTCATGCGGTAGGATTGTTCAATGTAGTATTGGTTGGGTGCTGATGTTATACAGTAGTTTTCATATCCTCTGTGAGTATGGCGAGTAAACGTAAGAAAAAGATTGTTTCTGTGGAAGACAAGTAGAGTGGGTTAAAGAGACTGGACAAAGGGGAAACTCTCCAAAAAATGGCTTCATATTATGGTGTTGGACGTGTTACAGTGGGAGACTGGAAACATACGAGGGAATAAATTGAAAAGTGGTGCTCTACGAGAGCAACAAGTGATGCACTGAAAATTAGAAAAAAACCAATGAAAAATGTGAGTACGAAAAAGTAAGTGAAGCACTATTTCTTTGGTTCACTAAAAACCAGGAAAAGCGCTTGTCAATATCTGGTCCCATTCTGCAAGAGGAGTTTACTAAAGGGACCCTAATTTTACTGCTAGTGCTGGGTGGCTTGATCGGTGGAAAAAACGGTACGATATTGGGCAGCTTAATATCTGTGGAGAAAAACTGTCAGCTAAATCCGATGATGTTGTGAAATTTAAAAGAGAATTTCAAGAAATAATCCTTGCTGAAGGATTAACCGGTGATCAGATTTTTAATTGTGTTGAGACTGGACTAAATTTCAAGATGCTGACATCAAAACTCTTGCAGCCCAAGCCAAGACGTCTGCACCTGGCTACAGGCGTAGTAAGAAAAGAGTACTGCATCTACTGTACAATTGAATTGATAAGTCCCGTAAAACATAGTACGTAATACAGTAGCCTTCCTGTTTGTTTTAGTTCGTTTTCAAAGTTATTCTGTATTATCCGACATTTTCGATGATCCGACGTACTCCAGGTCCCGTTTAAGTCGGATAATCAAGACTCTACTGTATTAAGATATACGTACAGACTGCATTTTCTAATACAGACTGTACTAGGGAAAATAATTAGAATCATCCAGTTGTGCTCTCTCTCCAAATACATACACCTGTACCTTTAGTTATCCCAGGCAGCATTATCTGTTGACACGTGGATGAGGCCTTGTGTTGCAGTGTCAGCAAGAGGGGGGGAATGTTCCCTGCTGCCAGCTGGCAACTAGCCCTTGTGCTGCAGTGTCAGCAAGAGGGGAGGAATGTTCCCTGCTGCCAGCTGGCAACTAGCCCTTGTGCTGCAGTGTCAGCAAGAGGGGAGGAATGTTCCCTGCTGCCAGCTGACAACTAGGCCTCATTTCATTCCCAGTAGCACAGCAGTAGTTACCTCCTCCACTCATGCTTATTCTGCGGCCAGCTGACAACTAGGCCGCATTTCATTCCCAGTAGCACAGCAGAAGTTACCTCCTCCACTCATGCTTATTCTGCTGCCAGCTGGCAACTAGCCCTTGTGCTGCAGTGTCAGCAAGAGGGGAGGAATGTTCCCTGCTGCCAGCTGGCAACTAGCCCTTGTGCTGCAGTGTCAGCAAGAGGGGAGGAATGTTCCCTGCTGCCAGCTGACAACTAGGCCTCATTTCATTCCCAGTAGCACAACAATAGTTACCTCCTCCACTCATGCTTCTCCTGCGGCCAGCTGACAACTAGGCCGCATTTCATTCCCAGTAGCACAGCAGTAGTTACCTCCTCCACTCATGCTTATTCTGCTGCCAGCTGACAACTAGGCCGCATTTCATTCCCAGTAGCACAGCAGTAGTTACCTCCTCCACTCATGCTTATTCTGCGGCCAGCTGACAACTAGGCCGCATTTCATTCCCAGTAGCACAGCAGTAGTTACCTCCTCCACTCATGCTTATTCTGCTGCCAGCTGACAACTAGCCCTTGTGCTGCAGTGTCAGCAAGAGGGGAGGAATGTTCCCTGCTGCCAGCTGACAACTAGGCCTCATTTCATTCCCAGTAGCACAGCTGAAGTTACCTCCTCCACTCATGCTTATTCTGCTGCCAGCTGACAACTAGCCCTTGTGCTGCAGTGTCAGCAAGAGGGTAGGAATGTTCCCTGCTGCCAGCTGACAACTAGGCCGCATTTCATTCCCAGTAGCACAGCAGTAGTTACCTCCTCCACTCATGCTTATTCTGCTGCCAGCTGACAACTAGGCCGCATTTCATTCCCAGCAGCACAGCAGTAGTTACCTCCTCCACTCATGCTTATTCTGCGGCCAGCTGACAACTAGGCCGCATTTCATTCCCAGCAGCACAGCAGTAGTTACCTCCTCCACCCATGCTTATTCTGCTGCTAGCTGACAACCAGGCTTCCTTCTAACGATGGGAATAAATATTTCCCAGAATAGGGCAATTTTGGGCAAAACGTAAGATTCCATGCCAACGAAAACAAGCATGAGTTTTGGATATGGGTGGTGTAGAGGGTTTAGATGATGGTTTCGAAGGTGGTTAACAAGAGAAGGTGGGACAGTGCAATATTGGTTACTGTAACAGTTTAAAGTGTCATATCATATGATAACACTCAATGTCTCTTTCTTATCTAGTGTTTTGTTTCATGGCATACCACAAGTGATTGGCTCCTGATCTCTCTTTCCTATCTGGGAATGCAAATATGACCTTACTTTCTGCTTCCCAACCATGAAGCGATGAAAATCAATTACTTTCTATGTAGATTCAAATAATTTGTTATTATGATGTTCTTAGTCAAAGAGAACGTCCATTTGTCTTCATAAAATTAATCATCCAGCATCGGTTAACCTTAAAATCAGACACTGATACCATGTGTTGCAGCATTTCATTGGTGCGTAATGAAACCACTTCCCACTTCTTGGGCCGCCAAATGTTTAGTGAAATTCGTTGGTCGGTTTAAGTGCAGTTTCCTGTTTCCACCAGTAGCGCACGTTGCACTCCGACATGGAATACTTAAGCCCGCTGCCCTATACCTGTGTGATTCAACATGGCTGATCACCGAGAGTTATGACACATAGTAATACTTGCTTACTATGAATTAACAAACAATTTTCAAACACAAGTGTACACGAACTAGTGCAGTGGAACAGGAAGATGCATGGTACAGTATTTGGAATGCCAGGTATTGTGACAGGAAGGCTGCTACTTGACATCTCTTATTTCCAAACACACCTGGAACAGGGTCATGAATTATTGAGAAAGGTGGGGGTGCGTCAATTATATGAGAAAATAATTTAATACATATAAATAACATCATCAAATGCAAACATACATCTTCATTGTAGACCGTTATGCCTTTCAGCGTTCAGTCTGCAAGCCACTGTGAATTTACTAATCGCCACCACTATTTGTAACTAGTTCGATGGCCTCGTTTAGTTCTATCTACCTTACCTTTAAATCATTAGAAATTAAGTCTGATAGTCGTCGTCTTGGTCTCCCTCTACTTCTCTTACAGAGTCCATCATTCTCCTAGGTAACTTAACCTCCTCTATTCGTCTCATATGACCCCACCACCAAAGACGGTTAATGCGTACAGCTTCATCCATCGAGTTCATTCCTAACTTAGCCTTTAGCTCCTCATTCCAAGAACGTTCCTGCCATTCCTCCCACCTGTTCATACCAGCAGTCATTGTCTCAAATATTATTACAATATTTATAAGTCCACCTGTTTAATACAATACATTGTATTGTCCCCGTCAAATCTGGCGATATTTAGTATATTTCCAACAAGTGGATATTAAAAATTTTATTTTCTGCCGGGAGCTGTAACTTGTCATTTGGGAAGTAGTGTGGCAAGCTGAAAACAAGTTTTTCGTCATTCAGAGGGGCGACGTATTGATCGAGCTTCGACCAAGGCCAAAGCAAATCACGTGACGTGTCCATACTGCCTGACACGCGCGGACGACAGACACCTTGGTTCCAGAATAGTCTGAGCCAATTAAAGGAGACCTGATGACCAATTACAGTGCTCGTTGAAATACACGCCTCCCAAGCCCAGAATATAAAAAGCCTCGTTACGAGCAAATCACTCTCTGATATTCTGATATTCTGAATGCTCTGATCTGACTGTTCTACTCTGTTCTACTCTGCTTTGAATGTTCTACGCTACATTCTGAAAATTCTGTACTTGCTACGACCACGTGGAGGAGTAATTTTCAGCGCAAGCAGACGCCCGTTCTGCCAACAATTCAGTGAACTAATTAGCTAACTCCTACGGAGTATAAATCACCTTAAAATCCAAGTTAAGTGTGACTATCTAGAAGAATTATAAAAATTCTGCGTGTGTTTGTGCCCATATTTATTCTTGCCATCTCAGTTACAGCTTATGTCCGGAACTTAATAGAAGTCGTCTTGAAAGCTGCAGTACACCAACATGGATAATACTACAATCATCTGCAACTCAACATCATCGAGGGATATCGACGACCAAGTCTCCATGGATCTCTAAAATGTGAGGCATCTCTGGTCATGGGAAGGAAACTGACCGGGGAAATGCTGGAATGATTGACTGCTGCCGGGGATCGAACTTCATCTAAAACTTGAGTACCACTTAATTCAATTACTGTCTCATCTTTTTGTAAACTACAGGTCTTTCTTCTTTAAATCGTAGAGCTATTAGTTTTGTTGTAGTTAGAAGCATTTCATTTTCCCAATTCTTAAGGTGTCGTGGTAGACGAGTCACATGTGTGAATGAAATTTTGAACCTGTTAGAGTAGACATGTAGTTTGTCTTTGGATGATTCCCGTGCTTTTGAGCTAAATATTTAAAAATCACTGACCACGCGATAAATCTACTTTTGTGTAATGTTGAATTTTATCGGACTTGAATTTAAGTGTACATTTTGTGAGATAGGGTCGAACCTAGAGTCTTTTCAGGATCACTTGTATTCCTTAGGATCGAGTCATCTGATTTTATGATATTTCACGAGGATCAGTAGATGTAATAATCACTTGACTAATAATAAAAATGACTAAAGATCGGGTAAAAGAGAATTAAATGCTCGTGAGCCATAACTTTACAGTAGATTCCTTATATGTAAGATTGAATGTGCTCTGTTTATGAAGTGTCTGGAATATGACCAATCCTGCGGGATATTTGTTATGTGATTGAGTTATTGGATGATTTATGTATGATTATTGACTTATTCTTGTGTTATTGGGAGCGCAAGATAAATTATAATTATTGGAGCACATGTTGCGTGTGTATTTCACGGACAGGGAATAATAATAATAATAATAATAATAATAATAATGCGATTGAGGCTCACGAACACGATAGTTTCAACTGGTAACCCATGTACTGGTAGTGATTACGGATTTTATTGAAATCTTCGATTATAATTTCAAAGTTAGATTTCCATCTGTATGAGAAGCATATTCTTACCTAAGTGATATCCCTAACTTCGATCACTAGTCACTATTTATGATAAAAATAATTTCTGTACACAAATTATCTCCTACTGGATATGACGTGCCCTGACCATTCTAAAAATCAAAAGTAAACTTGCAGGAATAGGATTCGATGTAAATATTGTATATAAAATACGTGTTTCCCAGTATGAATGAGTGTGTGTGTGTGAGTAAATATGTGTATTCTTCTTGTTTCATGTTTTGTTCTATTTAACTTAATCTGGTCATGTGCTAGTAACGACGCAGAATACATTCATCGTTGTGTGCTACCTTAAGAAATAATTTTCGTACCCTTAAGAGAAAATGTGATAAGTTTAAGTCGAGGAAGACTAGGAAAGGATTTATTTTGTTGATGAACGTGATTTAAAAGGAAAGATCATCTCGTTATCTTCACAAGGCAATCGATTTGTAAAATGAAATATTAACTAGCTCACATGTGGATATCAAGGTTTTTCTAACACATTTATATTTGAATTTGGAAACATTTTAAAATTAATTTGAAACATAAAATGCCATGCAAGGATCAGAAGTAGACGTTCACTAGTTGCATAATTACTTTGAATTTTGGTGATAATGAGTCAAAATAATTAATTGGAAAATAATTATTTGGAGTGTTAATGACAATTGCTAAGTGAATGATGGAGTGAGAATTTAATTACAAACACGATCGTGTGGTGGTGAAACACGTGTTAATTAAATAAGGAGAGAGATTGATAATAATAAGAATAATAATTATTTTTGAAGTTTTTGAATTTAATTTCGATTTTCTATTAGAGCTTATACTGGTGTTATGGACCAGTGTTAAATGTCTTAAATGATAAAACTTAGTAGAATTTAGCTTAAACCACGTGTGAAGGCTACTTTAAAGTCATGAAGCCTTTAACTACTTTATTGTAAAAATACTAGCAAGAAGTTATCAAGCTAGTTTGTGAACATCTTTATTGAGTTTCTGAATTTCTTTCAGCCGATTATATCTTGATTTTTAAGGCGGTAGGCCTAATTTTTCTTTGATTTTCGTTACAGACCAGTAAGGCTGTCCATTAAGAAATACGTGCTTCTCAAAGAAGGAGGAAGAAATAGATGTTATGAAAGTTCCAATGTTAAAAAAAAACAATATCAGCCAGAATATTTTTATTTGTGATTTGCTTATGTTAATAAATGTCAGAGTGTTGTTTTTAAAATTTATTTTGAGCTTGGTCATCAACCCTTTTCCCTTAAATGCCTCTAGAAAACAATAGCCAATGAACGAACGGTCCCCCTTGGGATCTCTCACTCACTGGCTGGGCTTAGCTAGGCAATAATGTGGGCAGTATGTCTCTCCCATGTGTAGCAGCAAATAGCTTTATGCTTGAAGAATGTATTGTATTGAACAGGTGGACTTATAAATATTGTAATAATACTTGAGACATACGTCAACTTCAATATGGAACCAAAATGAGAATAGTTACTTGTAACCAGCAGTCATTCTCTTTACTTTCATGTCTGTTAATTCTAACTTATGAAAGATATCCTGAGTCCACCCAGCTTTCCCTCCCATAAAGAAAATTTGGCCTGAAAACAGACCAATGTAAAGATAGTTTCGTCCAGGAGCTAACTTCCTTCTTAGAGAATACTGTTGATCGCAACTGTGAGCTCACTGCATTAGCTTTATTGCACCTTGATTCAATCTCACTTACTATACTACCATCTTGGGAAAACACACATCCTAAATACTTGAAATTACCTACCTGTTCCAGCTTTGTATTTCCAATGTGACATTCAATTCTCTTTGATTTCTTACCTACTGACATCATTCAGTTTTGGAAAAGCACATTTTCATATCATACTCATTGCACCTATTGTCAAGTTCCAAGATATTAGACTGCAGGTTTTTGCCACAATCCGCCATTAAGACCAAGTCGTCAGCATAGGCCAGACTGCTTTCTACATTTCCACGTAACTGAATCCCTCCCTGCCACTTTATACCTTTCAGCAGATGATCCATGTAAACTACGAACAGCAAGGGTGAAAGATAACAGCCTTGTCTAACCCCTGCAATTACTATGAACCAAGAACTCATTCAACTGTCAATTCTCACTGCAGCTGAATTATCAACATAAGTGCCTTTGATTGATGTTAATAATCTACACTTAATCCCATAGTCTCTCAGTATTGCGAACATCTTTTCCCTTGGTACTCAGTCATTTGCCTTGTACAGACCTACGAAACATAAAAATAACTGCCTATTCCTCTCGTAACATTTTTCAATTACCTGGCGCATACTGAAAATCTGATCCTGACAGCCACTCTGTGGTCTGAAACCACACTGGTTTTCATCCAACTTCCTCTCAACAACTGATCGCACCCTCCCTTACAAGATGCCAATGAACACTTTGCCTGGTATAGTGATTAATGAGATAGCTTGATAGTTGCAATCCTTCCTGTTCCCTTGTTTATAGACAGGTGCAATTACTGCTTTTTCCAATCTGAAGGTATCTTACCAACATTCCAAGCTAATCTTACTACTCTATGAAGCCATTTCATCCCTGCCTTCCCACTATACTTCACCATTTCAGGTCTAATTTCACCTATTCCTGCTGTTTTATGACAATGGAGTTTCTTTACCATCCTTTCCACTTCATCCAGTGTAATTTCACCAACATCATTTTCCTCCTCCCCATGAGCTTGGCTGTTTGCGACATCACAAGGAAGATATCCTTTTATGTTGAGAAGATTTTCAAAATATTCCTTCCACCTCTCCAGTGATTCTCTGGGATCTATTATGAGTTCACCTGAATGCAAAACACTATTCATTTCCTTTTTCCCCTCCCTTCCAAAGCTTTTTTATTACTACCCAGAAAGATTTCCCTGGTACTTGACCTAGCATTTCCAAGTTATTACCAAAACCTTCTTTTTTTTTGGATTCAACAACTATTTGTTTTGCTCTGTTTCTTTCCTCTACATACAATTCCCTGTCTGCATTAGTTTTTGTTTGGAGCCATTTTTGATACGCTGCTCTCATTTTATCATTCCACCAAGAGGTTCGCTTTTACCCACCTTTACACACAGTTGTTCCTAGATATTTCCCTGCTGTTTCTATTACAGCATCCTTGTATGCCACTCTGAACCTTCTCAATGTCCACTGTGTGGAACTTTTCACTAATCATATAACTTTACTTCTAATTTCCTCGTTCTGGAGATTTTCTACCCTTAATCCATATACTGACAGATTTCACTTTCTATAAGCTTCCATAACTTCCCCACATTTACCAATCACCCTTTTGTATCTTTCAGGTGATTTCCAACTCTCGCATTGAAATCGCCCATTAGTACTGGTGTGAAAATGGAAAACCATGGAAAACCATCTTCAGGGCTGCCAACAGTGAGGTTCGATCCCACTATCTCCTAGATGCAAGCTCACAGCCGCGCATGATAGAGTCTAGTATGGATCTGGTGTCCCTACTCTCCCATGTGTAGCAGCAAATAGCCTTATGCTTGAAGAACGTATTTGTAGCTGCCAATCCCATACTAGCACAGAAGTCCAGCAAACACTTCCTATTCCTATAAGCTTCCATAACTTCCCCACATTTACCAATCACCCTTTTGTATCTTTCAGTTTGATTTCCAACTCTTGCATTGAAATCGCCCATTAGCACTATTCTATCCTTGCTGTTGACCCTGAGTACAGTGTCACTTCTTCTTCAAGACGCCGTCTCCGAGCGGAGGTTGGCGATCCACGTAACTAGCTCTAATCTTGACAGCGCAGAATGGAATGCCACTTCTGAAGTACAGCAGTGAGATCTTCGAAGGTCTTTGAGCCATGAATTTCTTCTTCTCCCAACAGATCTCTTCCCCTGTATCTTTCCTTCGATAATAAGCTGTAATAACTGATACCTCTCACCTCTCATGATATGTCCTAGGTATTGTGTTTTCCTCTGTTTTATGGTGAGCAGTAGTTCTTTTTGCTTTTTCATCCGACTAATGACTTTGACATTTGAGATTTTTATTACCCAAAATATCCGCAAGAGACAGCGATACAGGTACATTTCGAAGGCATCAATACGTTTTTCTATGATTGGATTCAGATTCCAGCTTTTACATCCATATAGGAGAACAGAAAATATATAGCAGCGTATCATACAAATTCGTAGCTGGGTACTGAAATCTGACCTCATAAAGAATTTCTTCATGGTAATGAATTGTTTCCTGGCCTGCTCAATTCTAGATATTATCTCCCGTTTCGAGTTGCATTGGTCATCCAAGATGGTACCCAGATAATTGAAAGAAGACACTTGCTCAACTATTTTATCTTTTATTGTGAGAGTTGTCCAAATTGTCTTTTTAGAGAACACCATCAGTTTCATCTTTGAGGGGTTAACATATAATCCAAACTCTTCACCGTGCTGAACTAAGGAGTTTATCACGCATTGAAGGGCAGGAATGTCAGCTATGACAACAGTATAATCTGCATATCTGATGTTAATTTTCCTGTTAATTTTGATCCCACCACAGTCTGTCAATGTTTCTTTAAAAATTGGCTCTGAGTAAATGTTAAAAAACAGAGGTGACAGTACACAACCCTGGCGGACGCCCTTGCTGTTCGAAGCTGTTTCTGAAGTTCGTTGATAAGTTTTGACATCTGCAAACTGATTCCAGTATAGGTTACTGATTATATGTAGGTCACCGGAGTCAATACCTGTTGATCTCAGAATCTCTATCAGCTTATTGTGCCTGACACAGTCAAAAGCTTTCTTACAGTCTATAAAACAGGCTTAGACATCAACATTCATATCCCTGCAACTCTGTAACAACACATTTAACGAGAAGAGTGCCTCACGTGTACCAACGCCATTTCGGAAACCGAACTGATTCTGATCCATGTAGGATTCACATTTCTTGTATATTCTAGTATGAATGATTCGCAAGAATATTTTGAGAACGTGAGGCATCAAACTTATCATATGATAATCATCGCACTGAGACGAGTTAGGATTCATCGGTAGTGGTATGAAGGTTGATTTCAGCCAGTCTGATGGTATTTCTCCTGAGACAAATATTTGACTGAATAATGAAGTTAAGATATTGAGGCCGGTAGATTCCTGTTCTGCTATTACTTTGAGAACTTCAGCGTACACACCGTCTGGTCCAGTTGTTTTACCATTCTTTTAAAGTTTTACGGCATGTACAGCTTCAGTTTTTGTTATTTCAGGGCTATTTTCATTTATTCTCTCGTCAGGTGAAGGGGGATCATTTCTGTCATCTTTGAAGAGATTTTCTATATATTCCTTCCATCGTTTGAGTTTCCCGTCCACACCCAAGATGATTTCATTATTGGTATCTCTCAAAATTTGACCATGTTGTCTCCGTTGCAAACCATCAAGTTCTTTCACTTTCTTAAGCAAGTTAAAATAGTCGTGCTCCTCTTGAAGGATCTCAATTTCTTTACACCTGTCTGACATCCATAATTCTCGGGCTTCTCTGCACTTTCTGCGTACAGCTTTGTTTAGGGTTTTGTATTGAATGTGATCTCTAGTTTTTGTGTTTTCTCCTTTCATCCATAAGTTCTAGAATTTCATCTGTCATCCAGCTCTGTCTTTTGATGTTGTTGCAGTGTCCAATTTCATTTTCCTGGATTTCAATCACACTATCTTTAATGGCGTTCCATGCGTATTCTATCTCTGATGATTCAGTGTTTCTTATTAATTCCATCTTCTTTTCCAGTGCAGTTCCAACATTAGTTCTTACTTTGGGATCCAATAGTTTCCTAATATATGTGTGCTTGGATGGTTTAACATCTCTTAATTTTTCTGAAAAGTATCATGTTAAAGTCCATTACAACTGGATTGTGGTCACTATTTACATCAGCACCGGGATATGTCTTCACGGATGTCACATATTTCTTTAGTTGTTGCTTTACCAACTTGATTTCTTACGATCTTATCGCCGCCGATGAGAATGTGTTAGAGTCAAGCAGATTATGCTCCATACAGAACTGAACAAGTCTGTCTCCTCCACCAAGACCATGGCTGCCTTCAAGTCCAGCCCCTACTTTTGAGTTAAAGACCATTGTTATTTCTCCATTCTTAATTATTTTCATAGCTTCTTCTAATGTGTCACAGAATGCTTCTACTTCATCATCATCATCATCATCATCATCATCATCATCTTTATCTTTATCGGCAGTTGGTGCATGGACCTGAATAACGTTCATGATCCGCTGTGATGTTTGTAACCTCAGCAACATTACTCTATCACTAAGTGGTACAAAATCTAGAACTGAATTTGTGATCATTGATGAAATAAGCACAGCAACTCCATATCTGTGCCTGGTGTCGGTTCCTCCTTCCTTCGTGTTCTGAATTCCTGATCCAGTCCATCTTACTTCACTCAATCCAAGGATGTCTACTTTCAATCTACATCTTTCTGCTTCCACATTTGCTAGTTTTCCACTCATATACAAACTACGTACATTCCAAGTAGCAACTCGTAATTTCTTGTCATAGATTTTGATTTTCCTAGCACTGTCAAGTACACAATCGTTCGTAACTAGGTTCGCAGCATTCCCCCTCGGAGATCCGACTGGGGGAATAGAAACTCCGGATACTAATTTCCGAGCCATGTTATGTGAATTTATAGAGATGTCCTTCAGGACCTTTAAAGGAGTGGTTTCCCGATGCCTTCTGCATTCTTCTGCCGTTAACCAACACTTGGTTCCTCCGCCTTTAGGAGCAATTTTTTGTCTCTTGGACAACAGAGTGCCCAGACCAACACCTGCTCATCTACTCTCAAGGAGACTGTTGGCATCTGGTGTAGGGGATCTCCTTATACCAGGAGATAATCGGTCCCCTTTCAGTCACCTTTTACGACAGGCAGAGGTTACCGTGGGTGAATTCTAACCCGCAGACCACACCATCCAAAATGAACTGTAGAGTACACTATCAATAAAATATTCTACAATATGTATTTTGATTAGAAGAGATGACAATTTAAATTCCTTTACGTCATGTTTAATACTAATTACAAGAGATGAAGCTTTATATTTTGGGGATTTACCAGGGACCCGAAGAGCAATATAAGCGAAGAGCAGATCTCTTCAGCAATCTTCAGTATTATCTGAAATGCAACACTATTACGTGACATATTTTTGGCGATGAAATACTTAGCACCCTTCGGAATACGATGTAACATTTGTACATTATTCTTACACGAAGCCGGTTCCTCATAAAAAAGAATCCTGTGATGTCGTTATCATACCATCTCCTTTAATAGGCTTACAGGATGATTTTGAGACCAATGAATTCGAAGACCTTTCATATCTTTAACGAATTTAACGCAGAGAGGACAGTTTTATTAATTTGCACGATGGATACATCCAGGAGTCAGCAGCGCTAGTAAGAACTTGAACTTCCACATCAGAGATGCCAGCGTAGACTGCGTGAATCCTCGAATGAAATATCTCACAGAGAAGTAATTCACTGAATATAGCGTCGCCTTATTTCCTACACAGACAACAGGCAATTGTTCGTTATCTTTTGTCTGACACACACAATAACAAAGAATAACTTAAACATTGAATATCATACTGGAAATACACAACGCTTGAAGACTAACAAAATGTGGCTAACGTTCCTTAGTTCGTGTAAAGGACACCTAGGTGCTGTTAACTAACACAGTATACCTTTCAAAAAGGTCAAGGAGAAATTTTACAATCAACAACAAACAAGAAACTATAACAAGATGGCCGCCGTCTTGTTCACAACTAAACTTAAGAATTTAGTGAAAACCTAGTCATAAAATAAAACTCAGCTACGGAAGACAACACAATCACGTATGCAAAACACACTAACAAACTTTCAAATCAGTCGGTGAACCCCAAAAGAAGCACAATTTCATTAATTGCTTGTCTGAAATCAGTGTCACTCACCACTTCATAAAACTTAACTTCATCCTCATCTGCACCCTCACATGTGTGTCACACTAAGACAATTCTTGTCCAATTCCTCCAATCACCAAATCTACCCACAACATTCACTCATTTACATGCCTAACAGAAACTAGGATGTGTACAATAGTACAGTCCTAGCCGATACTCCGTCCTTTCCTTTTTAACACCCGTGAGGAACATTTCATAATCTCTTCCTTGTTATCTCCCCTTACCTGAATATCACCAACTCCTAACACATCCTCTTTGCTGACTCAGCCAGTTCTACTATCTTTCTTCCATAAGCCCCATTAATACTGATAGCTCCCCATCGAATTCCATTTTGTTCGCCAAGTTGTTTTCAAGGAGTCCCTCGCCTGTCAAATGCGAGTGGGATACAGTTACTCCCATCGGTCCGAGGCTTACTTAAAACTTTCTGAGCTGGGTAAATTCTATGAAGCAGGATGCTACCCTACTTACACATAGTCCAAGTGAGGATCTCTCCTCTAACGGGTTATGGACCACCGGTGGATTGTATAGTCCTAGCCACCTGAGCACAAGGAGGGCCATGATTCGGAGTATGTCCAAGATCTCCACTCCCATTCCATAGCAAGAGGTAACCGACTCAGCCGTTGCCCATGGTTCACGAACTAGGATGCGACTACAGAAACCCACATCATGCAAGAAATGCAAAAATGAACTTACCAGCTACAGTTTACTCCAATGGAACGTAAAATACACTACACTGGACTGTGAGAGTAAAGGGCTTTGTTGGCTGCTTCCAAGAATTCTTAAAAGTAAACAGCTCTGGTTGCTTGTGTGGTTTCCCAGGAATGCAGTCCTACATCCCTCAAGGCTAATAGGTACTGTGGCTGGAGTATTGAAAGAATTGGCAAGCTACAGCGATATGTCTTATGAACCACCATAGCTCATGGACCTACTGTACGTATAGCTGGACTCGAAAGAAAATATGTTCTAACCCCAAATTGGCTATCCATGGTTCCCCATTTGTAAGCAGACTAATATACTAACTTTCGAAAAATAAGAATTTCACTATTAAATTACCAGTTATAGTGACCAAGTGGGTTCCTTTTCTCTTTTTGTGTTTGTCCTCTGTAGCTAGTCTGCACTTTGCACAGCAATAATGATGAGCTACTGCGACTGCTGAGGAGAGCACATCTTTCACCTTATTTGTTCCTTTCCACTTTTCTAGTACAACAGTGGCAGCTCGATACTGGGTTCTCTAATTTTGTGTACAATGAACTAGAAGAAATCTTTAACAAGTTGAAAGTTATACATACTGTATAATCCCAAATACCACCCGACACCGAATAAGACCCGCACCCTGAATTGGAAACGGCAAAATACGGGGCAAAAAATCAAATAACTTACATACCTATTTAATTTTGCTTTTAACAAACATAAATTCAAACAGCTAACAATTAATAATATCATCACAAAAATCGTAAATAAAATCGGTCCAATACTCAGATCATTCACAATTCACAGTTGTCACCTGCAGTTTCACCATAGGAACTTCCGTCGCTGGCATCTTTCTGCAAATAGTTGTCCTCACTACCGTCCACTGAATTTGAAATTCCACATTTCTTAAAACTTTCGGACACTAGATCGTTGAGAATGTGCGTCCATGCGGTCTTCATCCAGCTACATTTTAGTCCCACTTCAGGCCTCTTCACTCGTCCGGTTGGTGTTATCGCGTGATCACCATCAGACATCCATTCGGTGTACAACTGTTTCATTGCAGTTTTGGAAGGCCAGTTCACGCACACATCCAATGGCTGTAGAATAAAAGTGAGTCCTCCAGGAATTATTGCAAGATCGGTTTTTCCTTTCGTCATCATATCTTTTACGGCGTCAGTTGTATGTCCTCGGTAATTGTCCAACACAAGCATGTTTCGTTTTTGTAACAAAGCTCCTGGGCGACGTTGCCAAACGCACTTCACCCAGTCCTCAACTAACGCACTGTCCATCCAGCCGGACTCGTGTTCTAACAATAACACCGGATGGCAAGTCTCCTTTTGGAAGTGTTTTCCTTTTCAGGACCACATATGGAGGGAGTTTGGTTCCATCCGCTAATACGCACAACATTACTGTGTATCGCTGCTTTTTGTTACCACCTATTCTGATGGTTACACTTTTAGAACCCTTCGTATCCACTGTATTTTCCAACGGCATTTCAAAATAGACAGGTGTCTGGTTAGCATTCCCAATTTGCGACAGGAAATAAGAATTTTGCTTCCTCAAATGAATAATGTGACGCTGAAAGGCCATTAATTTTTCTTCATATGCCCCAGGGAGACTACGTGAAATAGACGTACGTCTCCGAATGCACAATCCCTTTCTCCGATAAAAGTTTCGGATCCATTTGCGGCTTGCAGTAAAACCCTGTGTTTTGAGTTCTTCTGAGATCTCTAGTGCTTTCAATTGACACATTTCATTAGAAACACAATATCCTAACTCACGTTTTTCTGTCACAAATTTGTGGAGTCATTTTTCAATTTCCGGAAACACTGCACTCTGCCCGCGGAACGCTCTGCGATCGCCATTACTTTTTAGAAGTTTTCCCTTCTTCTTCTGCCAATCACGAATACACAATTCATCAATATCGTACTTTCTGCTTCGTTCACAACTTTAAGTTTCTCACGCACAGTAAATGACCGTAGACACTGTTTTGAATCCATCGCATATTATCAAGACAGCACTTTCACGAGACAGATACGGAACTTGAACGTGAGCGGGGTAGACTTCCGTAACCAACAGTCTCGACTCTCGCAAAGTACAATATCCCGCGAGAATAGCTATTCGCGCACCCAGCATGCCAGCAACACTTGTGAAACAAATGACGATCGAGCATCCGCAGCAACGGCTTTCATATTTACCGCATTCTTTGATTTACCGTATTTCACTACCTTACATTTCGTGTTTACATGCCACTATAAACGTATAGAGAACAAAATCGATCTTGTTTTCTAGAACGCAATTAAAACACAATGAGACTTGAATGCCCGTTTACACGTGGTATATTCTGTACGGTAACCGCATTCAAATCTATTTCAATACTCCATGTAAATGTAGTAAATATTTACGAGAATGAACGGCTTGAATACGACCCGCCCCCAAGATTTAGAACAAATATTTTGGGGGGAAAAGCGCGGGAGGTATTCGGGATTATAAGGTAAGTAAAGTATTCCATTCTCTATCTAGAGCAACAAGTTTTATGAACAAGGTACTCATTGCTAGAATCTCCATTGTTACTTGCTTTGAGAGATACTGTGTTTTGGTAAACTCTGGTGATTTTTTTTTTTGCTATTTGTTTTACGTCACACCTACACAGATATGTCTTATGGCGACGATGGGTCAGGAAAGGCCTAGGAATGGGAAGGAAGCGTCCATGTCCTTAGTTAAGGTACAGCCCCAGTATTTGCCTGGTGTGAAAATGGGAAACCACGGAAAACCATCTTCAGGGCTGCCGACAGAGGGGTTCGAACCCACTATCTGGTGATTTTCGTAACTAGTCAAATTGGCAACAATGAAGCTTGTTAATTAAATCTGAAATATTTTCATTTTAGGAACCAAACTGACATGATTTCCACTATATCAATGTCAAGACATAACTCCAAAGCTATTAAATAAAATTCAAATCACAGTCAAATTAGTAGCAACCGACTATTCCGAGAACCAATATGAAATTCCATAAAGGCAAGGTATTTTGTACCTCTACCTAAGAACCTCCTCTCCTTCCAACAAACAATTAGGCATCTGACCTCTTTTGAGAGACTATTTCTATCTTAAGAAGAACTAAGGAACTTAAGTTCTAATGCACATTTTCTTTTTCCAATCACTGTGGAAAAATCTGTGGCCTTCCTATTGGTGATGATGATAATGATTAGGAGGGGGAGGACATAAATGATGATTATACTGGCAAAGAAACGTCTGTACAGAATACAATGTCACTAGATGAAGAGTTAGTTATGGTACATCGACAATATTAAAAAAATCAGTTTTTCTGAAAGACTCTGTAGATACTGAACATATCAATGGACTTAGAAGTGTGTTAAGAACCAGAGTACAGTGAACACAATGTGAAGTATTACTATTTACATTTTTTAAAATTCCTTCCCTTTTTCAAGAGACCACTTTTTGGTGGAACCGTCGCTGGTTACTTAATGCAGTTTTCTGTTATGAAATGACAATTTATAGTTGAAATGTGCTCACCAATACTGCTCATAGGAGAAAACATCACGGAGTAGATCACTAGCTGGATCAGCAGAAGTCTGCAAGGAGAAGAGCACAACCACAATGCTATGTATATGAGGGAGACCAGGACAATCTGCACATCTTTATATGACGGTGAGTTGTACTACTCATCTCCCGATGTCCTACCCTAACTCGTCAGGGATCAAGAGGAACAAGGAGAGAGCCACCTACTCAAAGATGTGGAGATTGTCCTCATTGTTCCTTCTGTTTATAAGCCAACATTCCTGTGCATTACTACTATTTCTCACCTTCGTATGCACTGACTCCAGTTATCCCCGCACATCGTTCACTTTTATGCCCTTTAGCGATATAGTTCATGTAGAACCTTAGCCAACTTAAGTCACCTGTTTCTATACATCTTTTCTTCTCGAGGATTTTAATGCCTAATTTTTGGAGTCTTTCATATCGTCTATCCACCCTTTTCAAGTCTACACATTCCAAGTGTCTAGGAAAATATCCATATTTCAACTCATAACCCTTCTTCACTGGGTTGCCTCTAAATTATCGACTTTCATCTGAGGCAACCTTAACTCTTCACTGCCTTAATATCACTGTCTAACACATCGAATCCCATACTGTAATCCTTCACAATATTGAAAGCATCTAGATGAATTGATCTTGATAAACCCTGATCTGTTCATAGAAACGAAGTAGAAGCGGTCATTCTGGAGAGTAAAGATGGAAAGGCTTGTGATCCAGATAACATTTTCAATGAACATCTTAAACAAACCTTAACAGTGTTCAAAAAGGTTTGGACAGCCATCATGAATCAATGCCTCATATGAGGAACCATCCCTGAGGTATGCCACTCTAAAAATGTTTTACAAGGGGAAAGGAAATACTGGAGACCCCGATGCTTATCGAGGTAGCACTTTAGAATGCATTCCGTTCAAGATACTGACAAAGCTTATCACAAATAGATTGACTGACCTCGTGGACTGTAAAATACCTGAAGAGCAATTTGGGTTCTGCAAAGGAAAATCTACTCTTCAAGCAGTTAAGTATCTACAAGATGACATACAGGAAACGACGAGAAACCCGAAAGGAAAATTACATGTAGCTTTCATAGACTTTTCAAAGGCCTTTGACTCAATCAATAGAATGTTACTGTTGGAAAGACTGGAGCATGTCTTGGAAAGTGATACATCTCTCTTAGTTCTGATACGAAACATACTCGCAGAAAACTACGTACAGATTGATGACAAACTGACAAAATCTATTCCAATAGAGCAAATGACAGAAGTGCTTCAGGGGAACCAATTGAGTCTAATCCTGTTTAACATAGCGACCATGGACGCAATAACAACAGTAAATACCAATAACGTAAAAGTATACAGACATGATACTGTATAGGCTTTTGGGTTTAGGCTATGTCAAGAAATTCTTTACGTTTCACACAGAACTGTGCTCTGCGTCATCAGAAGAAAACCTCGACTGTCCACAAGAAAGGCTTCTTAAACAATGACTTTTTGAAATTAGACGTTATAACAGAAGTGGAAATGGTACATTCATTCATCACCAGATGGCTCCCCGGATGTGGCACAGCACTAGTGTTCGAAGCGGAAGCTGACTGAACCATCAGAATCATTACATAAAATGAGCTTCACGGTCCATATCGAACTTAAACAGATTCACAACTAAGTATTTTTTATTTTCCACCTTGTCAATACACTAAATTGCTTAAGGCAACTTATTGGTTAAAAGTGGTACATGTTTCGTATATTATCAACATCTTCAGCCACATAACACTGTTTAGATGAAACATTCATATATTGACAAAATATCAATGTTTTATAGGAAGTGTCCTTAACCTGGATCCGCCCAAGATTTTATTTTTTGAGAATCAAGTTGTAACTTTTAGCGTTGGATAATGTGCATGTGAAGATCCCGGAAAAGCTTTCATTTTATTCATTTGGCATGTAACTTCCGAGAAAAGGCCCGTGTCATATATGGCACGCTGGGCGGTAGTGTTATCTTTTGTTTCATATACGGGAGTTTATATGTTATTCCGCATTTTGATATGCTTTCATCCAATACCTTCTTTGTAAATTATCAGTATACAAGATTTTCTTCAATATTTGCACATATTACAAAAATAATGTCCTTCCAGAACTATTAAAAATACCTAGATGTTTGATTGTTGGTACTAGGGATGATTTTATAGGGGTTGTAAATGACCTGAGTTGTTAATTTTATGAAGAAATGAACTTATATTTTAAATAATAATGTTAGAATCTCACAGGCTACCCAAAACACTTATTACATTACATCGTGAGGCAATCAGTCTCTACGAAGAATTATAGCAGCGGTATGTAGAAAGGTAAGTCACTTGTTCATATAAGTACTGCACTAACGATGATATTCTGAAAGGCAAGTACACACTACTTATTTACTTTGCGCGTATGATAATCGGTAAAACAGTCTACACATAAACCTACATTGCACTTCGTACACTGGGTTCTAGGCCTAGCAAGGCAGTTTTCTAACACGCATCTTCTTCTCTTCGCTTCTGGAATTGTAGAAGGCCAGTGATGCATTCCATCGTACCGAAGTTCCTGCATTGCATTATGTCCAAAACAATGAGATCTGCTGAACAAGGGAGCAGCTTTGTAGCGTGTGAGGTAAGTCTGGACAATTGCTCGTCGAAAATCAAGGTGAGAAATGCCTTCTCCAGACATGTGTTTCAGCTGCCATGCATTATGCATTCCTACATCGACGAGCCAGGCAAATATTGCCCACCACCATTTTTTCCCTCGTATTCCGATTCGCACATCTGTCAAGTTACGACCCATACGATCAGTACCTCCCATACCCACATTGTACTGAGAAATCATGTATGGCTGAGAAACTCTGACTTTTCCACCTCTAGTCTGTCCTTTTTCTTTCACATAACGAGATACATGTTTTTCAGGGTGCACTCCATAGCATGTAGATGCTACGGTTACTACTGAATTATCCACCCAACGGCAAACCTGAACACCTTCCTCCAAGCTCTTTAGGTAATCATATGTACCCCGCTTTTCCTTCTTCATGGTAGCGGAAGATTTCAGATTACAATCCTTAGGAATGCGATTTTCTCGAAGTGTGCCTGTAGCACCATATCCCCGTGCACCAAGATGTGTTAGCAATCCCATTCCAGTGAAGAGATTGTCGAAGTATAATTTGAAGGGCAAATTTTTCAGGTCTGGTCGAAGATTATCCAGCATTGTTACAAGGGGGGCTGCGCACTTCCCAAATTCTGCTTCATACTGGGCATTCGCTTTAGGATTTTTTCCTTGGTATACTTCAAAATCTACAAGATATCCATGACGAGTGTTTAGACACCATACCTTGAAACCAAAACGAATGGGTTTTCCTCTTATAAATTGTTTGCAGGAATGCCTCCCGAAATATGGCACCATACACTCATCATATGACAAGTGCTCCTCAGCTCGAAAGTTTTCCATGAAACGGGCACGTAGAAGGTCAATCAGAGGTGTCAGCTTCCACATTTTGTCGTTGAAATTTGGTTTCGTGTTATCAGCACAGTGAATGAAACGGCAAATTTCAAGAAACCTGTTTCGCCGCATAGCACTTGCCACCACAGAATGGTGCACATCACACGCGTCCTCCCAATATGATCTCTTCGATGGAACGGTATTGTATCCAGATAAAATCAAAATTGCAATGAAAACTTTCATTTCTTGCCTAGTAATATTGGGGGAAGGACAGTTCAAAAAGCTGGCATATTTGTTAGATTCAGAAACTAAGTGATCAAAAATGTCATCTGTAAAAATTGACTCGAACAGTTCAACGCACGATTTTTCTCGAAGTTCGGTGAAGTCACTGTTGGGGAATATTCCTGAACGTGCGATAAGGTTTCGCTTTTCCCATTTTGCAGGAATTCGATGTACCTTTCTGGGTCTTACTTGTACCAACTCAGCTTGATCCACTTCAACAGGCACCTCTTGAAAGTCTTGATAGTCAGTTGGAGTTTCACGGGTCACTAATTCTGCGTTCGCTAGAAGCTGGCTACCAGGTAAATTGTCGGCGAACCCACCTCCATCTTCATTTCCGCTGTCTTCGTCCGACAAAACTGCAGCGTCTGGAGGCTCGATGAATACATTTTCTACGTCGGAAATTTCATCATTTGCCAACAAGTCGAGTACTTCTTGTAGTGAAATTCCCCTAGAAAAATGTACGAACCCATAAATGTGAAGCACGTGAAAAGACAGGACGAATAACTGCATAAGAGATACATTTAAACAAGAAAACCGCAGTGAAGTGTCAATTTTATGTGAAAATTTTACTCTGTGTGATTAAAAATGGTTTAATTTAACCATATAATTACTAGCCAACACTATTATGCATTGCTAGGTTGATAATAAAGAATGAAATGAACGGAAAGTAACATCAGAAATATAACAATTATAGGCTGAGTTGTGCCGGTCAGAAAGACAGCACTTCCGCCCAGCGTGCCAGATAAGTACCACCAAGTTTCTACTTCAAATGAAAGGACACCAATCATCGCCAAGACATGCCTAAGCTAATCCCCATACAAATAAGCACCTTAGAGAAAAATCTTGCACAATAGGGTCCATATATATAACTATAGAAGGAAACAGGAATTACTTACTTCAAACGTGCAGCCATAACTGGCACTCGTGAAAACAAGTCTTTCTTTTATGAAGCTTTACAACACAAATGACCACAATATACTAAAACCAAGCCACGTAAGATGTTAGGCGGGACTTCTATGACCACGACAATACCGTAGTAAACAATACAGTGCGCGCGGTTTCAATAATAAGAGTCCAAGAAGACTGTGTAGTTTGCCGTGCCATATATGGCACGCTGGGCGGATTCAGGTTAAAATTAACATTGAGATTGACAATATTGAAAACAAAATACTTAAGAGAAATTATATAAATTCTTTCTACAATTGAAAGCAGTTGTCAAGGAAACACCTGTATAATAATCCATAGAGAATATGTCCTAATGATTATTCCTTTCTTAAAAAGTTCATGAAAAAAAAGGTCAATTTATAAATTTAAAAAATTTATACATTTATAAGTAATTGTCAAAATGAATAAATCCAGACTTCATAATGTGGCTCCTATTACTATTGCAGATGAAAATATTACTTATTCCTAGTTGTCTATTCTTTTTAGAACTGCTTTCCACTGGAACAGAATCTCCCGTCAATTTTTTTACAGTCTTGAGTCTGGTGTAGTGGTGATGATGCATTCTTTCTTATTCACGTACTTGAGGAGGTGGAGGAGCGGGAGATATTGGTGTGTCATAAACTTCCTTGTTGTTATCTTCAGCTTCAAAGGAGGAGGAATACGTCGTAGGGCTATCTGGAGGTGGATAGATCCCAATTCTTTTCTTGTGATCTTTTTCAAGCATTTTCAAATATACCAGAATTTTATAATATAATGGGTTCTTATATTCTATAGCTTCATTAAAGTTATTATTTTTCTTTACAAGTTGGTCTAGATGAATGTATAGATCTTCATATGTATTCATTAAGCTGCCCCTTTTCAATTTTTTTAATGATGGTCAAGTCTTGTTCTATGGTGGTAAATTTATGACCTGTGGTAGTCATCCTCATCCGTAGGTAGTTTGTGGACGGCTGCCTCAATGGAAGTAATTAACTCCTCAGTGGGAATTTTAGAGGGAGTGATAGTGAAATTAGGACCCCTAGCTAGAACTGCCATTTGGTTCTCGTCCAAGGATTTCTTGAAAAGATTGACGACAGTTTTACTAACATCCGGCCGTCTGTTTCTGAGCTAGTCGGAGGATCTTTGATTTCTGTCTGAATGAAACCTGGTTGAATTTTCATTCAATGAACTGAAGGGCATCCACAAACTACCTACGGATGAGGCTGAGGAGTTAAGAAAGAAATATGTGACTCATAAGGTCTGCTGTTGTACCCGCGCCCAATTTAACAAGAGGTGAAAGGAGAGCTCTGAAGGAACTTAGAGATGATTATGAACTGACCATTCTCTCAGCTGATAATGGTAATGCGACAGTGGTTATGGACACTGACGAGTATAAGAATAAGATCTCGGCTATATTGTCAGAGCCTGTTTACAGACTGAGCTCACGTGACCCCACCACTTGTGTGTCCAACGCCACCGTGAAGCTCGTAAGGCAATCTTCAATTCCAAAAGAGGAGGCTAAACATCTGTCCCCGAGGAATGCAGTGCCACCTAGATTATATGGACTGCCTAAGATCCAAAAAAAAAAGATGTTCCCCTCAGATCTATTGTTAGTGTGATAGGTCCTCCTACGTATGCTCTGGCTAAATACCTAAGCAAATTGCTTCAGCCACACATAGGACGTACTGGATCATATGTCAGAGACTCTCTGTGTTTCATCAGCAACTGTCAACCGTAACCCTTCAACCTAATGCACTTTTGGTGAGTTTCGATGTGGAGTCCTTGTTCACTAAAGTGCCGATTGACTCAGTCATGTCTTTCGTTGAACACCTAGAGGGCGAGACGAATTTGTGAGCCATCAAATATCCAGGTGGAGATGGACACGCTCAAAGTCACGTTCAAGGGTAATGCTTACAGTGATTTGCAGATTCATAGAGCCCTGCATCCCAGAGCAATGACCAAGCAAAGCTCACAGAAGGAAAAGGTGAAGGGAACTGCCTATTTGCCTTACATTCGCAACACCACAGATCGAATTGCCAAGGTCCTCTGCAAACACAATGTAAAAACCGTGTTTGGCACCGCCACTAAAATTGCTCACAGTCTGAGTAAAACCAAGGACAAATTGTCCCCACTTTTACATCCTGGGGTATACGAAATTCCCTGTACTTGCGGTAAGGTATACATTGGCCAAACATGCCGGTCCATTGGTACCCGTACAAGGAACATGAACGTAATATTCGTCTCAACCAGCCAGACAAATCGACAATAGCTGAGCACGCTCCATCGTCGGGCCATGATGTCATGTTCCAAGATGCTCGAGCTAGACACTACAGGTCCAAGATTACACGGGAAGCTGTGGAAATACGTAGAAATCCTAACAATTTCAACAGGGACATTGGCTATCAATTAAGTAATACCTGGTTGCCAGCCATTAAGGATTTACGTAGGTAGTTCCCTCCCCTGTCCCTTCACTATTGTCATTTCGTCTCCATGTTTTCCAAATTCGTACGTTCCTCATCGCCAAATGTTTCATTCCAGGCTTGTGTCAACTGCATACACCTCTCAATGTCATATGTCACGTACACATGTTATGGGACCCTCTTCCACTGATTCTGATAGTTCGGTCAGCTTCCGCTTCGAACGCTAGTGCTGTGCCACGTCCAGGGAGCCATCTGGTGATGAATGAATGTACCATTTCCACTTCTATTATAACGTCTAATTTCAAAAAGTCATTGTTTAAGAAGCCCGTGGACAGTCAAGATTTTCTTCTGATGACGCACAGCACAGTTCTCTGTGAAACGTAAAGAATTTCACCTTATTTTCTTGACACGGCATAAGCCCAAAAGCCTATAATCATCATCATTGCGCAGGTCAAATAGCCACTGCCAGCACACTAATGAAATAAAACTCGACTGCTCAATGCATGTACTGTACTTACCTGGAAGAGCTTGTTGAAGTAGGCGTACTGTCGTGCGATACTTCGGCACTGCTTCAGAGCAGGTTCTGCAACGACAAAACACAACGGCAGTAAGAGCATTGCAGTTGCACGACACAAACAATAAGCCAACACTCGTCTCCCAAGCCAGGCTCAGTGGGTCAGACTGAATTGTTCGTATTTTGAGCCAAGAAAACCGGTTTTTCTTTTTATTCATACAAAAATAGTCCAATTCTTCCTCTTTCAGAAAATGATTTTATTTTAGTCATTCGGGCTTTTTTAAAGCTTGTAGAAGCCATTTAAGGTGCTGGCTTTTTGAGACCAAGTAGGCAGTTCGATCTTCACTCAGTCCGGTGGTATTTGAAGGGGCTCAAATAACTCAGACCTGTGTAAAAGAACTCATGCGGGACAAAATTCCGGCAGCTCCGCATCCCCAAAAACTGAAAAAGTAGTTAGTGCGACATAAAACCAATATAATAAAATTATTCCGAGCTGTTATGCCGTGGTCCACTCCTCTCGCTTCTCCCAGACGTTTCGACTACTGCTGCGGTAGTCATCTTCTGTGGCGTCGTGTAGATACGCTCTCCTGTATCCCGCTGGCGACTGCAAAAGTTGTTTGGGAAGCAGCTGTATTTATATGTAAGTGTGTGGCCTCCAATTGGTTCGCGCTGTGCAAACCGACATCTGATTGACTATCTGAAAGCACGACCTCCGATTGGGTCGCGCCGAGCAGCTTGACGTTTGGTTGGCTATCTAAGCACGCGACCTCTGATTGGTTCGCGCCGGGCATGGATTCTGACTGGGTCGCTCCGAGAAGTCTGTCGTCTGATTGGATCTCGGAGTGCACGACCTCCGATTGGGTCGTGCCGAGCAATGGAACCTCTGGTTGGTTGACTGTAATGTCCCCGATCTTAGTAAACTTCGGCCGTACGTTATATAAAGGGGTGTACCAGGCCTTGCCGAGTTTCAGTCCTTCCTCCTTTCTATTAAAGTTATTCGGATGTTTATGTATTTCGATTGCTTCCCTGTAGAGACGGGCGTGAAAGTGGGATGTTGTGGCCAGTATGTCAGTATCCTCGTAACGGATCTCATGATTTCCGTCAAGCAGTGCATGCTCCGCTACTGCTGATTTGTCGTACTGCCCCAAGCGACAATTCCTTTTGTGCTCCGTCAGGCGAGTATTGACACTTCTGCCAGTCGTGCCAATATAAACAGCTGCACGGTATCCTATAGACCCCCAGTAGGATACCGTGCAGCTGTTTATATTGGCATGACTGGCAGAAGTGTCAATACTCGCCTGACGGAGCACAAAAGGAATTGTCGCTTGGGGCAGTACGACAAATCAGCAGTAGCGGAGCATGCACTGCTTGACGGAAATCATGAGATCCGTTACGAGGATACTGACATACTGGCCACAACATCCCACTTTCATGCCCGTCTCTACAGGGAAGCAATCGAAATACATAAACATCCGGATAACTTTAATAGAAAGGAGGAAGGACTGAAACTCGGCAAGGCCTGGTACACCCCTTTATATAACGTACGGCCGAAGTTTACTAAGATCGGGGACATTACAGTCAACCAACCAGAGGTTCCATTGCTCGGCACGACCCAATCGGAGGTCGTGCACTCCGAGATCCAATCAGACGACAGACTTCTCGGAGCGACCCAGTCAGAATCCATGCCCGGCGCGAACCAATCAGAGGTCGCGTGCTTAGATAGCCAACCAAACGTCAAGCTGCTCGGCGCGACCCAATCGGAGGTCGTGCTTTCAGATAGTCAATCAGATGTCGGTTTGCACAGCGCGAACCAATTGGAGGCCACACACTTACATATAAATACAGCTGCTTCCCAAACAACTTTTGCAGTCGCCAGCGGGATACAGGAGAGCGTATCTACACGACGCCACAGAAGATGACTACCGCAGCAGTAGTCGAAACGTCTGGGAGAAGCGAGAGGAGTGGACCACGGCATAACAGCCCGGAAGAATTTTATTATATTGACACCGGCCGTGAAAGCCTTCATACTTTAATGACCCACCTCTACGGGGAGGATATTAATCGTTTAAGTCGTCAATTTGAAAAGCTTCGCAAGAAGAAATCCCATCTACTGTGCTCTCTTACATTTTTACTCCGCTGCCGCGACACATGTGTTATTCCACAATTTCTTCGACAGAAGAGACTTTACAATTATTTAAAGTCTATCAGGTTCCACCTTTTCAATACCAATACAATGTTGTCGGATGATATTTACAACATTATTTATTACAGTACATGTTTCGGTGCTCTATTATGTCACCATCATCAGCTGATTTATAAAATGTGAAAAAACTTGGCGATCTAAATATTAAACAAAATATTGTCATACTTAACTCATACATATACATATTTACATACAACAGAATATTGGTTAAATCCTAAACATCTATTATGCTATATTAATTATCCTTAATATGTGACAAGAGAATTCTTGTAAGTCATTAATATAAAATTTTTCTCATCTGGTTGACGAGTTGTCTTTACATTCCTTAATGTCTGTGATTCTATGCTCTCGTACTGTCTAATTAGCACTTAACTCTTTCCCGCGGATTGCGTAGTAAAGCGTACTGGAGTTGCACATTGTCTCCCGCGGTTTGCGTAGTAAAGCGTACTCGACTTTCAAACAGACTTCCTCTGCCATCTGTCTGCTAAACATATAACTTTTTGGAACCAGCGAATTCTCTACGCTTCCTAGATACTACTGGCATGCACGGAATCCTAAAATAAAGTGTTCTTTTATACGTTTTCTTAGATAGAACAGACAGCTGACTGAATGTAAACACACTGCAACAACATGACTGCTCATAACCACTTGAATGCCGAGGATATTTGTTACAAATTAGATCAATATGTTGACAAATGCAATGGTAGTGAGTTTGAAGTTGTAGATATGATAATAAAAATAGTATGGGAAGCATTTGGGACAGGATATGAATCTGAGAGAAATCGAAATACGGCACAGGACAGGAAATGTTCATTCAGGTACCGTCTAGTTTTAAAATATTAGGCCTCCTTGTAAAATACATAATTGTCAGTTTTAATCATTCAGTTAATTATCTTTCGGACTATAAGCCTCTACTTGATTACATAATAGCCTATTCCAACTAATGTCAGTTTAACTTCCAGTCCCATTCATTCAAAAATTGCTTATAGTTTGTATGTCCGAGAGGAAGCACGATTTGCTATCGAAATATCTTCATCCAACTGATCCCGAAAATAAAACAAATTGGGAGATTCAGGGTGAATTCCTGCGTTCTCTGCATTACCAAGAAAATAACAGCCCCATCATGTCCAGCAATTTAGACTGACTTCAAGGACAAGCAATTTAACATTATGCACCATATTGGATGCTTCCTGATGTACCATTCCGAACAGGGGGGAGTCTTGCGTGCAATTAGGTGATCTCATTGTATCATTTTAGAATAACTATTGTGTATTTTCCATTGTTAAAAAATTTGAAATTGATATCTTAAGTGGTTTTTACAGAAAAAAATATTTAGTGAAGGTACTCCACAACTATACCTGACAAGCAAATTATTACTCTAGGTTTCGCCCGACAGTGAGTCAAAGATATTCCGTGGGAAAGGGTTAAAATTGAGGAATTAAAATTGCATGCAGTCTATTTGATGTTAAAATGTTCGTTTCATATGTATATTAGCTGCTTTTGTTGGATAAATTTTATATTCATGACTTACAAGAATTCTCTTGTCACATATTAAGGATAATTAATATAGCATAATAGATGTTTAGGATTTAACCAATATTCTGTTGTATGTAAATATGTATATGCATGAGTTAAGTATGACAATATTTTGTTTAATATTTAGATCGCCAAGTTTTTTCACTTTTTATAAATCAGCTGATGATGGTGACATAATAGAGCACCGAAACATGTACTGTAATAAATAATGTTGTAAATATCATCCGACAACATTGTATTGGTATTGAAAAGGTGGAACCTGATAGACTTTAAATAATTGTGATCTCAGTTCAATACGGACAAATAAGATGAAGTTCCTTACGTTTAAAGAAGAGACTTTTTTCAACTCCTTCGGCACACAGAATTTATAACAGGACTGAACAAGCCCTTCTTAGGGAACGTATTCATTTTACTCGTAAAGAACTGGCCCTCAATGATGAACGTCTTTTATCACTACATTTGACGACAGGCAACTCGATGCACTGGAGTGACTGGGACCGAATTGACAGGATTACTTACAACACCATGGAACATCAGGAGAAGAAGGATACGCTACGGCAGAAGAAAAAGTACGAACGCGTAAGTGGCAATATAAGGACGAGGGATCCGATCGACAGAGTGGACACTGCCCGGACAATCGTTAATTTATCTAACCGTTGTTTAACAGAAGATAAAACTACTGTTCTTGCAAAAGGAGGCAATTTTGCTGTTACACCGGCGACCATCCCAATAGAAGATATTATTTCCAACATAGAATCAGGAATACGTCAGTTGCCGCCAGAGGTTTCCGAGGAAAGACGTCACGACTGTTCCAAGATACTCTGCAAGGCCAAGTTACCAAAACGTAATCTTAGCAAGAAGGAGGGGCTTGCTCTAAAGAATTTAAAAGCCGACGAAAGTATTATCATATTAGCAGCTGACAAAGGTAATGCTACTGTTACCTTGAACACCGTGGATTATGAACATAAGATCAAAGAACTTCTTGATCCATCGATCTACAAAAAACTTCCCCGTGACCCGACTATGAGTATCCTGCGCAAGACCAATACTCTGATTAAGAAATCTTCTATTTCACCAGAAGAACAGAAGAAGCTGAAGAAATCGGAAGCCTTGTGTCCAAGACTATATGGTCTTCCTAAGGTCCATAAGCCAGACGTCCCTCTTCGTCCTATCGTTAGTACCATTGGCTCTCCAACTTATGAAGTCGCAAAATATTTAAGCAATTTACTGAAACCTTACGTAGGGACTAAGGACTCACACATCAGAGACTCGGCCCATTTCATAAACAGATTGCGACACTTACGAGTCCGGGGGATATACTTGTTAGTTTTGACGTTGTCTCGCTGTTCACTATGGTACCAATCAAGGATACTCTTGAACATATTCAACATCTCTTTGCAGAGGAGACAATAGTTTTATTTGAACATGTACTTACGACGACATTTTTCCAATGGAAACATGAATTTATGAACAGACAGATGGTGTTGCCATGGGAAGCCCACTTAGCCCTGTTATTGCTAATTTTTATATGGAGTTCTGTGAATAGGAAGCCCTGCAGACTGCTGTAAATAAACCCAGCTGTTGGTTCCGCTTTGTTGATGACACTTTTGTAATATGGGGACATGGAGAGGAGGCACTTGACGGTTTTCTTACACATCTGAACAGTATTCATCCTCGTATACAATTCACTGTGGAGAAGGAAAAGGATGGAGAATTAGCTTTCCTGGACGTGCTGGTGAAGAGGAAGAATGATGGATCCCTAGGGCATCAAGTATACCGAAAACCAACACACACAGACCGATATTTAAACAAAAATTCGAATCACCATCCTGGGCAGAAGCGCGCCATGATGAAGACTTTAGTGGATCGCGCCCTTCGTGTCTGTGAACCAGAGTACATCGAGAAGGAACTACGGCATCTTGATCTAGCCTTACAAACCAATGGCTACACGGTACAAGAGGTCAGGAGAGCACTCCACCCCAGAAGACAGCCAGCGAATAGTAAGCAAGAAGAACCCAGGAAGAAAGGTATCGCTTATTTGCCGTATATACGGGACGTCACGGATCGTATTGGAAGGCTCCTTGAACGTCATTAAGTTAAAACCATTTTTCAGCCGACCCAACAGCTACGAAACATGTTACGTTCTGCCAAAGATCCACGTGACCCTTTAACATCTACTGGGGTCTATAGGATACCATGCAGCTGTGGAGCTGTTTATATTGGCACGACTGGCAGAAGTGTCAATACTCGCCTGACGGAGCACAAAAGGAATTGTCGCTTGGGGCAGTACGACAAATCAGCAGTAGCGGAGCATGCACTGCTTGACGGAAATCATGAGATCCGTTACGAGGATACTGACATACTGGCCATAACATCCCACTTTCACGCCCGTCTCTACAGGGAAGCAATCGAAATACATAAACATCCGGATAACTTTAATAGAAAGGAGGAAGGACTGAAACTCAGCAAGGCCTGGTTCACCCCTTTATATAACGTACGGCCGAAGTTTACTAAGATCAGGGACATTACAGTCAACCAACCAGAGGTTCCATTGCTCGGCACGACCCAATCGGAGGTCGTGCACTCCGAGATCCAATCAGACGACAGACTTCTCGGAGCAACCCAGTCAGAACCTATGCCCGGCGCGAACCAATCAGAGGTCGCGTGTTTAGATAGCCAACCAAACGTCAAGCTGCTCGGCACGACCCAATCGGAGGTCGTGCTTTCAGATAGTTAATCAGATGTCGGTTTGCACAGCGCGAACCAATTGGAGGCCACACACTTACATATAAATACAGCTGCTTCCCAAACAACTTTTGCAGTCGCCAGCGGGATACAGGAGAGCGTATCTACACGACGCCACAGAAGATGACTACCGCAGCAGTAGTCGAAACGTCTGGGATAAGCGAGAGGAGTGGACCACGGCATAACAGCCCGGAAGAATTTTATTATATTGACACCGGCCGTGAAAGCCTTCATACTTTAATAAAACCAATAACGTCACTTCAGCAATCCTTATCACGTATTCCACTTTTACAGTACAATTTGAGTCTTTCAGCCCTCACTGATGATGTCCCGCTAGGAATGAAACATGTATTGATTTTAATGAAGCCTATTAATAAAATGAAGATTCAAATGTATTGTAAAAATGGAATACATGGTAAGGATGGCTAAAGTGATACGCACTTAGCACAATGAAATTTATTTTATGTAATAGTAACACGATTATCATCAATTTTAGGAAAGATAATGAAATTTCAAGTACTTAAAATAAGGAATGACTACAATTGTATAAACCGTATAGGAATTATCGTTTCATATATCAGATATTGGAAGAAATACAAATCCAAAATTAATAAAGTATAACCTATGCTGGAGGAAGAGAAGTCGACCAAAGATTTAAACTTTTTAACATGAAAACTCTGAACAAATAGCATAATAATAGGACTGGACTGTGACAGCCGTTGATGATAATGCCATAATCAGGTTTCACCAGCGCCACACGACATCACATCAGTCAGTCTGTCAAGTATATTCACACTAAACATCTACATTGTTCTCATAGCCTGTGAGAATGTTTGTCACGGAACAAACAACAAAAATATAATAATCTTGATTAAAGAAAGGAAGAGAATAGAATGTTTTGAAATGTGGTGTTACAGAACAATGCAGAAGACGAGATGGATAGACAGAATCATGAATGAAGAAATACTGAATCAAATTGGTGAGAGAAGAAGAAGACTCGGTCACTTAGTTTTTGACAGAACCGCAGGAGGTAAGAATGGTAGGCGAGACCAACTAACAGATTAGACGTATCAGTTACACTGCTGTCTTTGCAGCCTGAAAGTTGAGGTTAGAATCCTGGTCCATCCTCAGATACGGGCATCCAGCTTTAAAAACCATGGCTAATACCAAAATGAGCCCGCAGACTCCAGTGAACTCAGAAATAACTGAAGAAATTTTAAGTTACATGGAAATCGCTCGTAAGGTATAACAGATTGGCCTGATGGCCACACAGTGCACAGCCAACAGGGTGGGAACAGTGCGTTCAGTTCGAAACCTCTCCGCGAGGGCAATTCGTCCCTCGGAGGCTGTGTGCATCAGGAAAAGCATCCTGTTGTAAAAACTCGCTACGAAGATTCATCTCATTAATGTTACTGGATTTACGCCCACTAACTACTTTGATGTGCCAGAATTTAGTCCCACAGGAGTTCTTTTATGTGCCAGTAAATCCACCGGCATGAGGCTGACTTCAGACTGGGCCTCAATCACCCAAGCCCGTAGAGAAACTTATATACTGTACAGTTTTTGGATACAGATAACATTAATAGAGAAGTTTGATATTTCTTGTTTATTCCCCTTAATATCGTTACACCACTGCAGCCTAGAGCACTCTCCCGACTTTCAAGAAATTACAGGATGTTTAGGTATACCTATTCTATCTTCTGTTTGTCTGTACTGTACTGTACTGGACAGGACACGTTAAGGGTGAGTAAGACCTTAGCTATATGTCCAGAACAACCCCACCTTTTACAGAAAAATTGTTCATGACAAATTTTTCTTTGTTCTATACCTTTTTTGATGCAGTGAAAATGATGATGCTTGTTGTTTGAAGGGGCCTAATATCTAGGTCATCGGCTCCTAATGGTACGAAATGAGACGAAAATTGACAATTTTAAAAGTCCAAAATCATCCACTGACCAGAATTCAAAACGTGATGACAAAGAAAGAATGAATATGAATGTTAAAATATCAGTGGATCCGACCCAAAATGCCCCTCATTCCCAAAAACAACAGTATTACTGACCAAGGGACTGATTCTAAAGCACAATCCTGAATCGATGATGCTTGCTGTCTACAGGGGTTGAAAATCCAGGTCATAATGGTACTTGTCGCTAGTGAAACAGAACCACAAGATTTGTCATGTTGCGGTACTAATCAAAAGTAGCGTAGACTCGCAGTATTCCACACATTATGGTAATACGCACACGTAACGCAGACCTATGGTGTTCCTCACATAGTGGGTATTAATCATAGGCAACGCAGACCCACGGTGTCGCTCATATAGTAGAAGTAATCACAGGCAACGCCCAGACCCGTGGTGTTCCTCACATAGTGGGTACTAATTACAGGCAACGTAAGCTTGTGGTGTTTCTCACATAATGGTACTAATTACAGGCAACATAAGCTTTTGGTGTTCCTCACATAGTGGGTACTAATTACAGGCAACGTAAGCCCGTGGTGTTCCACATGTAGTGGTACTGTAAAACCCATACTGATTCACCCTCTGTTGCTACCAATCACAGACCTATTAGGTACCTAACATAGTGGTATTACTCGAAAATAAAGGCGACCCATGGCGTTCCCCGCATGATGGAACTAATTACCAGTAGTCTCATGGTCCTAATTCGATCATACCTTGGTCGCCCCTTTTAGTCGACTCTTACGACAGGGAGGGGATACCACGGGTGTATTCTTTGTCAGTGTCCCCCACCCACAGGGGTTGGGTGTTTGGTCCGCAAGAGCTATTTTATTTTGCTCAAGTCCGCCCTCAAGCCGGTTAGGAGCCCCCCTATCCACCACGTGGGAGTATCATCTCTCCCCCTGCTACGCCAGCGTAATAGGTTCGTGGCAGTGAGAAAATAAGGAAATATCAGTGTCTGTAGCAGTCCAAGAGTGCTATCATCCCTACCACGTTTTATGTACATACATCTGTGTCTGATAATTGGTGTGTATCAGAATTCTGTGATCTGTGTAGAAGAGCAGAGAGGAAGACCTGAAATGCTAATACATCGTTTATAATATCACCACTTTAAAATACCAGATCTCCAATAAATTGGATAATTACGCATTTCTGAAAAATGTTGAACTTACAGTGGCTGTAATGTCGAGAAGTGTTTTGTGGTCATCAGATGGAAATATTACTAGTCACTTGGAAGCCATCACGAGCTGACTATTGCAACCATCATATTATAAAATGGGGTAAAACCACATGTGCCAATGTTCAAAAGTACAAAATCAGGAGATTTTTCTTTTGCAACATATCCTGACATGTTACGACACATCATTGATGACGTAACTTTGAAGAATTTTTAACACATTATACTAATCAATTACGTAATTTCTCTATTAATTAATGAATTCATTAATTCATTAATAAATACCGCATGTATCTGAACTTTACAACACATGACTCTTCATTGTAACCGCCTTAAGCCTCTTCCTAAATTTCTGAACAAGATTTCTGCTCAAAGCAGCAACAAAAGTGCAAGTTGAGTACCATACTTTTCTTCTACTACTCCATTTGCAACTCATTGACACTCAAGAAAATATAATGTCCCTCCCTTGCAACTTTTTTTACAATCTGGTCTCCTTTACACATTTTAACAGACACTCCACAATGCACATCTTTTCTTCCAATGGTGAATTTATACTAGCCCTTAAAGGTGTCATTCACAGTATTTAACTTGGAGGCTGCCTGAATGCTTAACCTTCCAGCCTTTACATCCTGGACTGCATTTTCCAGGTATACTGGATTGCTCCTTTTCTTTCCCCTCAGACCTGTCTCGTGCCATGATCGCTTTTACCCTGTTTACATCTCTTAAAAGGGCCCAGTCGTAAACATATTAAAAAGACAATAGTCAAAATTAAAATTACAGTAGTCTAAAAACCAAATTACGTTACATCTAAAAAACAACATTAAAGCACTTCAAAAATGTGATTACATGAACATTTAAAATTATCACAATGTCCATTCAAAACCTGGTGTCTGAAACTATTATTGAATCCTCGTCTTCGAAACAACTGTTCACGAACATCATTTCAAGATTAAAACGAATGGCTGAAGATGCTCTATATAAGAGCGAAACATGTCCCTTAGAAGAATTAATTGTAGGGAAGTGTAAACACCAATAAACGTGATTTGTATTGAATAGGTGGATAGAAATACTTCTTATTATAATTGCTGTGAAAAACATCATTCAATATGGAACAACCATGAGGATTATGACCTGTAAGTGGTATGTTCCGAGCTGTCAGTGGAGAGATGGCGTGGGAGGACATCAGTAGACGAATGAGTTTGAGTGGTGTCTTTAAAAGTAGAAAAGATCACAATATGAAGATAAAAGTTGGAATTCAAGAGGACAAATTGGGGCAAATATTCATTTATAGGAAGGGGAGTTAGGGATTGGAATAACTTACCAAGGGAGATGTTCAATAAATTTCCAATTTCTTTGCAATCATTTAAGAAAAGGCTAGGAAAAAGACAGCCAAGACTCACAAACAAGAAAGCTCTACAGGAATTTGGTGACCATGTAAGACCGAAACTCCAAGACATTAGTCTTGTTAGGGATGAACCAGTCTCTCAAATGTGGGATCAAATAAAAAAGGTAGTTTCTTCATTTCTTTGTCTCTTACGGCATCAGAACAACAGAAAAATACAAAACATCCTTGGATATCACAATCCACATTATAATTAACTGAAGAGAGAAGTAGTCTGAAGAAAACTGGTATTCATACTACCAGGATCAAGACAGATATTGGAACCTGTAAAGAGAAACAGAGCAGAACTGTAGAAGTGACTAACAATGTTTGCAAGGATACAGAACACTACCAAAATCAGAATCAGGTATGAGATGTCTTCAAGGAACCTGCTAATTTAAACCTCATACGTGGGTGGCAGATGACAGGAATGGCAGCCCTATCAGAGACAAGGAAAATACTCTAGCGAGGTGGAAACAATACTGTGAAGAGTTGTATTCTGGAGATAATACAGCAGTTGAGCAACTTACACTAGAACCTCCAATCTTACATGGCAGAACTACAAGTTTGCCAGTGTAGATGGTATATCTGGGGAGATGATTAAGAGATGGGACAGGAAGGTGTTGATGTACTGCATTCATGGTGTTAACTGGGGAGTGGCCACATCTCTGTTCATCCCCTTGCTCATCTGCTCTAACTACCGAACTATTGCAATCATATCCCACGCAAGTAAAATATTCCTGTACATCATGAACCAGCGTTTGAAGCCGTACATCCTCCCTCAGTAATTCACAGAAGTAGGTTCTGATGAAGGAAAAGGAACTCAAGAACAGATCCTTAACATAAGGCAAATAATTGAGAAACCACGCGAGTTCTGTGCCTCTGTTTTCATATGCTTCTTTGACTACAGGAAAGCCTTTGACTGTGTTGTCTGGGAAAAGTTGTGGCAGGTGCTTATAGAGTTTGGTGTCATATGACACTTGATAGTACTGATCAGAGGTCTATACAACTATCATATAGCAGCTGTGAGACAAGTTCCAGCACCTCCAAATTCTTCAATGTTACATAGAGTTGTGTCCTGTCCCCTCAACTACACAACATCTATGCTGGAGAAGTCATTAGGAAAGCTCTTGATGGATGCACTAGAGGCCTATCAATTTATGGAAGAACTATTAATAATTTCCAATTTGCTGATGACACTATGCTTGTAGCCAGCAGCGAAGATGTACTTGCTAACCTATTGACAAAGGTAAAAGATGTTGGTCGATCATATGGATATCTCAGCAAGTCCAAACTTATGATAATTGATCGAGGTGCACAGGTCCAACAGATAGGTCGATAAACGGGCTTGGAGGTGGTGCATTCTTTTGTCTATCTTGAGTCAACTGCCTGTGACACGGGAAGTTGTGAAGATAAGACAGGTCACATTATTGACGAGTGGCTATGAAGCAGCTCACAAAGATCTGACAAAACAGGACAATCACAAATGTAAAAAGTCCTGCCTTGTTGAAACACTCGTGTTTTCTGTCGTCTTATTCGGTTGCAGAACATGGACCTCAAGGCCAGAGACGAGCTGCGTATTGATGCACTCAAGCTTTAGTTCTGGCGCAGAATGCTTCACATAAAATGGATTGAAAAAAGAACTAATGTGTCCATTATCAAAGAACTTAACATCTCCAAGCAACTTTCTTCCCATGCCAGCCAAAAAGTCCTGGAGTTCTTTGTGAGGGCACGAGACTGAGGGGGAGAACAACGAGCGGGTGGATAGACTAAGTTAGGAAGATAACCAGATTACAAGCTGGTAGCTGTTCGGGATGGTGACTCCTAGTTCACGGGATCATGCCGCTCAGCAATGAGTCCAACGACTAGTGATCTACTTCCCGCCAGACAAGGAAAATATACAACAATGTGGCGACTGTTTCAAGGGAAAGTACTTCTTAACATCAATCATAAAAGATAAATGGAAGTACAGCAAAAGAGAGAGAGAAGGACCATAAAGGTGTGAAAGTGAAAGACTTGCTAGACCTTGAAAACTTAATATCAGTGAGGTTTAAAGAGAAGAGGAGTTGACCAAGAGAGGTCACCTGGCACCAGTAAGGTCAAGGTATGAACCCAGTAGATACCACTGAAGTTATCCTGGAGGGATGAAGACGTTTGGAATCAAAAGAAGCTGTTATAATCATACCAAAAGAGTAGACTCAGGCATGTGTTGAGAATATGTCCAGACACAACTGCCTGTGCCAAGAGACTTCGCATGTCTGGTAAAAACAAATAAGGAAAGACTAGGCCAAAAATGTTAACTAACAGAACTCCAGCCCTGTACTGTTGAGAAAAATATAAATTAAAATCTATTAAAATCATGGGGTTAATTACTGGTGCAAGAGGGGCAATTCCTCAGAAAAAACGGTTGGTCTGAGACACTGTGACATGTGTATCTGCACTGAAAGGTTCTTAGAAATGATATTTTGTTTTCATATAATTTTGATATTAGGTAGTAATCTGAATTAGTAATGTTTTAGGCTGGTCATTTAATACGATTGAAGATGGAAGGTCAGTAGAATTCCTGCTACCGTATGAGACAGTACACGGTACCACCTGCAACTTTCTGGGTGAAGGTTGGGCGGCCAGTACCAAACATGACAACCTAAGGGTGAATCAACGGCTACGGGCGGTAGGAGGTTTGATGAAGCCTTTGTGTAGGAAATTACACACAAACTCGTCAATAAACTGCTGCCTTGCAGACGTGGCAGGGGACTGCTAAACACTAAGGGAGAAAAGAACCAAAAGAAAAAAATCCTCCTCAAAGATAGTCCGAGCAAGTCAGCTGGAAGAGTACTGTGCAAATTGCTTTTAACTGAAGAACGAGCCTCAGAACAACAAATATTGATTGATGATTGTTGTTTAAAGGTGCCTAACATCTAGGTCATCGGCCCCTAATGGTATGAAATGAAATGATAAATTAAAAATCCAAAATCCTCCACTGACCACAATTCAAAACGTGAGGACGAAAAATGAATGGATGAATATGAATTTGAAACGATCAGTGGAACCGACCCACAGAGCCTCACAGGCACAGAAGCTGGAGTAAAACAATAGTATTACTGACCAAGGGACTGTTTCTATAGCACGATGCTGAATCGATGGTGCTTGTAGTCGAAAGGAGTCCAAAATCCAAGTCATCAGCCCCTCATAATGGTACTTATCGCTAGAAAAGCAGAACCATGGCATTTGTCATGTTGCGGTACTAATCAAGAGTAGTGTAGACTCGCGGTATTCCACACATTATGGTACTACTCAGAGGTAATGAAATTCGCACATGTATTACAGACCTAGGTTGTTTTGCACACTGCGGCGCCATTGACAGGCAATGCAAACTTATGGTGTTCATCACCTAAGTGTACTAACCACAGAGACTCGTTCTATCCCATGGTGTTCCTCATATAGTGGGTACTAATCATAGGCAGGCCAGAACCATGGGTTCCGTCATCCCATGGTGTCACTCATATAGTGGTACTAATCACAGGTACTGTAAAAGCCGTCGCGCTCTCATTTGTTACTAATCACAAACGTATTTGGTTCCTAACAGTGGTACTACGCGCAAAGAAAAGCGACCCATGGTGTTCCCCATGTGGTGGTACTAATCACTTTTTTTTTTTTTTTTTTGCTAGGGGCTTTTACGTCGCACCGACACAGATAGGTCTTATGGCGACGATGGGATAGGATAGGCCTAGCAGTTGGAAGGAAGCGGCCGTGGCCTTAATTACGGTACAGCCCCAGCATTTGCCTGGTGTGAAAATGGGAAACCACGGAAAACCATCTTCAGGGCTGCCGACAGTGGGATTCGAACCCCCTATCTCCCGGATGCAAGCTCACAGCCGCGCGCCTCTACGCACACGGCCAACTCGCCCGGTGGTACTAATCACAAGGAGTTTCATGGTTGTAATATAATCATCTCTTGGTCGCCCCTTTTAATCGCCTCTTACGACAGGCAGGGGATACCGTGGGTGTATTCTTCGTCTGCGTCCCCAACCCACAAGGGGTTGTGTGTTTGGTCCGCGAGAGGTATTTTATTTCCCTCAAGTCCGCCGGCAAGCCGGTTAAGACCCCCCTATCCGCCACCTGGGACATTCCACGTGGGAATATCACCTCTCCCCCTGCTACGCCAGCGTAGTAGGTGCGTGGAGAACAACAAACAAATCAAGACCAAAGTTTGAGTACTCTCGGATATAATGACGACTCTAACGAGTCTGAAGCTCATCCGAATACAATAGTATACGAAGAAACACCAAAAGGAGACGAAATAACAGAAAAGCCAGACTCAGAGTTACTACCTTGAACATATTAGCACTGACTGGAAAATGCAACAAAATAACAGATATGATGAAGCACAGCCACATTAACATCTTGGGTCTAAGTGAGTCGAAGTGGAAGGGATGTAACAAGTAACTGCTGAATGATGGATACAAACTGTACTGGTGTGGAAAACGCACAGAAGGATTTGCTCTTGACAAGGACATTTCTGATGTTATTTTCATTAATTAAAGGATTATAAAAGTAAAAGCAGAATATTGAACAGTGGTGCAGGACTAAGACCCTCAGCATGAAGAAGAAAAGCTAAACTTCTTCCAACAACTAAGGACAGTATAAATGAGAATTGCAATGTCCAGGAACAAGTAGAGATTATGGGGCATTTCCAATGTGGGACAAGGAACATAGAAGAACTTCTACTTCATTTTTGCTTAAGCTGATAAAGAGCACACGATTGTAGAAGAAAGAAAGTCACAAAATAACTCTGTATAGCTATAAGTCGGTAACAGACCTGAGGTGTGGAGAACAAGTGCGAGATGTGAATGTCTTGACGGCGACCATACTGACCTGACAGGAATCCAAGACCAGGAAGAGGACTGTAAACAGAAGTTCCAAGTTACCAGTGGCAGAATCCAGCTCTAGTGATGTGGAATGGAATAATTTTAAAACTAGTTTCATCAGCAGTGCAAAAGAACAAGCAGGAAAGTAATGAATAAAAGAGAGAGTGAAAGAGGTGATAGAAAAACAAAATAAGGCCCATAAAGTAAGGGATGTTGAAAGAGCTAGAAATAGTGACAACAGTCAACTGAGAGACGAGAAAATATGAAAGCTAGACCAAAAGGAAATTAGAAGAAAAATTAAAAAAAGGAATGTGAGAGAAGTGTATTTACCTAAAAACTAAAGAAAACATGAAAATGCTGTCAGCCAGTTAAAAGCAAGAGATCTGACAAAGAGGACATCACAGCACTAGAAACAATAAATGGGAATGTAGTTTCGATACACTCCTGAATGAGGGAGAAACTACTGAAAAGGTGGAAGAAAGGTTGACGACAGATGATGGTCCAATTACTTGCTCTGAGGTAGAAAATGCACTACAAAACACAAAAAGTAGTAACTCAGCTGCGATCAATGAAGTTACTGATGATATGATCAAAGCAAGAGGTTATCCTGGAATGCAGTGGCTATACAAAACTCCAAGAACAATATGGTGTGAAAATCAGGTTCCAGAAGACTGGACAAAAGGTATTATTATCCCTTTTCAAAAGAGGATGTACAAGAAAGTGTGCCAACACAGGGGTATCACACTTCTCTCCCATGGTCTGAAAATAATGAAAAATAATTACAGAAACCAGACTGCGAGCAGTGATAAAACCTGTCCTGGAAGAAAAACAGCATGGATTCAGAGCCAATACAAGAAGAACACACCTGATCTTCACTCTAAAGCACTGGGAGAGAAGGAAAGACCTAGAAATGGCATAGGATAGAGTGCCTGGAGCAGTTCCTGAATAACTTGTAGACAAGGACCAAATGCTGCACCACAACAGTAGCAGCTGTTTTGAGTTGGGGATGGCCATTACAGCCATGGACAGTGTACCGGGCGGTACACCTCCACTCCGCTAATTTAAAATGTGCGCCAGTTGAAACTCCTCTGCTGGAGGAAGTCTGAACTTTATCTACACTGTTAATTCTTTATCTTCTCAGAAGATGTCACCACGCGGAAAATTTTGAGTTTTTGAACTGTGTCATTTTTGATGTGTTTTTGTTTCGCTTGAAGTAAGAAGTGTAAACTTTCTCTCCTAGAGGACACTACTGAAGATCAACAATAGTGCAACCTAGTGCGGAGTCAAAGAACTATTTTGTTGGAGAAAATTTAATTTCAAGAGTTTGTTCTTTGTTAAATTTCTTTCAGTCATTGTTTAAGTTGGCAATATTCACCCCTTCTTTCCCCTTGTGTTGAACCTAACCAATCCCGAATTTCGTAAATTAATTTCTATCCAATCAGATGTATCTTCCCCCAACCTGTATCGGTTGCGGGGTCCTATCCAATAAAAACGTTGAGGGAGGGTGTTTTCTTTCCCCTGACGCCTAGAACCTTCCGCGAGAGGATATAAACTGCTGATTTTAGAGTCTCCGGGCCACTTCTGTTCCATCCTTCAGTGTGTTAAGTACATCGCAGGAGGCGGGAAGCGCCTCTTTCTTCGGCTGCGGTCAACAATAAGGTAATGGCCGATTAATAAATTCTTTCTTTTCTTGCTCAGCAGTTTAACTCTCGGGGCGGGTGCGAAGCGTTCTACCATGTAACCTTTTCCTAAAATGTAACTACTCTTTTCTTCTATTCTCTTGTAAAGCTACATACTGGGATAGAGAGTGCTAACCCTCTCGAGCTCCCACTCATAATGTTTTGAGGTGAACTTATTTTTTTCTCAACCTATTCTTCGATAACGTAAAACAAATTGTTCTTTTCTAAGTCACCTCTGTAGTATGGGATTAGCCCTTGCATCAGTGGCCTAAGAGCCAAAGTAGGTCTTAAAATCAAAGTGTATTAGGAGTGCAAGTTCGCCTCCTCTCAAATTGGTTTAGAGGTCACTTAATTAACCTGCTTTTCATTTAATAGACCTCAGTAGATTGGGTATTTTACCCCTGTGTTTATGTCCGTTGAGGACAACTTGAAGGTGGAGTTTGGTGTGGCCTGGGAGAGGCTTAAATTAAAGAGCGTGTGGCTCTTTTGGAAACGGAGTGTTGTGTGCCTCGAGGAGGCTTAACTGTGTAATTTGGAGCAAGTGCTCCAGGGTTTGATTGGGGTCTTCTGCCCCTTTGTTAAAATTTGTATATCGGAAAGTTGGGCTAGTTGCTCAAGAATTGTGAACTCAGGGCTCGAAGCCCAAACTCTGTAACCCCTGTAATTGTACATTTCAAATTGTGTTTCGGCTACTAAGTACCTGTTCTTTGTTATTACTTAATATTGAAAAGAAAATATAACCTCGTTAAATTTTACATTAACTTTGATTCCGTAGTCTGAAACCCATTCACGCCCGCACCTTCTTACACCTCTACCTACCGCTAAAACTCGGTAACAGACAGTATTGCTCAAAACCTGAAAAGTGAACAAGACGGAAAACTACACACAACGGTGGAGAAGCAGACTGGATGAATGGGTTTCAAAGTTCCAACAGTATCAGATGAAAGCTGGCACAACTACAACTGAGTAGGAAAGATACTGGCAGCCAAATGAAGCTTAAAGGTGAAAACATTCAATGTGTACAGGTATTCAAATATCTCACATACAGACTGAACAGAGGCACGTGAAGTGAACTACCCTCCAAAAAACACGCAAGGACCATGGACTTGGAGACTACCACGGTATGCCTGGCACAAAAACACCACGCACATGACTAGAAAGAAGGCCATTGGGAAGACCGAGGAAGAGATGGCTACACCAAATCAGTGGAGAGAAGAGGAGGGAACTGGAGTCAGTGGTGAGAAAGAAGGCATTTCTGGACAGACAGCGATGGTGAAGACTCGTTCAACACCACCCTACCCGGCATGCTGGAGGGATTCTATGATGATGATGATGATGATGATGAATATTTTGCTGTCAATGCTCCATGATTTCATAACTTGATTTCATTTGAAGCTTTGTCAATCTAGGCAACTTTCAATTATGGGAAAAGCAGAATAAAGTTTATTCAAAATAAAGAAAAGCATTAGTAGTTGAAGAGAAGTTGAGAAAAACCTCATGCAGCTTGCTGGAGCAAATGACCTGATGATGATGATGATGATTTATGCCATAAGAAAGGATGATTCTGCACGTAAGAAAAGTTTGAAACTTGTCACCTTAAGTCATGAGTTATACAACAGATAACCCATTTTGGTCTGGGCCTGAATATCCCTAACTAGGTTCTGGATTGGGCATTTCTGAGGGTTTAAAAACAATTACCGTATTTCACGGCATAATCGTCGCCACCGCGTAATCGTCGCATCCTTTATTTTCAATACAAAAATCGGACTTTAAACCTTTAATTACATAATCGTCGCATGTCCAAATTTTGTTCACTAATCTGGTTAAAAGGTAAATGGAACTGCAACGTAAGTTGCACATGAATGCGCAATTTAAATACGTGTATGGTTTATGGGCAATTTGGCAACACAGTCACGTTTGCGACATGTTGCACAACGTATAAATAAATAATACCGGTATATGTACAACGCATGGCTTACCGGTAGACTATCGGCAGTTTGACAACGTGGTCGCGAGACAGTGTACTATTTATTCACCACCTACATACTATGCTTACCGGTAGGCTATCGGCAGTTTGACAACGTGGTCGCGACACAGTGTACTATTTATTCACCACCTACATATTATGAGTTCCCATTTGAAATATGTAAGGCTGTAAGTTATCGCTTATCGGCAACGTCGCCAGGAAATACCGGCTAGGTAGGTTGAATGGACCTCGAACCAGCCCTCAGATACAGGTAAAATTCCCTAACCCGGCCGTGAATTGAACCCGAGGCCTCCGTGTAAGAGGCAAGCACGCTACCCCTACACCATGGGGCCGGCTCCCGTGTTATTGCGCACGAAGTGAAATCCAAGACGATAACGCAGATTTCCACGGAATTATTCAGCTGAATTATTTACGATGTCTCAGTTGTCATCGCTAGACTCTTATCTTACTACTACGTCATAAGTGTCCGGGCATGGGATGAAAACTTTTATCCAAGCAGTCAAGATGATTATTATCCAATGCTATTAAAGTTTTATTTTATAAACTCGTCAGTAATGTAATGTAAAATCATCAATAACTGGAAAGAAATATTAACCTAATTACCGTATGTTTAAAAAGAAATTGAAAAAAAATGAATGTTTGTTACTGACGTCTCGGAATACAGTCAACTATACAGTAGATCTACACCGCGCTAGTTAGAGCTTCGGTTTGCGAGCTTTGCGCAAGCGCAGTAGTGTGTCGCAACCAACGAGCTAAACTGATAAATTGTTGCATGCTTCCTTGCTGCCTAACAGTATTGGCTGCTCTGGAATGGATAGATCACAGATGCATTTATTTGTTTCAGATTTACGTGTTAACTGTAGACATGTGTGCGTGAGAATTTAAGTTTTTAATTTGTGTTTTGGGTGTTTGCAGAAATAATTTGTTTTAATAGTAAACAATTACGGAAAGTCATTTATATCGCAAAACATTAACGTGTGAAGCATTTATAAGCGATTATGGGTAAATATAGAAACTATTCTGCGGGCTTCAAGCTAAGCGTAATTGCCTTCGCTGAACAGTACGGGAACAGAGCTGCAGAAAGAAAATTTTCTGCGAGTGAAAAGTTGGTGCGTTACTGGCGGAAAGTAAAAAACAAGCCAAAAAGCACAAACCCTTCTAGACGCGCATTTAGAGGTCCTAAAACAGGGAAGTTTCCTATAATTGACGAAGAAGTGTTTAGGTACGTCAGTGAAATACGTAACAATGGCTGCAGTGTATCATATGAAATGTTACAAATTAAGGCACAGGAGGTAGCGCGCAAACACAACATACCGGTAACTCAGTTTAAGGCGACTCGTGGGTGGATTAAGGGGTTCATGCGACGACACAATCTGTCAGTGCGAAGGAGAACAACACTAAGCCAAAAGTTGCCTGCTGATTACACGGACAAGATTGTAAATTTTCACCGATTTGTCATACGTTTGCGCACGGAAACTTCGTACTTGCTTTCTCAAATCGGTAATGCCGATCAGACTCCAATCTTTTTTGATATGCCTCGCAACAGCACTATTGCGCTAAAAGGATCACGGAGTGTATTAATGAAAACCAGCGGTAGTGAGAAGTTGCGATGCACGGCAATGCTAACCATTACAGCTGACGGGAGAAAGTTGCCTCCTTACATCATTTTCAAGAGGAAAACGATGCCTAAGAATATACAGTTTCCCCGTGGAATTCATGTACGAGTGCAACCAAAGGGTTGGATGGACGTAGAACTCATGCTGGACTGGGTTAAAACTGTGTGGAATAGAAGACCTGGTGCACTACTAAAACAACCAGCTCTGCTTGTTTTAGATAGTTTCCGAGGTCACCTCGTGAACGAAGTGAAGCAAATTCTCACTACAAATAAGACACGACAGATAGTCATTCCTGGTGGCCTAACATCTGCTTTGCAGCCACTAGACGTATGTGTTAATAAACCCTTTAAAGACCACTTACGTCGATTTTACGAGTGGATGATGAGCGGCGATCAGCAATTGACGCCTGCCGGAAATATCAGGCGTCCACCCTTGGACTTGTTATGCTCGTGGGTGAAGAAGAGTTGGGATCTTATACCACCTGAACTAGTCTCCAAGAGCTTCAAAAGGACTGGGATTTCGAATGCACTAGACGGTTCCGAAGATGACGTAGTGTGGCAGGGAGACGAAGAATCTGATACTGGTATTAACAGAGGCAAGGACGGCGCATCAGATAGCGAAACCTGCGATAGCGACACCGAAGATCTGGAATAAATTGCGTACCGGTAAGTCCGCATTTCACAACAAAGCGATAATTTTTTGCAAGTGTAATATTTTAACTTTAATACTCAAATTAATGACAAATTAACTTAATACGTTCATTTTTATTTTCAGGTTGGAAAAACGTTCGCCGAATTGTTGCGAAAAATTATGAATTTTGTTTTAGACTATTTTAATTATTTTGATTATAAACGCGAGTATTACGTGCATCTTAAATTTGTATCAAATACAATTTAGTTATAAATACATTTTTTGAGTAATACAAATACTGGTATTAAATATTCATCGTATAATGGTCGCACCCTACAATTGTTTTCGAAAATTTTGGTATAAAAAGTGCGACGATTATGCCGTGAAATACGGTATATCTCTGTACCTATCGGAGATATTTGCACGATTCTTTGTGCTTATCTGAGCATCTACTAATGAAAAATGTTTTGTTTCACGTCAGCTAGCACTTTAAAATTGTTCACATATTATACCATGTTTTGCCATTGTGATGAGTTTTAAGCCAGGAGATCACTAGGATTATCTGGCTGTCAAATGCTGACGTTCAGTTCGGTAATGGAAAATATTTTCCAACTACCTTAGCGGGGGCACCACGGGCAGGAATCTAATGGAAATGGTCCTTCTAAGGGCCGCTATGTAGAAATCTAGGACCTATGATCAGAATTCTCCAGCTCAACATAGAAGGAATGAGTCGAGCTAAGGGTGAGTTACTATCAAGAATATCCCTCGATAAAAATACTGATATGATTGTTATCCAGGAAACTCATGCAGCAGGTGAAGATCAACTGCACTCTAGAGGAAAAATTCCTGGCTATGATCTTTTAGGAGCTACATTCCATCATGCATACGGGGTCGCAACATATGTAAGACACGCTGTTGAAAATGTCTCACTGTGCACTACAAGTACTGCTGAAAATATCCACTCTGTGACCACCACGATAGGAGACATTACAGTCACTAATGTGTATAAACCTCCAGCTGAGCAATGGCCCCCTAGTGTTCTCCAACACCAGCCACATCCAGCTGTCTACCTTGGGGATTTTAACAGTCATCATGAACAATGGAGATACACTTCTAGTGATGATAATGGGGAATCTTTGGTTTCATGGGCTGAGGATCACAACCTCCATCTTATTTATGATGCTAAAGATCTCTGCACATTTAGATCAGCAGCATGGGGACAAGAGTCTAATCCTGACTTGTGTTTTATGTCTACTAACAACTGCACCCCCATACCAGTTACGCGAAAAGTTCTCTCCAGCTTTCCTCATAGCCAGCACCGGCCAGTTGTAACAGAGATGAGAATAAAAGTCCCTATTGTTTCAACTACTCCTTATCCACGCTGGAACTTCCGAAAGGCAAACTGGCCTGCCTTTACTGAACAGCTTGATAAGGTATTGGGATGGATTCCCCCAACAAGTGACAACTGTGAGAGATTCACAGGTGCCGTAATAAGCACAGCGAAGAAGTTTATACCTAGGGGTTATCGAAAGAAATATAATAATGGTTAGAGCGAAGCTAGCGAAGAACTGTATCAAGAATTCCAAACAACTGGAGACAAGAACACAGCTGATCAAGTATTACACAGCCTGGACACTGCTCGCCGACAGAAATGGACTGAAACAGTTGAAAACCTCGACTTCAAACATTCAAGCAGGAAGGCATGGTCCTTGTTAAGGAAATTAGGAGATGGGAGCCGAGTAGTTCGGGACATTATTCCTATAAACCCCAACAAAGTTGCATCTCATATCATGTAAAGTTCAAATGCTCCTAAAGATCACGACCATACCACTGCAATCAAAAGGGAAATCAGAGCCTTGAAAACAGACAGTCTTGAGGGCAGCAGATTTTCTTGTCCATTCTCTCGAGAGGAAGCTGCTATGGCTTTAAAAGATGTGAAATCAGGAAAAGCCCCTGGTTTTGATGGCATTCACTCAGAATTTTTAGTGCATGCTGGGAAATATGCAATGATCTGGTCAGCCAAATTCTACTCCAATATCTTAGAAACAGGGTCCATTCCTCGACTTCTGAAGCAGACAAAGATCATCGCCATTCTCAAACCAAGTAAATCTTGTAAAAATCCTCAAAATTACTGCCCAATTGCACTTCTGAGTGTGGTTTACAAATTACTGGAGAGACTTCTTTACAATAGAATTGGCTCAGTAGTTCTTGACCATCTACCCATTGAACAAGCGGGCTTTCACCCAAATTGAAGTTGCACAGACCAGGTTCTCTCTCTGACTACACATATTGAAGCTAGTTTTCAAAATCAACTAAAAACCTCAGTAGTGTTCATGGACCTTACTGCAGCATACGATACAGTATGGAGACAAGGACTCATCTACAAACTGCTACGAGTAATACCTTGCAAGAAAATCGCCAAGCTCATCGAAAACATGCTTATAGACTGGAGGTTTCGTGTAATTTTGGGAAACAATACAAGTAAGGAAAGGATCCTTAATAACGGTCTTCCTCAAGGATTGGTACTAGCACCTCTGCTGTTTAACTTATATATATCAGACTTACTGAAAACAGCCTCTAAAGCATTTGGTTATGCGGATGACTGGGCATTTGCAACGCAGGGCAAATCTATGGAGAACGCTGACAGCTGATCTCGCCACCTTAGATCAGTACTTTCGTAAGTGGAGACTTAGGCCAAGTTTGAGTAAAACTGAAGTCTCATGTTTCCATCTCAACAACAAACTGGCTCACCGTGAACTTAATGTCAAATTCCAGAACGCTAGACTTCCTCACAACAAACACCCAAAATACCTCGGAGTAACCCTTGACAGAACACTGTCCTTCAAGGAACATCTGAAGATGACAAAAGCTAAACTCCAGTCACGGAACAATATCATCCACAAACTGTGTGGCACCACCTGGGGTTCTTCTGCTTCGACCTTACGAACTTCAGCCCTTGCCCTTGTCTTCTCAACTGCAGAATATTGCTCTCCAGTCTGGCTGAACATACAATCTACCCCCACTTCTTGGCTACCAGTTCTGAGCCATATTCCTCCACCTCACCTATGGAGAAAGAATGCCTTGTTGCATGAGTACCAGAAGCTGTCAAGGAACTCCAACTTGCCAATTCATGGAGATATACCCTACGCCTTGAACAACAGACTTCGGTCCAGAAATCCACCAATAAGGACTGCCAAAATCCTGGTTGACAAATTCAGCCTGCAGCAGGATTGGTTTCAAGAATGGACTTCTATGGCTCCAGCTGAGTATCAGAACTTCCCCTGTATAACAAGTATACCAAAAGGACAACCTGGACAACCCTCAATCGTATCAGGACTGCGCTGACTTCCTCTATGAATGGGGCAAACTTCCCTCCCCGGAATGTAGCTGCAGTGCCCCTAGGCAAACAGTTTGTCATATAGTGAAACAGTGCCCCCTGAGTGCCTATCAGGGTAGCCCAAAAGACTTTGACCTAAATCCTTCTTGTATAGACTATTTGCAGAGCTTGATGGTGAAATTGTAACCTACATAGTGTACTGTATATTTAATTTGTGATTGTGTGTTTTTATTTTCAATGTCATACACTAAATAATAATAATAACCATGTTTTGCAAATTTAAAAAAGTCTGAGGGTCTACTAGGTACGTAGTTTTGTAAAATACTATTATATTTATCCTATTTTGATCATGTAACATGTGCACTGCAATTATAAAACAACAATAATAATGAAAATGATATAAAAAATAATTGTTTAATAATAAAAGTAATAACAAAAACGAAAATGGGAGCTCTAATGAAAAAGGATAGTGGCTCGGAAGGTGATGTTCGCGAAGATGATGTTGAAAGTATGTAATTATTATTTTATGCACAAATGTAAATATCAATGACATCCGAATTTGAATTCCAAACAACAACTTATATTTCATTATGATGGAGTTCGTTTTACAGCCTACCGCCATGTTTCCACGCATTTCATATTTCTGTAAAGATGTAAGAATGTCTACATATTAGTAAAGTTTTCTGGTTTTTTTCCCTAGACGTGAGGGATTAGGATTCCATAAAACATTGAAAACATCACTTTCATCAAGCACTCGTTTGCCGTGAGAAGCCATGTCTTACAGCACATTGAGTGACAACATCTACTAACGTACATTCTCTGATTTAGACTGATAATACTGCCATCTATTGAAATCCTCTTGTAATTAATACATGGAATGCGTGCAGAGCTCGTTCTTACTATGGGCTATGGAATGAGTTAATATGAAGCATGTCAAGCTCTTCTTTTTTACTTCCAAGAACATGATGGCACAACAGACTTAAATTTCCTAGAACAGTAGACTTACTACTTCTCGTAAGCAAAGGACCAAAGCATGTGACAGTTGACATATTTATTTATTATGTCACTGTAGTTGGCAAAGTTAGCGCTGTTGGCCCTCTCTTACACTTAACTACTGTCCCTCGTTTGTGAAGCTAAAAAGACAAAAACAAATGTGAGTTTCTTCTCATCACATCCTAAACTGGAGAATGAAATGAAGTGAAACTGACATTACTAATTAAACCCCTACAGTACTTACCCAGAGAAGGTGATCCCTTGAGTTCCTGAAGTTCATGAGTTTTAAAGTAAAGAACGGTAGTGTATTCTTGAGGCAGGATGGCGAGGTATGGTTTCCAGAATGAGCTGGGAGAGAACTTCTCCACCAGCAACAACAAAGACAGGGCCACGTTAGGCATGTGCTGTAGCATTGCATCCTTCCGCAGTAGAGGACCTGTTGAAAATTAAGTCGTATAAAGAATGACAGATAGAGGGAACATCAGACACAAAAGAAGGAGAATCTTCACATCTCCACCGTCGTTCCCAGAACTGATCCCGATCTGTCACTATTTGAAGACAAACGACTGCTCCCTCTTCTCACTCTCTTATCGATATTCTAGGTTTGACTTGTTCGTTCCTTTCCATTACTTACAGTGACAGGCCATCTTTATGATGGAAGTACGGGATGAGAAGAGAGCCCAAACAGAACAATGGGCGAGTTTCATATCGACCACGTCAAGGTACTAAGAGGAGCCAAAATCAGCTCTGGTCGTTACTTATCCGTTGTAGAAACGAGCCCAAAGCCGCTAAAAAAGACCAATGGAATGCTAGTGAAGAACAAGGAGATATCAAGATACTATATCAACACACTTGCAAAAGACTGCACAAGCAACCAGGAGAGACTGGGACCCGACAGCAGTGCTTCAGAAGACCTAAGGAAAATTAGGCCCACATGGTGGTCCAGCGAATATGAAGTTGTAGCATGGGTCAAATGGAATGAACATAAGAATGAAGTCAATTGACAAGCCTTTGTTACACAAAGGAAGAACACATCCAGCATTATAAGAGAGGTAAAGAACTAGAGGTGAATGGAGTGGTGATTATTGTTTTAAGAGGAAGTACAGCTAGACAACCATCCTCTATTAACACTAATCAGAGAGAAAAGATGGAAGGGATATGACACTTCGAAAAATTAACACATTGGTAAAAGGAAGGCAAGGGCCATGAAGGGCATGACAATGAAAGACTCAGTAGACCTCGAGTGGTCTAATACCGTCAGGGTTGGAAAGAACAGGAGTTGAACAAGGAAGGTCGGATACAACAGATGACAGTGGCACAAGTAAGCGGAAGCAATGCCAGGACTCAGCTGAGGGCCCTGTTGAAAGCCCCGGGGGCCCGTTTTAGTCGCCTTTTATGACAGGCAGGGGATACCATGGGTGTTATTCTACCACCCCCACCCACCAGGGTTCAAGCAAGCAGAAGAGAGATCTACACAAGGTCCTCAAACAACAAACGACCCAGTTCGCACCCCCTACTTTACATCATTGTGCCTCAATAGACTGCTTCCTGCTGTAGATGCTGCTGAACCAGCACACCAAGCACATCCCTCTTCAAGAAGACAGGATAGCAGCAGAAATGTTGAAACATGCTAGAGAACAAACCTTCAGGCACATACAAAAAGTGATCCTGCATATATGGGCTAGCAAGAGGCTCCATCCGACCCAAAAGGGACTTTTTCAATACCCACTCAGTCTCGACCACCTTATTTCGCTGTTGTTTAAAAAAAATAATTGAGTAAGGTAACCACGATGCGGAAACTTGAGGTTATACATGTTTCAACATTTAATAAATTGTTTTTAAACATTCATCCATTACACAGGAGGAGGCTTTATTTATTCATGAATTTACAAGAATATATCCCCTCAATTAATTGCCTGACATAATATTACATTAAGCGTTAGGATGTGGCAACCACTGCAATCAGCCTCCCGAGCATTGGCAGCCTGACTGCTTGTCAGGTGCTGATCACCTTAAGCAAAACAAAAAACAACCCAAGTCAAGCTGCAAGCCAATGGAAGAGTCATTTAACCTGTTTTCAATGACAGAATCAGCTTAGGAATAACACAAAGAAGCCTGTCAGGTATGGATCTGAAGACTGGAGACTAGTGAGAATGGGAACTAGTGAACTGGTAACAAATATCGATACTGGGACTAAGTAAGACTAAACAGCTCAAGTTATGAGTGTGTACCCCAGTCAAAACGACAAGGAGAAATTTCTTCAAGATCTGGAAGATGTAATTAGTAGTAATAATGCTATTTGCTTTACGTCCCACTAACAACTCTTTTACGGTTTTCGGAGACGCCGAGGTGCCGGAATTTATTCCCGCAGGAGTTCTTTTACGTGCCAGTAAATCTACCGACACGAGGCTGGCGTATTTGAGCACATTCAAATACCACCGGACTGAGCCAGGAACAAACCTGCCACGCTGGGTCACAAGGCCAGCGCCTCAACCGTCTGAGCCACTCAGCCCGGCAGATGTAATTAGAGAGGAAAGTGATATTTTTAGCGAAGACCTTGGAGTAGAAAACACAGTTTTGAGAGCAGAAAGGAGAACAAATGTTACGTAGAAGAAAGACAGCCAGTAACACAGTACAGCTGGGACAATGAACGACTAGGGAGGCAGGTCATACCAAGTGAAAGTATGGACAGTGATCACCGAATGATGCTTGTGAATATCACGAAAACACCTAAGGTAAAGACATGGTTCCTTGTCCCAAGGAGTTGCAGCTCTTTTCGGGCACACCCTCAATGGAGATGAATTAAATACTATTCTTAAATCTCTGGCAGCACCAGGAATCAAACCCGGGCCTCGAAGGATAGTAGCGCTAATATCGTGCTATGGAGATAAAGGAAGAATACAAGATAAGAATTCAACAAAGTCTGGCAAAGGGCGAAGTAACTAATGTAAAGGAAGACTTTCAAAGTAACATTTCTGGGGGAATGTAAAATCTTATGTGGAGTTACTACTTCAATAGACAGCGTCCAAACAACTGTGAAAGACAGGGATTAAAGACAGAAAAACAAAAAGAAGGGCAAGAATGTAATGACCAGGAGAAGAAATGGAATGAGTTTGTGGACAAGCTGAGTACCATTTTTGCAAAACTCAACAACAAAAGTTTGATTTTGAGTAATACATGAATTTTTATACTTTAAAGTGCACATTACAGGCACTGTAATGGTCAGCAGGAAGGCCTATCTCCGCAGGTGTGAAAAATGAAGCAGCAAGGCACAGTAGCAGTGAGAAAAGATGATATCTCATGTGTAGTTTGGAGGGACAGGAGAATTCCACTCAGGAGGGGAGTTGAGGAAGTTGCTGTATGTGGCTGTAATAAGTACATGGGGGGAAAGCTGATGTTTCTGACCACTACGTGAGCTCGTACTATCGTATTCACAAAGATGCACACACGAGATGCTGTCAATTATATACACATTAATAGTTGCATATCAAATGAACCACCATCTTGAACTCAACTGACTGCCACATTAGCACATCAACCATCTACGGAACACTTGACAAGATCACATGTGGTACCAACACAACATAACCACTTCAAAAGTAAAACCACAACACGAGTTCACATACTTAACTCGGCTAACGACTCCCACTAACAACTCGACTAAACAACCGAAGACTGTCCTTTATATACCTTTCCTGGCCAGGCTTCCAGAAAAGTATGACATAACATATCCAATAATGAACCAACTATATTGGTATTACAACATGCTTTCTCATATCTTCTTGAGTCTCCAATAACCTGTATACCTGTAAAACTCGAGTGACATCAGGACAAAGGTGCGTTGTTCTATATGCTTACCCTGTGTTGCAAAACATTACATCGGATTTATACAACATATTTATAGGTAATAATAAATTATATATTAAAAAACATTTAAGCTCTTTAATATAGGCCAAAGGCAGGCAGCGGAGGAACGTGCTTCCCCTAGTGCACCGTCACTGCTTTATCCTACAATAGGAGGCTTGCAGTGGTGTTTCAATGGTGCACTAGTGCCAGCATTTTGGAAAGCTGTAGCATTCCAACTGATGAGCCCACTGCTCCACTGGGGCGAAACGCTGCTAATTTCACGACTGAAAAGGCCTAAAGACTTATGTATGTTGGGTATTCAGCCCGAAGGCTGGTTTGATCCTCCACAGCTATGCCAACAGCTGTTATAGATGGCCTCGGCATCACTGAAGAGGCGTACTAGGGAAATCAGGAGTGAGGTAGCTTCCCGTTGCTTTCTTCGCCGAGCCAGAAGTTGCTCGCATATGTCAGTCAAGCCCACTGAGATGCACTGACCCTATGAGTGATATTTTCATACCATTCATAACAGGGACTGGCTGCATAAGGAATGGTATTACTAGCATCACTCATACCTCAGTCACTTTCATATTGTCAAAGCCAAGGATGAGACTGAGACAAGTCAATGAAAGTATCAAATTTATTCTAGCCCATACCAGAAGACACAGTGCACTGTAAACACTACATCTCGCCAGCAAGGGCATCCTAAAGACTTAAAGAGCTTGAATGTTTTTTAACATTTGCAATCAATGAAATTTAATTATGGTTTCCTGTTAGGAACTACTTTTTGATATATACTAGTAATTACATATTCTTACATTAAATAAAGTCATATTTATAAACATACAGCAGAAATATCATGACAAAACCTCACATGTTCTGTTACTCAAAACAGATCATACAACACACAAATAATCAATGATACAACCATGATTTATACCAAATAAAGTCTGTACTAACAGCCTGTCATACATTTACATACTCAACTTCAGCTATTGGTTCAAAATTCTGATTCACTACAATTCACTCCTTTTCTTTTCTCTTTACTGTTACCCATCCAGTACAAGGTGTACCCCTTTCTTAGTTTCTTAATTTCTTTCCCTTTCCATTTTACCGTAAAATCCCGAATACCACCCGCCACCGAATAAGACCCGCACCCTAAATTTGACTGTTAATAAACTTAACCATGATAGGTTAATATTGTGTCTGGTCCGTATTGACTAGTCTGAATGTATAACTATTTAAAATAGTTTATTTGAATCCGCCTTGATCAATACACTCATTACAGTGAAACCTCGATTCTCCGTTTTTCGAGGGACCATGAAAATAAAACGTACAACACGGGAAAACGGAAAATCCGGGAATGAATGAAAACCATCAACAATTTGGCTAAACATCACAAAAATGAAATATGTATAATTATATTCTTACAAAACTCCTAAACCAAACCAAACTACAGCCCCAGTGGGACTTTGCCTGCCAAGCGACCGCTGCTCAGCCCGAAGGACTCCAGATTACGAGGTGCGCATGGTCAGTGCGACGAATCCTCTCGGCCGATATTCTTGGCTCTGTAGATCGGGGTCGCCATCTCACCATTCGATAGTTCCACAATTAAAGGTAATCACGTAGGCTGAGTGGACCTGGAACCAGACTTATATCCAGGTAAAATTGTCTGACCTGGTCGCAATCGAACCCGGGCCTCTGGATGAGAGGCGGGCATGTTAGACCACGAAACCGCATTAATTACCAGTACGCGAGTTCAAAATCTCGATACTTTATATTCAGTTTTACAGGGGAATCTTCGTCAGTTTCCCGTGAAAACTTCTTTCAGTTCAGAGACTTTGTTTAGGCTAGCCAAACTCTTCGAAAAATCTAATAACGTCAAGCCAAACGACAATCGACCACAAGTAGTTTTTAATTCTCTCATCTAATAAAATAAAGCACATTAGATACGAAAGCATCCAAAATGAATGTGAAATCCGTTCATTTCTTAATCTTTCATTGTAATTTGGTCTCCGGTATACTACTGTTCGTAGTCAGTTTCTGGAAATCTCGTACCGCGCAAATTAGGCCTACGTCGACTTTTAAAGGTTATGTTGAACTCTAAAACATGGTTTCGAATATAAGTATCGATTCTTAAAAGTTCTCGAATGCATTATATTCAATTCTGCGCGTCACAAATCCAATCAAATTGGAAAGATAAAAGAAATATCAAAACTTCAGAAATTACGGTTATTCGTGACCTTGAGGTCATCTGGAAAGCGCGCTCGCTGCACATGTCATTGCGAGTTTGAAATTATCCATTTAAAATGTAACGTGCGCAAATAAAACGACTGCGGTTTTTGGTATTTTAACACGAAAACGTAAAATTCCCAGTCTTACATTAGGACCTAAACAGTAATAGGCAATTCCAAGACCTCCCATGGCTTTCTTTTTTTTAAAATTACATGTAGGTGCAACATGTGTTTTGGTCTCGCTAACATAATCATGTACGATAATATCAAAAATACTGAATTTGTATTAAGAAGCAGTTTCGATTCCTGCCTGAAAGCCCAGTTACTCTGAAGTGCCCTGAGCAAAGTGCCAAAAACCTCTTCGGCAGTACGATCGAAAAAAGTAAAAATATAAACATCTAACCCTGGACGTAATATGGACGTTTTATAAGTGCGAACGTTTGACGAAACTCCTTCCGTCTTCAAGCAGAGCTGTCGAAATGCGCCGTGTCTCCTTGCAATTGTTGTCGCCACTCTCTGCTTTATGATTTTCCGAGATTCTCTAAACAATACCACCCGAATGCGATGCTAAGATGGTCCCTTATGCAAGTTCACCGCCGATCGCTTTTCCAGTACCGGTACAGTACTTGCTTTAATTATCGCAGTGACGGGGCGTTAACGCCAAGATCCATAAATATGCCATAGCCGTCCTTTTGTGAGATACAGTTTATTAAAAAACGATTGATCGAGGATTTAGCGTTGATGGGACTGGAATTTCTGGACGGTTGATCCGGGAAATCGTTTCTTCGAGGAACGGATAATGCGGGACTATTACAACATGATTTAATTACGATGCTCGCGGGACCACGTAATTTGAACGCATATTCCGGGAAAACGTATTTTCCGGGAACGGATAATCGAGGTTCCACTGTAAATGAAAGAAAAACTATTTATTAAACCAAACATGTTTCAACCATTCCCTCCCTCAGTGCTATTTAATGAGTGTATTGATCAAGGCAGATTCAAATAAACTATTTTAAATAGTTATATTATACACCCTAAATTTGAAACTGCAAAATACGGAAAAAAAAAAAAAAAATTAAATAACTTGCATACCTATTTAATTTTCTTCAAATATACCACAAATATAAATTCAAACAGCTTACAATTAATAAAATCACAAAAATCGTAAATAAAATTGGTCCAATACTCGGATCATTCACAATTCACCGTCGTCATCTGAAGTTTCACCACAGGAACTTTCATCACTGGCATCTTCTCACAATTAGTCGTCCTCACTACCGTCCATTGAATTTGAAATTCCACATTTCTTAAAGCTTTTGGACACTAGATCATTGCGGTCTTAATCCAGCTGCATATTAGTCCCACTTCAGGCCTCTTCACTCGTCCGGTTGGTGTTAACGTGTGATCCATTCGGTGTACAACTGTTTCATTAAACACAATGTGTACAATCAAGTTTTTCACCACTCTGTCATTTCTGTGATTAGAGATTGAGGTCTGTTTACACATTCCACTAAATGGTAATTTCTGCTATTACTGGAAGGTGTTTTCTGATTGCTTTTTGTCCTGCATTTGAGAAGATTAAGTCAATTGTGCTCCTACCATTTGGAGCAAATCGTTCTTCCTGTTTAGTAGTCTTAGCTGGTAGTATGTGATCGCTTGAGACTTTGTATCCCATTTGTCTATACGGCAGTTCAGGTCACCAAGTAACAGGGTTGGTTTGTTATTATCTGCGTTCTCCAGCGTCTTCCCTAGCTCATCTATTATGACAGGGTTGGTTTGTTATTATCTGCGTTCTCCAGCGTCTTCCCTAGCTCATCTATTATGAACACAGGATCAGTATTGGGCGAGAAGTACACTCCTATTATGTTCATCATATTAACGATTAGTGTTAAAGTTTTTTATTATTATTATTATTATTATTAATTAAATACAGTCATATCAGCACACACTTTTTTTAAACATAACCGGTTTTCGGACACTAAGGTCCATCATCAGTGTTAGAATTTAAATTTCATTCCACATGAGTGTACCGTCAAAATTAGTTAAAATGAGTTTCAAATGTAGCCCTGTTGACATCAACTGTAAAATAAGAAAAAGAAAAAACAAGAGTAAAAGTATGAAAATAATACATATAAACATACAATGTTGTTGCGAAGGGTATGGACATACCATACGAAGGGCTGGCTTTTCCTCATGCTTAGGCTGTTGGTCGAGTACTAACAAAGGTTCAGCTTTAAGTACGGAAACACGCTGCAAGCACGATGTTACGTCACCTCAAGGTTACGGTGGAAGCACCTGATGTGTTCTTGTACTGTTGTTTGTGTTTTGCTATGAAAGATAGAACAGGTCTGTACATGGCTTGGGAACAGTCCACTAAGCTACCAGAGCCGTACTGTGATATTCGTCTTCTGGGGTCAGTGGCGACAGTGCGGAGTTCCTCCACGTGTCACACAAGGGATGCCGACAGTCGAATTCGAACCCACATCTTCCGAATGCAACCGATACCGCATAGCCAGTTGCTCGCTTGTGAAGTCAGAGACAGTCCGGAAAGTAGCTAGAGGACCGTAGAGTACTCTTCTGTGTTGTCCATCGCCGTTTACAGCTATCTGATGACGAATACCAAAGCCATTTCTTATTAACAGTGCTGATGTAGTTATTTTATTATTATTATTAATTATATAACAGTCGTATCAGCACACACTTTTTTTAAACATAACCAGTTTTCGGACACTAAGGTCCATTATCAGTGTTAGAATTTAAATTTCATTCCACATCATTGTGTCGTCAAAATTAGTTAAAATGAGTTTAAAATGTGGCCCTGTTGACATCAACTGTAAAATATGAAAAATAAAAAAGTGTAAAAGTATGAAAATAATACGTATAAACTTACAGTGTTGTGGTATGGACATGCCATAGGAAGGGTCGAGTACTGACAAACGTTCAGCTTTAAGTACGGAAACGCGCTGCAAGCACCTGATGTTACGTCACCTCAAGATTGTAAACAAAATGTTGCTTGCGACTGTTTCATTTAAAATTTTATCTGGATCCCTTGTCTGCGCCAAAAATATCTCAATGTTTTCACGCGTATGTAATTCAAATCCATAATTACTCTTAAAAATTAATTTCATGTCCTTTCCGATCTCTAAAATGTTGTGGTTATTGTTGTAAATGTGTTTAGCAAAAGCTGAATATCTGTTGTACTTTATTGCCTTGAAATATTCTTGATATCTTTGATTTAAGGTTCACCCAGTTCTTCCGATATATGTTATTCCACCTCGTGAAACATCCACCGTCCTTCAAGATTCCAGAAGCAGAAGAGCTTTCTCCTAGTATCATACTTCGCATCGTCTATTAATTCTAGTTTATAAACATCTTGAGAAGACAATGTTACGATTCTTTATTTTCAATTGATCTCTGAATGAACAACATTATCGCTTAAGAACCAAGTTTTTTCGATTTCCATTTCCACAATTTATACGACGCACGGGACTTTTTTAAGGATCTCTATTTTTTAACATAATATAGCGCTTCTCTGGTTTCCTAAGCCTCCACGCGCAACAATTGCCTTGTTCCAAAAAACTGAAGAGCCTTTCCAACATCCATGTATTTTGACGTCTATCAATACCTTATAAAATACGACGTAATCTTCTTTGAATATACAACAGCTAAGAAGAAGCCAGCATTCAACCTACTATTCTTCTTTATTACATCATTTAGTGCACAGTGGTCTTTTATAATATACGGCGCACCGAACTTTACATAACTTCCGCTCAGTGCTTCGTCAATTGGAAGAGTTATTTTTAATATATATCTACTCAACTTCCCACATGGTATGTACCTTTAAAAAGACTGTACTTGTGTTTACATTGTTTATGTTTTCTTCGATATTTACGCTTTAATTTACTTCAGGCTGATGATGACCTATTACTAGGTCGAAACTAGTCCCTATGTAATTTTCATTTTGTATTGAAAAGGTGGACCAATAATAATATATTATTTTACTCTATTGTAGCCTGTATACTCCCGAATTGGTATATTGTCCCCTTCAAAATTGGTAAAAATCATTTATTGGAAAATATTTTATTTCTACTGTGTGTTGAAATATTATTTTGTGAACCAAGAAGGGAGTTGTATCACATCGAGCTGGCTAAGCGAGATACGCCAGGTGGCCGGGAATTCCACTCAAGGACAAACGAGGGGAGAGCGCAGATACAGCTAGCCAAATAACCTTCAAATCAGCCGTGAATGCCACGTGACCAGGCAGAATGTATGTCAAGTGCTCGATCGATAATTGTGAAGGTGCATGACGTCTGACTATGGCAGCCAATCAAGCGATTAATTTGGTGCGAAGTTAATAAATTAACCAATCGCTTATGAGGAAAGGACGCACCCCTGTCTTAAGACAGTGAATAATGGATTTTCCTAGGGAAAATTTACTCAGAAATTTTCTACCTCTGAACACGTCGTGTGGAGAATTACTCTAGCTTCAACTACGGGCGGAAGAAGACGCACTTCGCTTGCTGAGGGAACTTCGTCATTCAGAGCCTACAACTTGTAACAACTGCAGTTCAGATATTTACGGATCCCACCTATAATTCGACAGATTTCAAAAGTTAAGTTTCTTTACCATCTTATCAAACATCGGTGTGAGTTTTGGGCCTTGTCTTAGACGTGATTTTTAGTTTCACCTTCACAAGAAATTCCACAGAAGAGATCACCGGTTCGAGTCCAAGTCAGGATGCCAGTCTTCTTTCTTGGTGAATGGTGTGATTTCCAGCGCCCCAGCATGTATCCAATGCACGAGTAAAATGTAAGGCAGTCCAGGCGGGTGTGACCAGGATCGATGGTGCGTAATGTGATAATGCACTAGGTCATCAGTCCGAGTTCTACAGCCGACAGTCACCATCAAGTAATATTTAAACTTTGTTATTCTTTCTTTCCTTTTGTAATGTAATTGTAATGACATAGCCTCTACTTATTTGTTTAGAAATTTTCTATTAGTTAGAATTTTTCCATCTCTTCTTTCTTGGTGATGGTAGATTGAGGATGAGTGAGTATTTGAACCTATTAGCTTGTTTGAGTGGATGTCTTCGAGAAGTGTTTCAACTGTCCCGAGTTCATTGTGGCAGGAGAAATAAATGTAAAATGACCTCAACGTTAAACTAGGACTATTTGAATATTTTTAGACTTTAAATGAGATCAAATGGGACAGTAAATTCGTGGATTCTATTATGTCAGAGTTCATTCTTCATTTATGCGACGTATGGTTGAATTTTGTGTGCAATAGAGTCATCTGAAATATTATTGTGCAGTAGCTTCCGCACGTATGATCTTGCGCGGCCAGGGAAAATAATAATAATAATAAAAATAATTTAACTAAATTATCGCGTAAAAGAACACCTAAGGTCATGAGCATAATATTAGTTATTATTGAAAATGGTTGATGTGCGCTCATTTATTGTAATTTAGGCCTGGGAAATGGCAGTATCTGACCGATACAATTTTTTATATATTTGCTGTGTTGTGATGATAAGTTGACTGATAGATGGATATTATTGAATTCAGCAGTCGAGCTGTGCATCCATTAGTGAGTCAATTTAAGAATAGGATATGTTACTTGATGTAATTTCTTCGTTGTGAGTGCAGATCAATCGAGAATCACAATTGTAGTGGAGAAGTAAAAATAAATATCGTAGCTCATGAACCGCGTGCGCGGAATGTTAATTCTGGCCTATGTTTAAGCGATTTTATCGATGATTTTTGGATGATTTTGTGTTCGTAAATTTTCTCTGAACATCGTCGTATAAATGTGTTCCTTAATAAAGTGATAGTCATTGCTCTGTCACATTTCCAGTTGATGAGAGGAGGTCACCACGATAGTGTCATCATGAGAATAATTTTCCTAACTTTGTCTAAACATAAAAATTAATAGTCAAGGGCTAGCGTTCGTGTAAATATGTATATAATATTTCCGTGTATCTTTGTGTGAGTGTAGTGTGTGTGATTTGACTGTACTTTGCTTAATGTAAGTTTCCAATCCATATTTGTGATGATGCTCTTCGTTATTTCGTGGGAATTTTTGGCCTAATTTACGCCAACTTTAGTGGTTCACCATCTGAATGAATTTAAACCTTTAGTGAATTTTATTCATTTTTAAGGAAGAATAGGATCTTATTTAATGAATACACATAAATAGGTATAGGCCATGTCAGTGGATTGAACTCACAAAATCAAATTGTAAGCGTTAATTAATTAATTATTTCAAAAAAACAACGATTGACATGAGGTCAAGTTCCGAGCTATTATGTGAGGAGCAACTACTAAATAATTATAAAGTTGAGTTTATTAATTAATTTAAAGGTCAAGGAAGACGATTTAACCATAATTTGATGAAGGAAAAATTTTTATTTAATTTTCAAAGAGGAATGAAAATGATCATTTTCAAATGTGTTTAAAATCAAATCTATGAAGGAAGGAAGTTTATTTTCAAGTTCTTAAATTATCAATGGGAGAGATCATCTCAAATCAATCATTATTAATTATTTAATTAATTTTCCACTAAAATATAAATATTATACTTGCAGATTCAGCCCTTTTGCTGTTCGATTTTTCGATGAAGTGTCTATGTGACTACGACATAAAAGAAGACTAATCATATAAACAAAATACCTAGATTTTGTAAATTATTGTGAAGTTTATGAAGAGCAGTAGTTGTAATAAATGTGTAAAACCTATTTAGTTTTCTCTCATTTGCCACTAGTTCATCATCTATCCCTGCACTTTAAAATTTTCGCACAGCCGATAAGCAAACGATCTACACCCTAGAGATCTTCGCTCACCGGCCGAGCTGAGCCCGGCATGACGGGTGCAGGTATAGATTTGGCGGCCAACGTGTTAAGGCCCGATTTATTGGCTGTACCAATAAAAGAACTCGATCTTGTAGTCCAGAATTTGGATGCAAACAAGATGCAGTGGCAAATTAAAAATTTTCAGGTCTATTTGTGACATTTATTAGCCCAAATTTTTGTGGCGAACTACGCTCATGTTAAAGGTTAGGAAGGGCCTTGGTGCTATATTATAAACAAAATCTGGATGATATTTTCAAAATTTATCTTTTGCGGCAGATTTCCGCATAGTTTGGACTTAAATTATAAGATATTATTTATGCGATAATAATCTTCTTTTATGACTGTGAATTCAATCCACACGTGACTGTCGATCTGAACTCGGGTATTAGACCATCGAACCTGGTCCGTCCAATGTCTGAACTGCTAGTTGTCTCAAATTAGAATGGGTACTGTTACTATGGAGGACCTTCGTAGGCTCCTAGAGGTAGTGACTACGGACTTGAAGGACAGTTTAAAACAAGAATTAAACGAAAACAGTAATTTATTGAAACAGGAGCTAAAAGTTGAGTTAAATGAAAATAGTGATTTATTGAAACAGGAATTAAATGAAAACAATAACTTATTGAAACAGGAATTAAATGAAAACAATAACTTACTGAAACAGGAGTTAAAACGTGAGCTAGGTGAGAACAATGAACTGTTAAAACGTGAGATTAGTGAGAATGTGAATGCTCAATTAGGACTTAAGCTAACGGAGAATAATGCTCAACTAGAACGCAAATTGACCGAAAATAACACTCAGTTGGAACTTACACTAACAGGAAAACTGAATGCAGGACAGGACAAACTCAAACAAGATCTTAAGGGTGCCCTAGAGGAAATTCAAGCTAGGACGGATGAAAACTTAGGGAAACTGCACATGGATGTTAAATTATTTAACGGAAAATTAGCGTCGGTCCAGAGCGAGTTGGTGTCCGTTAAGCAAAAATTTTCTAACCTGAAAGGGGAAATTCAAGCCGGAATCGATAGCTCCATGTCAGCGATGTCAAATGAGTTTAGCGAAAGGCTAGCCAAAGTACAGACAGGAATACTGCATGGACTAGACCAATACAAGGACGAAGTGAAAGGAAATTTTAGGACCATTGAAGAGAAAATTAGTGACAATGCCGAGGACTTGTCTGCAACTAAAACCGCATGGAGCAGGAAGTTCACCGAAATCTATGAAACGGTAAAACAGGTGGAGAAGGGCGTAATAGCCGAGATTAAGGTAGCCCAAGTCACTAATTCGGAGCGACTCGAATACTTTTATGAGACAATCGAGGAGACCCAGCAGAGTCTTAAAACAATGAAAACATCCGTGGATAAGGAAATAAGTGAAGTTAGAGCCAGTTCGGAAGTCTACAAACAGGAATTACAGGGAGAAATACAGGAGCTTACCAAGGAACTAAAGCTACTCAAGTTACAAGGAGAGAGTAATAACATTGTAGCTAATTCTCTGTTAGAACGACAGGGACAACTGGAGAAACGTGTATCCGAGGAAGTTCAATTCTTAACTCCCAAGACCGATGAAAGAGTAATTCTAAACGTTCCCGTAAACACCACCAACCCATTTTTAGAGCCTGTTAGAGGGGAAACGAGTCAACTGAACACTTCTGGTCAAACCCAAATCGTGAATATAATACGATTGCATGAGGATCACCCAAAGAAGTTTAATAATGTAAAAGGAATAACCCCCAAGAGTTTTATTAACGAATTGCAGGAGTTCTTCCGAGATAATAAAATCCCTGTGGAACGTCAGCTACGAGTAACCGAGAGATACCTGGAAAACTCAGTGTTGACATGGTTTACAGCCTTCCGATACTCGTTTGACGATTTTGAAGGTTTTAAAAGGGCATTTTTAGAGAAGTACTGGAACTCAGATATTCAGGACCAACTTAAGACAGAACTGTATGCTAAGAAATATGCACAATCCACACCCACGCGCTTCTCAGAATTTTTTTCAAGTCAATTACGCAAATTGCGTGAGCTTGACGCGCCACCTGCAGAAACTGAGCTCATAAAGGTCATAGTAAGACAGCTGCCTGCGGATATCCAAAGAATTATGATAGCCTCGAACGTTCAGACGGCAATTCAAGCGGAGGCTATTCTCAGACAGTTAGATATGACATCCAGGGAGCCGTCTAGGCGGAGTACAAACCCAGAGCAACAGGTGTTCCATGCAACTGTCAATCGACCAGACGACAGGAACCTTGCCAGCCAAGGGAGAAACCGGAATCGCGAAAATGAAGAAAGACCGTCTAGGGATCGTTCTCCAAGACCAGGCTATAGTAACGAAAGAGAATGGAATTACTACCGGCGGAACAATCGGAGAAGGCCGTATGAAAATAATAGAGATCGCTGGAGAAGAGAACCCAACGACCGCAGATTCGAAAACCGGAAGAGGAACTGGAGGCAAGAAGAGCGTGAAAAATATCTCCGCGAGCTCCAACAATCCAACCAAGAACGACGCAAATGGCACCGTGCTATCCACGACCAAGACGTCAATCCTGACATGGTCGGCGCCGAGAGCCTAGAATATCAGAGAGCCAAAGAAAAGGAAGAGAGGGAACGTCCTGAAAGAGAAGAACAGAGTCAAGGCGCTATTAAAAAAAAAAACAATCCCTGAACTAACGGGAGATAGCCTGAATTCTAGCCCTTTTACTATCAATAAGACACGAGAATGGATAATACTGCAGATTGATTCCTGGATGACAAAGTCGGAGGATCTACTAGAAGAAAATATGGATACAAATAGAGTTTGTACGAGGACATTGCCGATAATTTTAGCCCGAGTATGTGGTGTTAAAGTAAAATGCTTGGTCGACACAGGGTCCACCATCAGTGTCATCTCCAATTCGTTTCTAAATGACTTGAACGAAAGATATAACATTCCAATTATTCCAGTGTCTCATGTAAAAATAAAGGGAATTATCCCAGATAAAACTGTAGCATGTAGACAACAAACTTTACTGGATGTTGAAATTGGTAATTCAAAATTTCAAAATATTTTCCTGGCCATGTCAAATATAAAATTCAATATCATCCTTGGGGTGGATTTCTTAACTACTTATCAGGCCAACATCGATCTTAATTTAAATCAAATACTATTTCGGTCAGATGAAACAATTGAAACAGTCATGGTTAACCCGTCAGAAATAGCTGATCAGAGTGTGTTCCAAATTAGTAACGCCTATGCACCGTGGGAATCTGAAGACCAGGAGGCCACTGAAGAAGTTCACCAGGCCCTGGACAATATAATAGAAGAGGGCGATAGTACAACACACCCGTACGATCTTATAAACTCCAAAGCTGAACAAGCATTAGGAACAGAGAAAGAGAGAGGCCAGCTCCGAGATCTACTGATGAAATATAAATCACTGTTCGATGACAAACCAGGCCAGATTCCTGATTTTAAATACTCACTGGTAGCTACAGATTGGACCCCGTTTAAGAAGAAACCCTATCCGATCCCAGAGAAATTTCACTCTCGTGTGGCGAAGATTATCAAGGAAATGGAACGGGATGGAATTATTATGAAAGCTTGTACACCATTCCTTAGTGCTCTTGTAGTAGTAAATAAACCAGACGGGTCTCTGCGCATTTGCATCGACGCGCGCGATATAAATAAGAAGTTAGTACCAGAAAGAGACCAGGCACCAGCAATCAAAGACGTCCTGAGGAAATTCCATGGCATGAGATTGTTCTCATCAGTTGATTTTACAGCCTCCTATTATCACATACTGTTAGAAGAGAAGTCTAGGCTGTTAACTGGGTTTATGTTCGATCAGCAGACCTATGTTTTTAGAAAGCTACCATTCGGTATATGTAATGCCGGAGCTGTTCTTGTCAGAGCCTTAGATAGATGCCTTACGGAAGAAGTTAAGAGCTTTACCACCAGGTATATCGATGATCTGCTTCTGGCCAGTGAAACTTTTGAAGAACACCTAATTAAATTGGAGAAATTGTTAGATAACCTTTCTAAGTCTGGATTCCACATCAACTTAAAGAAATCCCATTTTTGCCAAGCTGAAATATTGTTTTTAGGCCATATAATTGATGGGGAAGGAATACGACCCAATCCTGTAAAAATAGAGGCCATCAGCAAGTTCCCAAGGCCGATCCGCGTGAAGCAAGTACGGCAGTTCTTAGGCATGGCCAACTTCTTCGCGAATCACTGTCCGAACTTCACAGAAACCGTCGCTCCATTGCAAGACTTATTGAAGAAAGGCAACAGGTGGAAGTGGAACAGAGAATGTGATTTAGCCTTCGCAAAGACCAAAGAGATGCTATCAAATAATGTCAAACTAGGATATCCCAATTTCAAGAAACCTTTTATCCTACAAACAGATGCATCAGGAGTCGGAATTGGGGCCGTACTGTTTCAGGAAGACGAGAGGAATCCCGAGGACAAGATCTACCTAGCCTTTGTCAGTAGAAAACTGCGCAGCCACGAGAAACACTATTCAGTAACAGAGTTAGAGATGCTATCTATCGTCTATGCCCTAAAATACTGGCAGAAAATTATCTATGGGTTCGAGATAATTATTAGGACAGACCACAAAGCACTGATATTCATGCTAAAGGCCACAATGGCGTCTGAGCGCATTTTTAGATGGACCATGTTCGTACAACAATTTAACATCAAATTAGAGCACTGTTCAGGGAAGAGTAACATGCTAGCTGACTGTTTGAGCCGTAATCCCAACGAGGAAATTTTACAAGTCAACCAACTGGAATTAATTCCCGAAGATCACGAGTTTTTGAGGAAATTGAGATACATAAAACAAGCTCAAAAGCGAGATGGTAACTTGAGGCCTATTATTGACTTTCTAGAAAACAAAACTAAACCTAAGGACCCTGGGTACAGAAAGATAAGAAGGAAAGCGTCCCGGTATCAATACTTAGATGGTACTTTATTTAAATTTACGGATACAGCGAAATCGAAACTGAGAGTACTAGTACCTTCTAAATTACGCGAGCCATTGATATGGCATGCTCACAGAATCACGGGCCATGGTGGCATTGACAAGACACTAGCCACGATACAAGAAAAGTTTACGTGGGACAAACTCCGATCAACTGTGAGAAACATAGTCCGAACTTGTGACATTTGTCAGAGAGTGAAACCGAGCTCCCATCTGCTCCAACACAGTCCCATTCCGATCATTCCTTCTAGGCCAAAACAACTATACGCAATGGACCTATTTGGACCTGCTCCGACATCGAAGCGAGGCAACCGGCATATCATTGTCACCATCGACGTATTTTCAAAATACGTAACTTTGTACCCGATCCAGAAAGCGAACTCGAAATCAATAATTCGGCGCATCACTCGCAATCTGATTCCAGATATGGGCAAACCAGAGGCATTACTCACTGACCATGGGTCCCAATTTACATCCACAGAATTTTGTGAGGCCATGGAACAGCTTGGAAATAAACATATTCTGAATTCTATCCGCCATCCTTCAAGCAACCCGGCAGAAAGGGTAATGCAAGAGCTAGCTAAATTCTGTAGGATTTATTGTGGAAATACACATTGGTTATGGGTCGACGTTCTACCTATAATGATGGAGTGTTTGAACAATACTGTGCATGAGACCACGGCACAAATCCCTGTTAGTCTCCATTTTAATCGACCACCAACTCGACCTTGGGATAACATCGTTCAATGCCCCGGTAACTTAAGGCCAACACTGGAGGAAAACATTCAAAAGGCTGCTATCTCATTACGGGAGCAAGCTGATCGCAGACAACGGAGAGTAAGAGAAAAAAAATTTTCTCGACCCCTGAGATTGAATGAATATGTTCTTTTAAAGAAACCAGCCATTTCGGAACCTACCAGCAAATTCTACGCGAAATTCGCACCTCTTTTCGTGGGTCCTTATAAAATTATCCGAGTATATGGGAACAATGCCTATAAAATTCAAAGTCTTGATAAGAGCTATGAGGGAATTCATAATGCCTCTAATTTACGAAGCTACAACTGCACTAGACCAGTAAATGATGCCCAAGTCAACACGATAATGGAAGAAGAAACATCATGGGATGCAAGTGAGGATGCAGTGTACCAACATGCATCAACCCAAGTCAACCTGCGAGAAGAAACCTGTGAGGAATGTCCAGAAATGCAGAGCACGATAATGAATCAACTTCAACTACTGGGCGCAGCACTAGAAGCGGACAACAGGAGGCTACGTGCCGGAACAAGAACTGAAAAAATGGCATAGAAGTGTGACACATGTTTACCACTCAAATTTTTCAGGGAACATGTTAAAGGTCTATTTCCAGCATTAATGATTTCATCTTCCGACTAAATCATTAACCAACCAAGGGAGAAAATGTCCCCTTCAAAATTGGTAAAAATCATTTATTGGAAAATATTTTATTTCTACTGTGTGTTGAAATATTATTTTGTGAACCAGGAAGGGAGTTGTATCACATCGAGCTGGCTAAGCGAGATACGCCAGGTGGCCGGGAATTCCACTCAAGGACAAACGAGGGGAGAGCGCAGATACAGCTAGCCAAATAACCTTCAAATCAGCCGTGAATGCCACGTGACCAGGCAGAATGTATGTCAAGTGCTCGATCGATAATTGTGAAGGTGCATGACGTCTGACTATGGCAGCCAATCAAGCGATTAATTTGGTGCGAAGTTAATAAATTAACCAATCGCTTATGAGGAAAGGACGCACCCCTGTCTTAAGACAGTGAATAATGGATTTTCCTAGGGAAAATTTACTCAGAAATTTTCTACCTCTGAACACGTCGTGTGGAGAATTACTCTAGCTTCAACTACGGACGGAAGAAGACGCACTTCGCTTGCTGAGGGAACTTCGTCATTCAGAGCCTACAACTTGTAACAACTGCAGTTCAGATATTTACGGATCCCACCTATAATTCGACAGATTTCAAAAGTTAAGTTTCTTTACCATCTTATCAAACATCGGTGTGAGTTTTGGGCCTTGTCTTAGACGTGATTTTTAGTTTCAGCTTCACAAGAAATTCCACAGAAGAGATCACCGGTTCGAGTCCAAGTCAGGATGCCAGTCTTCTTTCTTGGTGAATGGTGTGATTTCCAGCGCCCCAGCATGTATCCAATGCACGAGTAAAATGTAAGGCAGTCCAGGCGGGCGTGACCAGGATCGATGGTGCGTAATGTGATAATGCACTAGGTCATCAGTCCGAGTTCTACAGCCAACAGTCACCACCAAGTAATATTTAAACTTTGTTATTCTTTCTTTCCTTTTGTAATGTAATTGTAATGACATAGCCTCTACTTATTTGTTTAGAAATTTTCTATTAGTTAGAATTTTTCCATCTCTTCTTTCTTGGTGATGGTAGATTGAGGATGAGTGAGTATTTGAACCTATTAGTTTGTTTGAGTGGATGTCTTCGAGAAGTGTTTCAACTGTCCCGAGTTCATTGTGGCAGGAGAAATAAATGTAAAATGACCTCAACGTTAAACTAGGACTATTTGAATATTTTTAGACTTTAAATGAGATCAAATGGGACAGTAAATTCGTGGATTCTATTATGTCAGAGTTCATTCTTCATTTATGCGACGTATGGTTGAATTTTGTGTGCAATAGAGTCATCTGAAATATTATTGTGCAGTAGCTTCCGCACGTATGATCTTGCGCGGCCAGGGAAAATAATAATAATAATAAAAATAATTTAACTAAATTATCGCGTAAAAGAACACCTAAGGTCATGAGCATAATATTAGTTATTATTGAAAATGGTTGATGTGCGCTCATTTATTGTAATTTAGGCCTGGGAAATGGCAGTATCTGACCGATACAATTTTTTATATATTTGCTGTGTTGTGATGATAAGTTGACTGATAGATGGATATTATTGAATTCAGCAGTCGAGCTGTGCATCCATTAGTGAGTCAATTTAAGAATAGGATATGTTACTTGATGTAATTTCTTCGTTGTGAGTGCAGATCAATCGAGAATCACAATTGTAGTGGAGAAGTAAAAATAAATATCGTAGCTCATGAACCGCGTGCGCGGAATGTTAATTCTGGCCTATGTTTAAGCGATTTTATCGATGATTTTTGGATGATTTTGTGTTCGTAAATTTTCTCTGAACATCGTCGTATAAATGTGTTCCTTAATAAAGTGATAGTCATTGCTCTGTCACATTTCCAGTTGATGAGAGGAGGTTACCACGATAGTGTCATCATGAGAATAATTTTCCTAACTTTGTCTAAACATAAAAATTAATAGTCAAGGGCTAGCGTTCGTGTAAATATGTATATAATATTTCCGTGTATCTTTGTGTGAGTGTAGTGTGTGTGATTTGACTGTACTTTGCTTAATGTAAGTTTCCAATCCATATTTGTGATGATGCTCTTCGTTATTTCGTGGGAATTTTTGGCCTAATTTACGCCAACTTTAGTGGTTCACCATCTGAATGAATTTAAACCTTTAGTGAATTTTATTCATTTTTAAGGAAGAATAGGATCTTATTTAATGAATACACATAAATAGGTATAGGCCATGTCAGTGGATTGAACTCACAAAATCAAATTGTAAGCGTTAATTAATTAATTATTTCAAAAAAACAACGATTGACATGAGGTCAAGTTCCGAGCTATTATGTGAGGAGCAACTACTAAATAATTATAAAGTTGAGTTTATTAATTAATTTAAAGGTCAAGGAAGACGATTTAACCATAATTTGATGAAGGAAAAATTTTTATTTAATTTTCAAAGAGGAATGAAAATGATCATTTTCAAATGTGTTTAAAATCAAATCTATGAAGGAAGGAAGTTTATTTTCAAGTTCTTAAATTATCAATGGGAGAGATCATCTCAAATCAATCATTATTAATTATTTAATTAATTTTCCACTAAAATATAAATATTATACTTGCAGATTCAGCCCTTTTGCTGTTCGATTTTTCGATGAAGTGTCTATGTGACTACGACATAAAAGAAGACTAATCATATAAACAAATACCTAGATTTTGTAAATTATTGTGAAGTTTATGAAGAGCAGTAGTTGTAATAAATGTGTAAAACCTATTTAGTTTTCTCTCATTTGCCACTAGTTCATCATCTATCCCTGCACTTTAAAATTTTCGCACAGCCGATAAGCGAACGATCTACACCCGAGAGATCTTCGCTCACCGGCCGAGCTGAGCCCGGCATGACGGGTGCAATATATATCTTTATTATTGGCACTATGTGCATTATATATGTGTTCTGATATTTTATTTTTGGTTCTAAATGCTGTTTTAAGTTGAATTTTCTTAAATATGTTCGCGATTTTAAAAACTTGATTTCCAAAATACGTAATTTCTGGTGGGATCCTTTTCTTTATTTCCTTTATGTTGTTTGTTTCTATGAAATCAATTGTTTTTTGGATGTAGTCGTCTTTATTTATGATAACTGTGACGTTACCCTTATATGCTTTACTTACAATCAAGTTATTTTTTATTTTAGTTTTTAAATTAGTTATTAGTTTTTGGTGTGTACTACTGGTTTGCTTATGATGTTTTCAATTTCATTTGCTACTAAGTGTCTTTCAGTTTCCTTTTTATTGTCAGGGGCTTTTTGGATAGGTGATTCCGTCTCTGTTATTAGTTGTTTTAATGTGGCATTATTAAGATTGTGTTTGTGACTTAGTTTTAATAGGTTGGTTTAATTCTGGGTTAAAGGTGTGTCTGAAATGTTGACAACAGGTTCACAAAATTTGTGCTCAACCAAATCATTAAAACCATCACATATGTATTTGTTCTTAAGTTGACTTAATTTGTTTCGAATTGCCATTGTTTTGAATTGTTTTTCGTTTTATCTCAGGTCTAATTCTTATGTATTCGTGAATGTGTGTTGCGAGACATGTCCATTCCAGTTTATTGTATGTGTTCATTGAAACGCTTCATCATGTAGGCTCTTGATTTCACTTTTTAACCATGTGGTCCGTGCTACTTTGACGACTAGTTGACAAGATACTGATGTGTTGTTGCTTTTCAGATTAACTAAATTACGTATTAAGTTTTGCTTTAAGCATTCGTGGTTGAACTTAATGTCCTCATATATGGTTAATATTTTCAATTTTGTGTTCCTAAATTTAAAGACTTTGGATGTTTCTCGACCAATGAATGACGAATTATAATCATTATAATATATCAAAGCCATTTCTTCTTAACTGTGCTGATGTAATAATAATAATAATAATAATAATAATTATTATTATTATTATTATTAACTATATACAGTCGTATCAGCACACACTTTTTTAAAACATAACCGGTTTTCGGACACATCATCAGTGTTAGAATTTAAATTTAATTCCACATGAGTGTGTCGTCAAAATGAGTTTATGAGGTGACGTAACATCACGTGCTTGCAGCGCGTTTCCGTACTTAAAGCTGAACGTTTGTTAGTACTCGACCAACAGCCTGAGCCCTTCCTATGGCATGTCCATACCTTTTACAACAACATTGTATGTTTCTATGTATTATTTTCATACTTTTACACTTTTTTTCTTTTTCTTATTTTACAGTTGATAATATAGATGTTGATTCCCATAGGGAATCTGAAATATTTGTTCCGAATGAGTAAATTTATAATACCAATATAAATGGTCCGTTATTGGACATTGCACTAGACACTAACACACGAGGGCGAAATGCTGGCACCAGGAATGAGTTAGCTGGAAAATTTATAATGTCCAATAACGGACCATTTCTACATAGTTTAGGATTCAGTTCAATAAAGCATTCTCGTATACTCCTTACCGCATTATGTAAGTTGTCCTTTGATTCCTTCTTGAAATATCTACCCGAATCTGCAATATTTTCAATACCTTTGAGAGCTGATTCTACACAATTTTCCATCTCATCTGCCATTTTGCATTGCAGTTTTGAAAGGCCAGTTCATGCACACAACCTATAGCTGTAGAATAAAAGTGAGTCCTCCAGGAATTATTGCAAGATCGGTTTTTCCTTTCGTCATCATATCTTTTACGGCGTCAGTTGTATGTCCTCGGTAATTGTCCAACACAAGCATGTTTCGTTTTTGTAACAAAGCTCCTGGGCGACGTTGCCAAACGCACTTCACCCAGTCCTCAACTAACGCACTGTCCATCCAGCCGGACTTGTGTTCTAACAATAACACCGGATGGCAAGTCTCCTTTTGGAAGTGTTTTCCTTTTCAGGACCACATATGGAGGGAGTTTGGTTTCATCCGCTAATACGCACAACATTACTGTGTATCGCTGCTTTTTGTTACCACCTATTCTGATGGTTACACTTTTAGAACCCTTCGTATCCACTGTATTTTCCAACAGCATTTCAAAATAGACAGGTGTCTGGTTAGCATTCCCAATTTACGACAGCAAATAAGAATTTTGCTTCCTCAAATGAATAATGTGATGCTGAAAGGCCGTTAATTTTTCTTCATACACCCCAGGGAGACATTGTGAAATAGACGTACATCTCCAAATGTACATCTCCGATAAAAGTTTCAGATCCATCCGCGGCTTGCAGTAAAACCCTGTGTTTTTAGTTCTTCTGAGATCTCTAGTACTTTCAATTGACACATTTCACAAGAAACACCATATCCTAACTCACGTTTTTCTATCACAAATTTGTGGAGTCGTTCAATTTCCGGAAACACTGCACTCCACCCGCAGAACGCTCTCTGATCGCTGTTACTTTTCAGAAAATTTTCCTTCTTCCGCCAATCATGAATACACGATTCATCAATATCTTACTTTCTGCCAACAGCACGATTTCTGTATATTTCAGCTTCACTTTAAATTTCTCATGCACAGTAAATGACCGCAGACGCAGTTTAGAATCCATCGTTTACTATCGAGACAGCACTTTCATGGGACAGATACAGAACTCAAATGTGAGCGAGGTAGACTTCTGTAACCAACAGTCTGGACTCTCGCAAAGTACGATATCCCGCACCCAACATGCCAGTAACACTTGTGAAACAAATGACGATCGAGCATCCACAGCAGCGTCTTTCATATTTACCGCATATTTATCCATATTCTTTCATTTACCGTATTTCATTACCTTAAATTTCGTGTCTACATGCCACTGTAACCGTATTGAGAAAAAATCAATCTTGTTTTCTAGAACGCAAGTAAAACACAATAAAACCTGAATCCCCGTTTACATGTGGTATATTGAGTATGGTAACCGTATTCAAATATATTTCAATACTCCATGTAAACTTAGTAAATATTTATGAGAATGAACGGCTTGAATACAACCCGCACCCAAGATTTAGAACAAATATTTTGGGGGAAAAAGTGCGGGTGGTATTCGGAATAATACAGTACGTCACAATCCCAGGATGTCAAGTTTTCAGCTCTCCATTAGGTCAATCAATTCATTTTCCTTCCCATTCATTGTTAAAATATTTACTGTTCCAAATCGGGTTTTGTTCTCTGATCTAACACTTGCACAAACATGCATTACCATCATACTGTACAACTGTAGCCAGAGACTTGTCAATTCCATTTCCATTTTTAAACTTCCATCTGATGCTTGTATTATAGTTGAAAGCAAGTACAAATTTACTCATCTGCTGACTTGTTAAGCCTAACGCATCTGAGGATTAACTTTCGGGGTTTACTCCCTTAGCCTTTGAAGATCCCTCTTCTCCACAAGGTAGTGGTTTCCTCTTCTAATTTTCCCCAGAGAGGATGGGTTACCTTATCCACCATCTTCAACATTCCGAAGGTCTCCTTCTCTGCCTAAGATGCCGTTAAGGTCTTCACCTGTAACCCTGGGCATAGGTTCCACGTTATACATGTGAGACTCTATCCCTGCCTTCAATCAATCAATCAATCAATCAATCAATCAATCAATCAATCAATCAATCAATCAATCAATCAATCAATCAATCATACTGATCTGCATTTAGGGCAGTCGCCCAGGTGGCAGATTCCCTTTCTGTTGCACCCTAGCCTTTTCCTAAATGATTTCAAAGAAATTGGAAATTTATTGAACATCTCCCTTGGTAAGTTATTCCAATCCCTAACTCCCCTTCCTATAAATGAATATTTGCCCCAATTAGTCCTCTTGAATTCCAACTTTATCTTCATATTGTGATCTTTCCTACTTTTATAGACGCCATTCAAACCTACCGTATTTCACGGCATAATCGTCGCCACCGCGTAATCGTCGCATCCTTTATTTTCAATACAAAAATCGGACTTTAAACATTTAATTACATAATCGTCGCACGTCCAAATTTTGTTCACTAATCTGGTTAAAAGGTAAATGGAACTGCAACGTAAGTTGCACATGAATGCGCAATTTAAATACGTGTATGGTTTATGGGCAATTTGGCAACACAGTCACGTTTGCAACATGTTGCACAACGTATAAATAAATAATACCGGTATATGTACGACGCATGGCTTACCGGTAGACTATCGGCAGTTTGACAACGTGGTCGCGAGACAGTGTACTATTTATTCACCACCTACATATTATGCTTACCGGTAGGCTATCGGCAGTTTGACAACGTGGTCGCGAGACAGTGTACCATTTATTCACCACCTACATATTATGAGTTCCCATTTGAAATACGTAAGGCTGTAAGTTATCGCTTATCGGCAACGTCGCCAGGAAATACCGGCTAGGTAGGTTGAATGGACCTCGAACCAGCCCTCAGATACAGGTAAAATTCCCTGACCCGGCCGTGAATTGAACCCGAGGCCTCCGTATAAGAGGCAAGCACGCTACCCCTACACCATGGGGCCGGCTCCTGTGTTATTGCGCACGAAGTGAAATCCAAGACGATAACGCAGATTTCCACGGAATTATTCAGCCGAATTATTTACGATGTCTCAGTTGTCATCGCTAGACTCTTATCTTACTACTACGTCATAAGTGTCCGGGCATGGGATGAAAACTTTTATCCAAGTAGTCAAGATAATTATTATCCAATGCTATTAAGGTTTTATTTTATAAACTCGTCAGTAATGTAATGTAAAATCATCAATAACTGGGAAGAAATATTAACCTGATTACCGTATGTTTAAAAGAAATTGAAAAAAATGAATGTTTGTTACTGACGTCTCGGAATACAGTCAACTATACAGTAGATCTACACCGCGCTAGCTAGAGCTCCGGTTTGCGAGCTTTGCGCAAGCGCAGTAGTGTGTCGCAACCAACGAGCTAAACAGATAAATTGTTGCATGCTTCCTTGCTGCCTAACAGTATTGGCTGCTCTGGAATGGACAGATCACAGATGCATTTATTTGTTTCAGATTTACGTGATTACTGTAGACATGTGTGCGTGAGAATTTAAGTTTTTAATTTGTGTTTTGGGTGTTTGCAGAAATAATTTGTTTTAATAGTGAACAATTACGGAAAGTCATTTATATCGCAAAACATTAACGTGTGAAGCATTTATAAGCGATTATGGGTAAATATAGAAACTATTCTGCGGGCTTCAAGCTAAGCGTAATTGCCTTCGCTGAACAGCACGGGAACAGAGCTGCAGAAAGAAAATTTTCTGTGAGTGAAAAGTTGGTGCGTGACTGGCGGAAAGTAAAAAACAAGCTAAAAAGCACAAAACCTTCTAGACGCGTGTTTAGAGGTCTTAAAACAGGGAAGTTTCCTATAATTGACGAAGAAGTGTTTAGGTACGTCAGTGAAATACGTAACAATGGCTGCAGTGTATCATATGAAATGTTACAAATTAAGGGACAGGAGGTAGCGCGCAAACACAACATACCGGTAACTCAGTTTAAGGCGACTCGTGGGTGGATTAAGGGGTTCATGCGACGACAGAATCTGTCAGTGCGAAGGAGAACAACACTAAGCCAAAAGTTGCCTGCTGATTACACGGACAAGATTGTAAATTTTCACCGATTTGTCATACGTTTGCGCAAGGAAACTTCGTACTTGCTTTCTCAAATCGGTAATGCCGATCAGACTCCAATCTTTTTTGATATGCCTCGCAACAGCACTATTGCGCTAAAAGGATCACGGAGTGTATTAATGAAAACCAGCGGTAGTGAGAAGTTGCGATGCACGGCAATGCTAGCCATTACAGCTGACGGGAGAAAGTTGCCGCCTTACATCATTTTCAAGAGGAAAACGATGCCTAAGAATATACAGTTTCCCCGTGGAATTCATGTACGAGTGCAACCAAAGGGTTGGATGGACGTAGAACTCATGCTGGACTGGGTTAAAACTGTGTGGAATAGAAGACCTGGTGCACTACTAAAACAACCAGCTCTGCTTGTTTTAGATAGTTTCCGAGGTCACCTCGTGAACGAAGTGAAGCAAATTCTCACTATAAATAAGACACGACAGATAGTCATTCCTGGTGGCCTAACATCTGCTTTGCAGCCACTAGACGTATGTGTTAATAAACCCTTTAAAGACCACTTACGTCGATTTTACAACGAGTGGATGATGAGCGGCGATCAGCAATTGACGCCCGCCGGAAATATCAGGCGTCCACCCTTGGACTTGTTATGCTCGTGGGTGAAGAAGAGTTGGGATCTTATACCACCTGAACTAGTCTCCAAGAGCTTCAAAAGGACTGGGATTTCGAATGCACTAGACGGTTCCGAAGATGACTCAGTGTGGCAGGGAGACGAAGAATCTGATACTGGTATTAACAGAGGCGAGGACGGCGCATCAGATAGCGAAACCTGCGATAGTGACACCGAAGATTTGGAATAAATTGCGTACCGATAAGTCCGCATTTCACAACAAAGCGATAATTTTTTGCAAGTGTAATATTTTAACTTTAATACTCAAATTAATGACAAATTAACTTAATACGTTCATTTTTATTTTCAGGTTGGAAAAACGTTCGCCGAATTGTTGCGAAAAATTATGAATTTTGTTTTAGACTATTTTAATTATTTTGATGTATAAACGCGAGTATTACGTGCATCTTAAATTTGTATCAAATACAATTTAGTTATAAATACATTTTTTGAATAATACAAATACTGGTATTAAATATTCATCGTATAATGGTCGCACCCTACAATTTTTTTCGAAAATTTTGGTATAAAAAGTGCGACGATTATGCCGTGAAATACGGTATTCGTCTACTAATGTCTTTCCACGCCATCTCTCCGCTGACAGCTCGGAACATACCACTTAGTCGAGCAGCTCTTCTTTCTCTCAATTCTTCCCAACCCAAACATTGCAACATTTTTGTAACGCTACTCTTTTGTCGGAAATCACCCATAACAAATCGAGCTGATTTTCTTTGGATTTTTTCCAGTTCTTGAATCAGGTAATCCTGGTGAGGGTCCCATACACTGGAACCATACTCTAGTTGGGGTCTTACCAGAGACTTATATGCACTCTCCTTTACATCCTTACTACAACCCCTAAACACCCTTATAACCATGTGCAGAGATCTGTACCCTTTATTTACAATCCCATTTATGTGATTACCCCAGTGAAGATCTTTCCTTATATTAACACCTAGATACTTACAATGATCCCCAAAAGGAACTTTCACCCCATCAACGCAGTAATTAAAACTGAGAGGACTTTTCCTATTTGTGAAACTCACAACCTGACTTTTAGCACCGTTTATCAACATACCATTGCCTGCTGTCCATCTCACAACATTTGAGGTCACGTTGCAGTTGCTCACAATTTTGTAACTTATTTATCACTCTATAGAGAATAACATCATCCGCAAAAAGCCTTACCTCCGATTCCACTCCTTTACTCATATCATTTATATATATAAGAAAACATAAAGGTCCGATAACACTGCCCTGAGGAACTCCCCTCTCAACTGTTACAGGGTCAGACAAAGCTTCACCTACTCTAACTCTCTGAGATCTATTTTCTAGAAATATAGCAACCCATTCACTCACTCTTTTGTCTAGTCCAATTGCACTCATTTTTGCCAGTAGTCTCCCATGATCCACCCTATCAAATGCTTTAGACATGTCAATCGTGATACAGTCCATTTGACCTCCAGAATCAAAGATATCTGCTATATCTTGCTGGAATCCTACAAGTTGAGCTTCAGTGGAATAACCTTTTCTAAAACCGAACTGCCTTCTATCGAACCAGTTATTAATTTCACAAACATGTCTAATATAATCAGAAAGCTTACATACAATGCATGTCAAACTGACTGGCTTGTAATTTTCAGCTTTATGTCTATCACCCTTTCCTTTATACACAGGGGCTACTATAGCAACTCTCCATTCATCTGGTATAGCTCCTCCGACCAAACAATAATCAAATAAGTACTTCAGATATGGTACTATATCCCAACCCACTGTCTTTAGTATATCCCCAGAAATCTTATCAATTCCAGCTGCTTTTCTAGTTTTCAACTTTTGTATCTTATTGTAAATGTCATTGTTATCATATGTAAATTTTATTACTTCTTTGGCCTTAGTCTCTTCCTCTATCTCGACATTATCCTTGTAACCAACAATCTTTACATACTGCTGACTGAATACTTTTGCCTTTTGAAGATCCTCACATATACACTCCCCTTGTTCATTAATTATTCCTGGAATGTCCTTCTTGGAACCTGTTTCTGCCTTAAAATACCTATACATACCCTTCCATTTTTCACTAAAATTTGTATGACTGCCAATTATGCTTGCCATCATGTTATCCTTAGCTGCCTTCTTTGCTAGACTCAATTTTCTAGTAAGTTCCTTCAATTTCTCCTTACTTCCACAGCCATTTCTAACTCTATTTCTTTCCAGTCTGCACCTCCTTCTTAGTCTCTTTATTTCTCTATTATAATAAGGTGGGTCTTTACCATTCCTTACCACCCTTAAAGGTACAAACCTGTTTTCGCATTCCTCAACAATTTCTTTAAACCCATCCCAGAGTCTGTTTACATTTTTATTTACCGTTTTCCACCGATCATAGTTACTTTTTAGAAACTGCCTCATACCTGCTTTATCAGCCATATGGTACTGCCTAACAGTCCTACTTTTAAGACCTTCCTTTCTATCACATTTATTTTTAACTACCACAAAAACAGCTTCATGATCACTAATACCATCTACAGTAAAACCTCGTTAATTCGAAGTCGTTGGGACTCAAAAATCGGACTTCGAATTACGTGATTTCGAATTAACCGCCAATTCGCAATTCAGAAGTACCAACCCTTGCCGTGTTACAAAAGGCCCGTTACTGCATGCAGTTAACCTTGATTCACAGTTTATACCTTTCAAATGCCATGAAAAAAGAACTACTTCCAAAATGTATCTAAGAAGGTGCATTTACAGTATTTATTTATTTATTTATTTTTTGTTGCTAGGGGCTTTACGTCGCGCCGACACAGATAGGTCTTATGGCGACGATGGGGTAGGAAAGGCCTAGGAGTTGGAAGGAAGCGGCCGTGGCCATTTACAGTATTCAAATAATGCACTCGGATATCTCAGTGGTAAACATAACCTCACGCAACGAACGAAAGAAAGAAGAAAAAGCACGATTCAAAAACGAGGAGAAATCTATGCTCGCTCCCATGTGCAAGTGCTTTAATAATTGGATTACTATACTGTATGCATTTTAGATGCCTTGTATTTACACAGAAAGTACCCGATGCCCTTAAAATCGAACTTTCCTATGACTCTATCCTTGTACGATTTCCCGCCATGGCACTTCTCTCGTACTTCAGAAATGTAAACACTTGCCGCGTCACGAAGTATTGTAAGACCCATTAATACATGCAATCACCTCGATTCACACAGTTTAAACCTTTCCAATGCCATGGAAAAACTATTTCTGAAATGTATCCAACAAGGTGCATTTACAATGTTCAAATAATGCATTTGGATAAATCACTGACAAACATAACCTCACGCAACAAAAGAAAAAAATCGCACAATTCAAAGACGAGGATAAATTATGCTGGCTCCCCTGTGCAAATGCATTATTTTTTGGATTTCTTTACCTGTTTGCATTTTTATTATAGATGCTTTGTACTGGCATGGAAAGTGCCCGACGTTAAAACATCGTGGCTTATCGAAGTTAACTATGACGAGGGGATAAAGTATCTCGCTTCCATGCGCATTGCAACGCACTACTATGACCCCCATCCCTCACACTGTACAATTTCCTGGCTGGCAATTCTCCTTTAAAACCATTAGACCGTTTGGGCTCGCATTAAAATAAAGCAATGCAGTTTCACCGGCAATGACAATATTGTTCGGTGCCTACGAATTTATTATATTTGCCATGTTTTTTCGTCAACTGTCGGCATCGCCAGTGTTTGCGGATTGTTTTCCCGCACACTGCCTGTTGTGTGATATTACGGCGTTCCTTAAAAGGTTGAACACAAAAGAATTCCGATTTCATTCAACTTAGCAATCATGAAGCGCACTGTAGATCCACCGAAGTGAGTGGAAGTGCGGAAAGCTACCCCTCCACGTTCCGGAACGTGAGTTCTATTATGACGCGGAGCGGATAAATTTCGAGTTGAAATTACTCTGTAACATACTATTGTTTTAAAATGTAAAGGCAGTTTCGAATTAAAAGTCTGAATTTCGGTAATGGGGCCGACATTGTACTTCGAATTACGAATTATCCGTATTTCGAATTAAACAATTGAAATAACATGCAAAACTGTATCTCATGTTTCCGGGAACGAGAGCTTCTTCGAATTAGGCGGGATTTTGAATTAACCGATTTCGAATTATCGAGGTTCTACTGTATTACTTCAGTTTCCCTATAGAGCTCATCTGGTTTTATCAGCACCACATCCAGGATATTTTTCCCTCTGGTTGGTTCCATCACTTTCTGAATCAGCTGTCCTTCCCATATTAACTTATTTGCCATTTGTTGGTCATGCTTCCTGTCATTCGCATTTCCTTCCCAATTCACATCTGGCAAATTCAGATCTCCCGCTACAATCACATTTCTTTCCATGTCGTTTCCCACATAGCTGACTATCCTGTCAAATAATTCCGAATCTGCATCAGTACTACCCTTTCCCGATCTGTACACTCCAAATATATCAAGTTGCCTATTATCTTTAGAAATGAGCCTTACACCTAGAATTTCATGTGTCTCATCTTTAACTTTTTCGTAGCTTACAAATTCTTCTTTCACCACTTAGCTCTTCTTCACACCGGCCTACTGATGTGGAGGATACCCATCTCCACAACGTGGATGCGCCAGACAGTGAAGGATAGGGAAGATGACCCTATCTCCCTTGAGCCGGGTTAATGGTTGTGTATGATGCGACAACCAATGTTCTGCATGCACGTAACTGTACAAAAACGGAGTATTTTCACACCTCTACTCGTTCCTTGCACCGTAACGAATATATTATCTAACAGCATTTCAGAGCACCTACAAGAGAAATGGGAATGGTCAGCTTCTTTGCCGTAACTGAGGAAAAGGCTGGGAAGATTTATTTTATGTAATGTATATATATTTTTATATCTGACTTCATGAAGGAAGTACAAACAATGAAGAGTATGTTCTTTCCCTGCCAAATGTTTAGCCACATAACAGGTAACTGACAAACCTTGCAAACCTTTGACAGGTTAAAATGAGCAACTACAGGGAGAATTATTTAAATGTTCAGACTTCTGCTCGCATGCCGTGGGAAGTCCCGAGCGAGTGCATTATGGCTTCTGTCAACACTGGCGAGATAAGAAGTGTTCACTGCCAGCGCGCAGCTGTTTAGCACTCTTTCCCACAGTTCGCTAGAAACTATTGGACTTTTAAGGTGTGTTGTGAGGTTATTATCGCGAAGGTTAAATACACTATAGAACAAAGAATATTTCTGGTCAAGTGTTATTTGCACAAGAAGAAGAAACCAGTTAAAAGGTGCCTTCGAAAATTCTGTAGACAATTTCCCGGTGCGACAGTACCGTCAAAACGTTACGTGCATCAGCTCGTTTACAAGTGGCGTAGTACTGCTTCCATAAGCAATAAGAAAAAGAAGCTAAGGAGAACAGCTCTCACATGGGAGAGGTTAGAAGATATACAGGCAACACTCCAGGTCAGTCCACATAAGTCGCTTCGGAGAGTAGCTCAGGAAAGTGGTATTTCACCTTCTTCAGCACGTAATGCAACAAAATTGTTACATTTACGATCTTATCGGACTCATTCAGTCCATAACATACTGTCTAGAGATTTCAATGCAAGAATACGATTTTGCAATTGTCTAATGAATAGTGTCCACGACGGTATTGTGGATGTGAACTTTCTTTTTATGAGCGACGAAACCTGGTTTCATTTGAGTGGATATGTCAATTCACAGAACAACAGAATCTGGAATACAGACAACCTGCACATTTTACAGCCGAGACCTCTGCACGATGTGAAGGTGGGTGTGTGGTGCGCTTTCAGTGCCCGACGAATTATCGGTCCGATATTTTTTTTAGGACATGATTACTTTTGACCGTTATATTCACAACATTCTGGAACCATTTTTTGCTGAACTGACTGAAGAAGAGAAAAGGTACAGCTATTTCCAGCAGGATAGTGCAACGGCCCATACGGCGCGTAGCTCTATGAAACGGTTACGGGAAATGTTCGATGATGATCAGATCATCAGTAAAGGCTTACGGCCCCCTTGTTCACCTGATTTAAGCACATGTGATTTTTATCTATGGGGAAATCTTAAAGGAAAAGTTTACAGGAATAATCCTCGAACTGCACAAGAATTAAAAACTGAGATAAGGTACATTGTGCATTCTATCGGTGTCCATGAACTACAAAGTGTGTTTTGAAATCTCATTAGAAGATGTGAAGCTTGCATTGTAGCTGAAGGAGATGAGTTTCAGCATCGTCTGTAAATACTGGTGAGCCGAGTCCACTTCCCAGCGTGCCTAATCCTCGGCACTCCGCTCTGAACTTTCAAATTAATCACCCTATAGAAACAAATGCAGATAAACATATTTACCTAATACAGAATCGGCAATTGTTTCCGTGGTAAGCATCAATTTGCGAGGAACAGCAATCATTAACTCTCCTTCTTCCAGGTCCTTCTCGGCTTGCAGACCGTACTCGTAAGCTGGAAACTGGCCTATCTTTATGCCATTTATCTCTGCTCCATGTTGCCTCATCCACGACATGAACTGCTCCAAGTGACTGCTGCGATCTGTGAGGGGCACCTTCATGTCTGCAAGACAAATACACTGCTTACTTCGCATGCCATACATTGTCTCAATGCCTCTGACTCTGATCACAAAAGGGCTCAAAAATACATATAATATAAGAGCTCCAATACACACATATTAAACACATCATCTGTCTACACTCATCCTAAGCATATTTATACTCGGCAACTGAAATTTTTGTTTCTGATTCCCATTTCCATTACACACTCAGTGAAAAGACTCCTCAGATGAGGACACGAGGATAAACATACAAAGAGGTTGAGGCAGCCTTTGTACAATGGAAAGCATCGCTCAGGATCTGCAGTAAAAAGACTGTTTGGCCTGCACAACACACCTAGCGAACCAGTGATGGTGACTGACAGCTCTATCATTACCACTGATGCCAAAAGGAACGACAATGTCATACACTGTATCATTGTTGGCTGGATGAAATGGTTATCCCTCACACGTTCACTGGCAAGGCAGAAGAAGCATGATTAGCAAACACACACCACAGAGATGGGTACGCAATGAGTACATGTAACTGCTATCGGTGAGAAACAACTCTGTAGGTATCAAACAGTGTGATGAAATAGCAGAACCAAAGAGAGTAACATTCTGACAAATGGTTATGTGAACTAATCGTATGCATCGAATTTCATTATTATTTGTCTTAAATTCAAGATCATGATTGTTTTAGGGTAAATCAAGAGTCAAATGATCAGAATATTAATAAATACCATTATCAAAACAGACATATATATACATAAGTACATTGCTGTGTACATTAGGAGCATCTATTGGAATTTACTACATCAATGCACTTTACTATGTCCTTAGTCTTTTGTTTATGAAGTCTTACTGCAATTGAAGTTCTTTGCTTTGCTTGATTATTATTTACTGAAGTACTTCGATCCTTTCCGATCTGCTGACTTTTGCCCATTATTCATTAATTAATATTATTATTGGTAAAATACATGATTTAGTATTAGGTCTTGCAATTTTCCTAAAATACGCTTCATGTCCTCGCTAACTCAACACTTTTCAATCCACTTTTCGGTTTGAACTGCCCGCGTTAGTCATGATGGATAAAGATATTGAGAATCCACAGCCACAGCACTGGCATTCGTCGGTACTAGCCCTGGACCTCAAGAAGGAAACAAAAGCGGAATGCCACAGAACAGTCATTTTTATAGGAAATTAGTCGCCGTGGTACGTATATTTCTCTAGTAATAATGGTATTTATTAATTTACCACTAATTTTACTGTTGATTTGCATGAAGGTAATTATTATCTTCCATTTAAGAGAAAAATGTAATGAAATTTCACGGATACGATTCGTTCACATAACCTTCACAAACACCTGAAGTTGGCCATCCCAGAAGCGGAGGGCAGATAGTTGGAACTCTCTCTTTGAAGCACACACTCAGGTCACATAGATCCCATAATCGGTCAGTGTTGTAGCCTTTGCATCTGGTTAACGAAGACTGGAAATTCACAGCAGCACAAAGAACACGGCTTAGTGCCATAAAACAAAACCACCTCTCCGTGTGAAACCTGTGATCCCATCAGAGAAGGTGGGTACAAACAACATCCCGCACACACTGCTTCCTGCTCCAGATTCTCCAGAATTAGGAGGACCTAAAAGTAGTAGCAGATTGCTTCATATGTCAGGCACAGGGGCATTTCTCTCATTCATATGGTTGGTCAGCCTTTCATCCTTTTTCAACTTTTTGAACCATTGCCTTCTTCACGATCAACTTCAAACCAACTACCAACATAGTGCTAGCAAATTACACTTGTATAAGTAACTCGTGAGCTGGTCTGCCCTTTTAGTAAGCCCACTGTAATATCTAAATGTGATACGATGTCTGTTTGCTTATTCTGCACAGGCTTGGAAACTAATGAACTGAGCCATGCTATTTTACAGGGGTATGCCCCAAATGTTTCACTACATCACCTACAACAGCAGGTAAACAGTTGGCCATATCAAGAAATCAAATGCACTACGCAAGTTTCTGCAAGAAATGTGATACACATTTTCTTCGTAACTCAAACAATTTTCAAGAAAATTCAGCCTTCTTCTGTTTCTAGCTGTGGTCGCCTTTGCTAATGAATAGCCACCTCATTTTATAGCTAACGAATAGCTTCCTCTATTTATCGTTAATGGATGGCCACCTCATTTTATAGCTAACGAATGGCATCCTCTATTCATTGTTAATGAATGGCTGCCTCATTTTATAGCTAATGAATGGCATCCTCTATTTACTGTTAATGAATGGCTGCCTCATTTTATAGCTAACGAATGGCATCCTCTATTCATTGTTAATGAATAGCCACCTCATTTTATAGCTAACGAATGGCATCCTCTATTCATTGTTAATGAATGGCTGCCTCATTTTATAGCTAACAAATGGCACCCTCTATTTATTGTTAATGAATGGCATCCCCATTTTATAGCTAACGAATGGCATCCTCTATTTATGGTTAATGTATGGCCGCCTCATTTTATAGCTAACGGATGGCATCCTCTATTTACTGTTAATGTATGGCCGCCTCATTTTATAGCTAACGAATGGCACCCTCTATTTACTGTTAATGTATGGCCGCCTCATTTTATAGCTAACGAATGGCACCCTCTATTTACTGTTAATGTATGGCCGCCTCATTTTATAGCTAACGAATGGCATCCTCTATTCATTGTTAATGGATGGCCTCCCCATTTTATAGCTAACGAATGGCATCCTCTATTTATTGTTAATGTATGGCCGCCTCATTTTATAGCTAACGAATGGCATCCCCTATTTATTGTTAATGAATGGCCGGCTCATTTTATAGCTAACAAATGGCATCCTCTATTTATTGTTAATGGGTGGTCACCTCATTTTAGAGCTAACGAATGGCATCCCCTATTTATTGTTAATGAATGGCCGGCTCATTTTATAGCTAACGAATGGCATCCTCTATTTACTGTTAATGGGTGGTCACCTCATTTTATAGCTAACGAATGGCATCCCCTATTTATTGTTAATGAATGGCCGGCTCATTTAATAGCTAACGAATGGCATCCCCTATTTATTGTTAATGGATGGCCACCTCATTTTATAGCTAACTTATGGCATCCTCTATTTATTGTTAATGAATGGCCGCCTCATTTTATAGCTAACGAATGGCCTCCTCTACTTATTGTTAATGGATGGCCTCCCCATTTTATAGCTAACGAATGGCATCCTCTATTTATTGTTAATGGATGGCCTCCTCATTTTATAGATAACTTATGACATCCTCTATTTATTGTTAATGGATGGCCTCCTCATTTTATAGCTAACGAATGGCACCCTCTATTTATTGTTAATGGATGGCCACCTCATTTTATAGCTAATGAATGGCATCCTCTATTTATTGTTAATGGGTGGTCACCTCATTTTAGAGCTAACTAATGGCATCCTCTATTTATTGTTAATGGATGGCCTCCTCATTTTATAGCTAATGAATGGCATCCTCTATTTATTGTTAATGAATGGCCTCCTCTTTCTATACCTAACGAATGGCCTTCTCTATTTATTGTTAATGGATGGCTACCTCATTTTATAGCTAATGAATAGCTTCCTCTATCGTTAATGAATGGCTGCCTCATTTTATAATGAATAGCCTCCTCTATTGTTAATGGATGGCCTCATTTTATAGCTAACGAATGGCATCCTCTATTTATTGTTAATGAATGGCCTCATTTTATAGCTAACGAATGGCATCCTCTATTTATTGTTAATGAATGGCCTCCTCATTTTATAGCTAATTAATGGCCTGCTTTATTTGTCGTTAATGAATGGCTGCCTCATTTTATAGGCAACAAATTGCTTCTATTTATTGTTAATGAATGGTCGCCTCATTTTACAGCTAACAAATGGCCTCCTCATTTTATAGCTTTTTTTTTTTTTTGCTATTTGTTTTACGTCGCACCGACACAGATAGGTCTAATGGCGACGATGGGATAGGAAAGGCCTAGGAGTTGGAAGGAAGCGGCCATGGCCTTAAAGAAGGTACAGCCCCAACATTTGCCTGCTGTGAAAATGGGAAACCACGGAAAACCATCTTCAGGGCTGCCGACAGTAGGATTCGAACACAGTATCTCCCAGATGCAAGCTCACAGTCACGTGCCCCTAACCACACGGCCAACTCGCCCGTTGATTCAAGTCTGTAAATCATCACAGTCACCATTTAGTGTATTTGTGATGCCAGCCCTACAGTCATCCTATAAACTGGTAGCAGGTTCCCAGTACTGGTTCCTGAAAGAGAGAGTGAAGAATCAAACTGGACTCCAAGGTACTCGACAGCTGAGGAGAAATCCCACCAGATATTCAGCTGATGATTAGCAAGAAAGAAGCCTACAGGATGATAATAATAAAACTCAAAATCTAAGTTTTAAGTGCAATTGTTCATTGACCTATATCAGCATTTGTAAGGTTCAATTAAAAAATGACATGTTAAAGATGTTCTTTTCTAAATTTGTTAGTACAATCATTAAATATTAGTAGTTTTATGTAGGCTAATTATTAACTCAGTGCCTTGGAAAGATCCAGGTCTCCATGTGAGTAGCGCAGGAACAACGCAAGTGCATTAGTGTTGCCAATGGAACAACGATGCTCCATTATTATAAAAATGATTAAAAATAATGTTATTTAGACTGTTGCTTTCACAGTCCACAATTGTAGACACGATGATGGGCTTTTGACGTTTCAGAACTTTGCTCCACGTCTTCAGAAGAAAATCTCGTGTGCTCACGAGTGAAACTTCTCTAAATTAGTGTTTGAATTTAAGAATGCTTTACCATTGGTCTGTTACCTATTGTCACTAGATGGCTCACTGTGCGCTAACTACTTTAATGTGCCAACAAATCTGCCAAAACGAGGCTGACGTATTTGAACACCTTCAAAATACCACCATAGAATGAGCCAGGATCTACGCTCGAAAGGCCAACGCTCTACTGCCCGAGCTGCTGCGATAATGGGGTACACGGCAATACAAACTAAACACCAGTAACATAATGTACTGCATAATCAATTACTTCCACCAACAACGTTGCAATTTCTCAAATTCCCTGCCTGAGGAAATCTATTATCTGGTGTTAAAGAAGTCAACAAGTCAAGTTTGGCAGTCATTTTCACAACAAAACCTTGCATATCGTTCCAATAAGAATGGAGGGGAAATAACAGGAAAATAGAGGGTGTATGCTCAACATGACCTTGACATAGACTTGCCTTTTTCTTTAGGGTTCACGCATTTCTTACATTTTTTGATGTTCACACAAAGGCACCATTTCTAGTCATCTGTAACAATTCTGGACTCAATGCTGTTCATGAGCTAACCGATTATGAGCAAGCCAAGACACACAAATGGTTACATGCTTCACTTAAATCACACTGTACCCACTCCCAACATTTCTGAACTTTTCCCAGTTGCACTTCATTCCATTTCCTTATTTTCGGGCTGACTGAGGACGGTCATCATGAATCGACTCATTGTTTTGTCTCCTTCAAAGGTTGATGGTCATCCCGACAGTGGTTTGTCTTTCTGGTCATCAACAATTGAACTATTTTCGTGCTGAACTCTCCCCGCCAACATTGCAACTGGTTCAAGCCACCTCAGCTGCTTTTGCTCCCCTGTTAAAACTTGAAACAGATAAATACATCAGAAATGTTCGATTTTCGTCACTTGGTGTTCTTCTAATGCTTTACCTTCTTCAGAGCGGCACACAGGCACAACAATGGCCCTCCTAGCTATTTCAGGGGCACCAACTCATAATCAAATGTACTGCTACAGTACAGCCAGCATATCCACGCCATGTGTTCAGCGATGGTCAATAACCCTGCCACCTAACGGGTCAACAACCTCAGGCAGGTAGCTCTCTTAGCACAAGAAATACCACTAAAATCCTTCCAGGCCCTCGTCCCAGGCAAGGGATGCTAAGAATATCCCATTCAAAATAGGGAATTCCACTTTGCGAATAGGAACATGGAATGTCTGAAGTCTTTTCCCAGCTGGCAAACTTGATAATATAGTCAAGGAAATGAAAAGATTACGAATAAATGTGCTAGTGGTCTGCCAGGGGGTGACAGTAATGACAGATATCAGAGAAATGGAGAAGTATCTTTGTGACTACAGATTTAAGTAACATTGTACCCCTGTTGCTACAGCTTTCAAAACTAATATCTTACAAGTAGACGCACCAATATCAGACAAGAAGTACAATGTCGAGCAACCTGACACCATCGTTAAAGATCTGAATAGTAACGAAATTACCTACAATCATTATGGTAGATTTTAATACAAAAACTGGTGAAGAACAACGAGGTGGTTCAGACGGTAAATATAACCATCAAGGTCAATAGCTCTATGAATTCTGTGTTGAAAAGAAAATTGTTATTATGAACACTTGGTTCACACTAGCAAAGTATACACAGAAATCACCTGATGTCCCTGACTCAACCAGAAACCAACCTGACTTCACTTTGATTAACACATGCTTCAGGAACTCTGTCAATGAAGTTCTCTCATATCCAGGTGCAGATATTTCTCCACTGGTCACAGTCACATTCCACCTCAAGAAAGTCAGACACGAAAAACAATGAATACAGATAGCTGGTGGACAACAAAGAATTTCTCAGAATTTGAACACAGAAACAAATCAACAAAAATTGTGAAAGTGCAAATGACTTATAGAAGCAATTTAAAGACTGAGTGGAAACACTTCTCTCAAATAATACAGCATTAAAGTACACACATAAGAAAAAGAAGTGGATGACAGCTGGTATCATCCAATCAATGAAGCAGCACAGATCAATGAAAATTGACTGAGTGTTATCAAAGCATGAAGACTTTCACGACCAGAGTCAATATAATCAAAATCTGCGCTATCCTGCCGTGGTCCAGTCCTCTTGTTCCTGCCAGACGTTTTGACTACTGCTGCGGTAGTCATCTTATGTGCCATCGTCTAAGTACTCCTGTATCCCGCTGGTGACTGCGATGGTTGCTAGGGAGGCAGCCTCTGATTGGTTCGAGCCGTGCAGTCTGTCTTCTGATAGAATATCCAAGCGCCCAACCTTCGACCGAGTCACGCTGAGCAGTCTGTTGTTTGATTCGATCTCTGAGCGCACGACCTCCGATTGGGTCACACCGAGCAGTCATTCCTCTGTGATGTCACGGATCTTAGTTGGCTTCAGCCGTAAGTTATATAACGAGGTATACCAGGCCTTGCTGAGCTTCAGTCCTTCCTCCTTTCTGTTAAAGTTATCTGGATGTTTGTGTATTTCAATAGCTTCCCTGTAGAGGCAGGCGTGGAAGTGGGATGTAGTGACCAGTATATCAGTGTCTTCGTAACAGATCTCATGCTTTCCATCAAGCAGTGCATGCTCCGCTACTGCTGACTTGTCCTATTGTCCCAGGCGAGTCTTGACACTTCAGCCAGTTGTGCCAATATAAACATCTGCATAGTATCCTATAATAATAATAATAATAATAATAATAATAATAATAATAATAATAATAATAATCGTATGGCCTCAGCTACCGTGTGCAGACATTTCGATTTGATAGCATCTGGCTGTCTGCTCATCAATTTCGACGTTCCATTTTACTCTAGGTCCGCTAGATGGCAGAGTAAACCGGATCTCTCTTGGGCGTCTATGGCTGAGATTTAATTAATTTTGTCGGGTAAATACCAAATGTATCACCAGAGATCTTTTACATGCCGACATAGTACGACATGGAGTGTCGAACTGACTTTTTTCCGCCCTTCAAAAATCCGACTACCTCTGCCGGGTTTGAACCCACTATCTTGGGATCCGGAGGCCGACACTCTACCACGGATCCACAGAGGCAGCTATAGACTCCAGTAGATGTTAAGAGGGTCACATGGATCTTTAGCAGAATGTAACATATTTCGTAGCTGTCGGGTCGGCTGAAAAATAGTGTTACACTGTAACGCTTAAGGAGCCTTCCAATGCGATCCATAATGTCCTGAATATACGGCAAAAAAGCAATACCTTTCTTCCTGGGAGGTTCTCGTTTATTGTCAGTTGGGATGGAGTGCCTTCCTGATCTCTTGTACTGTACAGCTTTTGGATTGTAAAGCTTGATCAACATACTGTAGTTCTTCCTTGATGTACTCTGGCCACAGACTCGACTCTATAATGATGATCATCATCATCTAAAGGCTTCGTCTTGTCGCTGCAACCATTGATCTCTTCTCTCTGCGATCCTTTTCATCTCTTCATAACCTTGGCATCCCATCATCTCAACTACCTCTTCAATGATCATCTTCCGTGGTTTCCCTCTGCCTTTCTTTCCCATCACCTTGCCTTCGAACAAGTTCTTTATGAAGTTGTTATGCCGGAGAATGTGACCGAAAACTGACGCTTTTCTCCTTTTTATCGTTGTTATTAAATGTCTCTGGGTGGATAATGATGATGATGATGATAATAATAATAATAATAATAATAATAATAATAATGATAATGTTACTTGCTTTACATGCCACTAACTGCTGTTACGGTTTTCAGAGATGCCAAGGTGCTGGAATTTATTCCCACAGGAGTTATTTTACATTCCAATAAATCTACCAACACGAGACTGACGTATTTGATCACCTTCAAATACCACCGGACTGAGCAGGGATTGAACCTGCCAAGTTAGGGTCAGAAGGCTAGCGCCTCAACCATCTGAGCTACTCAGCCCAGGATACCCTCCAGAATGCCAAGCTGAAGAGAAAGATTCTGAACTTTCCTACAAAGGGTTTTGAGGGAAGAAAGTGGATAATTTCACTCTAAGAGCTCTTCATAGCTTATATTTCCACAAGAAAATTTTAATTTGAGAGAGTTTTTGATCGTCACATTTGACGAAATAATAAACAAAGAACATCCTCCACATGAATAGCCTGCAAATAGATGACAGAATCAGAACCAATAGAGCAAGCAAATGGTGTACTTCAGGGAGACCCCTTGGGTCAGCTACTGTTCAGCACTGCTACAGCCGATGTCACAGAATCCATTCACCTTGAGGGAGTGAAGACATACATCTATGCAGATAATATGGTTGTGGCATCACCATCAAAGGAAACCCTACAATCGTCCGTTGATCAACTTGTCACATGGGCTCAGCAAAATGAGATGACGATGAATTGCACCAAGACAGTAAAACTGGGAAGCTATCCACAAATGATCACATATTAATGGAAGGTAAACCGCTGCCTTTCGTAAATCATTTCAATTACCTTTTTTCTTTCTTTTTTTTTGCTTTACGCCGCACCGACATAGATATGTCTTATGGCGACGATGGGAGAGGAAAGGCCTAGGAATGGGAAGGAATCGGCTGTGGCCTTAGTCAAGGTACAGCCCCAGCATTTGCCTGGTGTGAAAATGGGAAACCACGGAAAACCATCTTCAGAGCTGCCGACAGTGGAGTTCGAACCCACTATCTCCCGATTACTGGATACTGACCGCACTTAAGCGACTGCAGCTATCGAGCTCGGTTTTTTCAATTACCTAAGAGTAAGACTACAAACACAAGGCAACATCTTCACATGACATATCAGGGAAAGAACAACATCCGCCATAAAAGCCATGCAGAATATAACCTATCTGTACGAACTGCAATGAAACTATTCAGAACAAAAATAACCGCAATAGTTACATATGGCATCCAGATAACTCGGGATCATCTGACACAAAATAAGCTTAGAGAAATAGAAAAAGTTAAGTCTACTCTCCTATAGAAAATCCTACGCATATCGAAGTTCACACCATCTCGTCTAACGTACATACTTAAAAGGGAGACATCAACAGTGCAGTACAAGAGGCTCATCCAAGAACTAAATATCAAGCGAACTGAGGTATGGCCCAACTAAGTTCTTATGTCCACAGAATGGATAAATCCCAACACACGACCACCCACTTTGCCATCCATGTGATAGATACCACGCTATCTCTTGCGCCCAGAGGAAAGTATCGCTGACACGCTTCTGCTCCGATTAACTGTAAAGTAAAGGACTCGCCAGACATACAGGAAATGTACATATAGATACTACGGTGGATAAGTTATGTGTACCATTTATTTTCTTTATTAGTTTTAGATTTCTGGTACGGCTATTAGCTGTAAATAAATTATTATTAGTAAACAAATCTGATTATTATTGAACACTTTTCTCAGGTTTTTCTTTACGCTATGCATATCATTTGTTTTGCAGGGTAATATATTTAAATTTAGAATGTGTGTTTAAGTCTGCGATTTTGCTTCTCAAGCTTTTTGTAATGGTTTTCATACCCCTGCAATGTCTCATTCCAAGATTTTACAAATGAGGCAGGCCGCAACTTGCTATTGCAGGCTTGTTCGGTGTAACAGTTGAGTTAAAAATTGCATCATTCTCTTCCATACCTGTCACTGCAGTGTCTGGTAGATTAGAATATGTCGTCCCTCTTCTAGCAAACTAATGAATGTGCAAATTGTCAAAAAAATTAGGAGAGCTGAAAGAAGTTGTGAATACTCATGTCTGATCAATTTTTATATTTAATAATTGGTTTTCTGTACTAGCCATACAGAACAAGCTGCAGATGCAAGACATTGTCAGAGGATAGGCATTATATCAATAATAAAATCTAGACCAAAACTTCAGAACTACAGGTTCCCTAGTTCATCACTTTCGCTAGTTTGCCATGGTGGCGACGATGTATTCTCCTCTTTTTCTGCATATTTCTTCTATTTTGGACTGCATGGTTTTCGAGTAATGGGAGGCTTCCTTATTTTCAGAGGCTGTCAGTGAGAGAAAACTGTGGGAACGGCATTACATCCCAGGATTCTTTTCCCAACCTTTCCTACTTTTTCCCACATATGCGACTCAAAGTATGCCTAATGAAATAAAGTAACATGCTGGTCATTCCAGACAACTATATTGTGGGAAATTAAATTACCTTTAAAAAAATTTAGTAGGCCCTTATCATGGACTTACTTCACACAAATGCAATGCATCAGCAGGAGAACACCCTTCTCTTTAAACCATGGCAGTCCACTGCCTTCTTCGAACTGGGTCCTAGGGATATACCTTCACGATAAATCCTTTCTCCAGCCAGTTCGTACAGCCAAAAGCACAACCCAGCATTTTCACCAACTCTGCTAACTACGACCATTAAATCGACATAGGAACCAAGGCAAAAGTTCAGTTACCTGCAGCATTTGTTTCTTTCTTGATGACTTCTCATGGTGGACATGATCGTGTGGTCCACAAGGCTGTCAACACTTGACCTTCAGAATTAATGGTATATTGTTAGATGAACTTTTGAACTTAGGAACTAGCGGATTGGGCGTAAGCCCCCAAGTTAAGGCCGCAAAGCCACTTTAAGGCCTCTAGCATTCCATATAGTGATAGCAGTGCATTGTATGTTGGACAGTGGCAAAAAGATGAATAAATTTATCATGCCCGCTAGTGACAAAGCCATTGGTCTAGACTGGTTGGGTCCACCTAGTGACAAAACCTTTGGTCTGGATTAGTTAGGTCTAGTTAGTGACAGAACCAAGGATTGTGATCAAGCAAAGGGGGTTAGGACCTCTAGCATTCCGTATGCTGATCTCTGTTCGACAGCGGCAAGGTTTTGCGCTTACATAGTTTAATGTGGCTCTTCGTCACTGAAGAATTTATATTTTGTTTTTATGTTCTTTTCTCATATTTATTTTAAAACTTATGTATACTTCTGACACAATAAATAAGCAGCAAAAAGCTGACGTTGACATAGCCATTTGTTACATGCAGCTAATGACAAACAAATAATTTGTTATGCATTGATTCCTTACAGATTGCATTTAGTTGTGTGTTTATTGTATGGAGGTTGGTAATAGAATGCATTTCATCTGACTGGTGGAAATGATGTCATTTCTCGGCCAATGGAAATGCTACAGCGTGCCTGAGCAATGAATAATGGTGTGTGCTAAATTGAATTAGGTTATTGTTGTTGTTTGAGTCATCACTCCATAGACTGGTTTGATGCAGCACTCCATGCCACCCTATCCTGTGCTAACCTTTTCATTTCTACGTAACTATTGCATCCTACATCTGCTCTAATCTGCTTGTCATATTCATATGTTGGTCGACCCCTACCATTCTTACCGCCTACACTTCCTTCAAAAACCAACTGAACTAATCCTGGGTGGCTTAAGATGTGTCCTATCATTCTATCTCTTCATCATCCTAAACCATCTCCAGTTCCCCAGGTGTGGAATATGAGCCTCCTCCATCTCATCCTGTCCTTGTACCATTCTTCCACCAACTTGTCCCAATCATGAACTCTCAGCAGTACATCATTCGTAACTAAATCTATCCATTTCCTTCATGACCTTCCCACGGGTCATCTTCCTTCTACTTTTCTGTCAAATTCCTTCCTTGCAGTTCTGTTTACTGGCATCCTCTTCATGTGACCAAACCACTTCAGACTTGATATCTGAATCTTATTGAGGAGAGAATCATCTATTCCTACTTCTTCTCTAATTTTTTCATTCCTAATCTTGTCTTCCTGGTTTTCTGGATCATAGTGCATAAGAATTTCATTTCAGCTGCTGAAGTTTGTAATTATCTCTATTGGTCAGTGTTGTGGTTTCAAGACTGTATGTAAGAATTGGTGTATAATAGGACTTGTACAATGTCATTTTTGTTTTCATGGGTATTTGCTCATCCCACAGCAGGTGTCCTACCTGGTGGTAAAATTGTGTTGCCTTACTGATTCGATTGTTCACCTCATGTTTTGCTAGGTTGTCATTTGATAGAACACTACCCAAGTATTTGAAAACTGGAATACTGTCCATAACATGACTTGATTCTGCTCCTTCCCCATACACTTTCACCACCACCGTCTTGGTCTTACTGATGTATAAACTATATTTCTTAAACTCCTCATTCCAGCTTTGCATTCTCTCTCCCAATTCCTCTTCTGAGTCATTCCAGATTGCAACATCATCTGCAAATGTGAAGGCTTTGATATCTCCATGTTCTTTCCTTTTAATAGATTTCATTACTACATCCATTACAATAATAAATAGAAGTGGTGACAATGAGCTGCCCTGCTGCACTCCTCTCTTTGTTTCAAACCACATCCTACTTGAATACAGCTTCTGTTCCCACTATACAACATTTTTACTTTGTCTATGAGACTGTCTCGCACTTGAAGTTCTTTCATGCATTGCCAAATTCTTTCCCTTGGTACACTGTCGTAGGCTTCCTCAATGTCCAAAAATATTAGAAATAAAGGCTTGTTCTTCTCTCAGTATTTTGCCATTAGCATCCTAATTGCAAATATAAGGTCTGTAGTTGACCTTCCTGGTCTGAAACCATGCTGCTCTTCTTCCAAAATTGGTTCAACAATATTTCTGATTCTGATCTCTATTATTTTTTCCAATATTTTCAGGACATGAGACAGTAGTGTAATACCATGATAATTAGTACATTTTTTTTGGTTTCCTTTCTTGAACACAGGTACAATGATGCCCATCTTCCAGTCCTCAAGAATAGTATTTTCCTCCTATATCTTGCTGAGCAGTCTGTAAAGCCACTGGATTCCTGGAATTTCTGCCACTTTCAGCATATCTGCACTTAGTTTGATGACGAAGATGCTTGCTGTTTAAAGGGGCCTAACATGAAGGTCATCGGCCCCTAATGGTACGAAATGGAATGGCAAAGTAAAAGTCCAAAATTCTCCACTGACCAGAATTCAAAATGTGAGGACGAAGAATGAATGGAGATGAATTTAAAACAATCAGTGGATGCAACCCTCAATGCTTTACATTCACAGATTCTGACGTAAAACAATATGATTACTGACCAAGGGACTGCTGCTATACCATAACATTGAATCGATGATGCTTGCAAGTTAAAGAGGGTCCAAAATCCAAGTTATCAGCCCCTCATAACGGTACTTACCACTAGGAATGTAGAACCATGGTATTTGTCATGCTGCGGTACTAATCAAAAGTAGCGGAGACTCACGGTATTCCACACATTATGGTACTACTCAGAGGTAATAAAATTCACACATGTATTACAGACCTAGGTTGTTTTGCACACTGCGGCGCCATTGACAGGCAATGCAAACTTATGGTGTTCATCACCTAAGTGTACTAACCACAGGGACTCGTACTATCCCGTGGTGTTCCTCATATAGTGGGTACTAAGCATAGGCAAGCCAGAACCATGGTAGCTATCATCCCACGGTTCCGCTCATATGGTGGCACTAATCACAGGTACTGAAATAGCCGACTGAATGGTGCTCCTGTGTGCTACTAATCACAAACCTATTCGGTACCTAATATAGTGGTACTACGCGCAAGTAAAAGAGACCCGTGATATTCTCCGCATGGTGGTACTAATCACAAGTAGTTTCATGGTTGCAAAACAATCATCCTTTGGTTGCCCCTTACGACAAGCAGGGGATACCGTGGGTGTATTCTTCGCCTGAGTCCCCCACCCACAGGGGGTTGTGTGTTTGGTCCGCGAGAGGTATTTTATTTCCCTCAAGTCCGCTGGCAATCCAGTTAGGAGCCCCCTATCCGCCACCTGGGACGCGCCACGTGGGAGTATCACCTCTCCCCGTGCTACGCCAGCGTAGCAGGTTCATGGCACTTAGTTTGTCTATGCCCAGTGCCTTTCCTTTCTTCATGCTCGAGCACATTTTCAACCTCAAGCCATGTAATTGGTGGTTCAGTTGTGGTTCCTCGACTTGGCTCTCCTCTATTCGTTGTTTTCTGTATCTCCATTCAGTAACTTTTTGAAATAGATCTTGAGTTCCTGTTTAATTTCTCCCTCTTCTTGTGCCAGAGTTCCATCATCACGTTCTATTGCTTTTATGGTCTCTTGATCCCTTTGTTCGTTTTTCACTACTCTGTATAGCAATTTCATATTTACTCTACTGTCCTCTTCCAGTTTGTCTGCAATCTCATTCCATTTCTTCTCTTTTTCTTCCCTTACAATGTTCTTTACAGCAAGTTTCTTGTTTCTGTATACTCCTTGGAGTCTTTGTATTTCTCGTTCATTGCATTCTTGTCCCTGTTTTTCCTTGTCCAGTGCCTTCTTTCTTTCACTGCTGTTTTCACTCTATCGTTCCACCATGGTGTCTCCTTTTCTTCTTTTGATGGAACTTTTAACTCCACATAGGTTTGTGGCTTCTCCCACAAGGTGTCTTTGAAAGCTTTTCACTCTTCATTAACGTTGGTTAATCTGTTGAAATGCCTTTGCTGGCGGGACCTAGTGTTTACACTGCACTAAGTCTTCTGGTATGGGCTAGAGCAATTTTGTTACTTTCATTGATCTGTCTCTGTCTTATCCTTGGCTTTGACAAAATGAAAGTGACTGAGGTATGAGCGATGATAGTAATGCCATTCCTTACGCAGCCAGTCCCTGCTATGAATGGTGTGAAACTGTTGCTCACAGGGTCGGTTGGTGCATCCATTTCAGTGGGCTTGGCAGACTGATATGTAATAGCAACTTCTGGCTCGGTGAGGAAAGCAACGGGAAACTACCTCACTCCTCATTTCCCTAGTACGCCTCTTCAGTGATGCCTAGGCCATCTATGACAGCTCATGGCGGAACTGTTGAGAATCCAACCAGCCTTCGGGCTGATGACTAAACATACATACAATCTGTTGAATCCTTAGTTTATATTCCTCCTTTATTTGGACTTCTTGCAACTTCCAAGTCTTAACCCTTGGTTTTTTCATAATAATTTTCTGCGTTTCATTAGTCTTATGTTTGAAGTCTACTACCAGCAATCTGTGGTCACTGTCCATGCTTTCACTAGGGATAACCTTTACATCTGTGATGTACCTGCCACCATCTTTTTTCGTGATTACATAGTCAATCAGTGTTTCTATACTGGCCATCCCAACTGTACCTTGTTACAAGTCAAGTCAAAGATACCCGTCGCCCTTAATCTCGAAAACCATAGATCAGGGAGAGGGTATTGTTTATTGAAACAGTTTCATAATTTGTGATACATGCAGTATACAAAATTAGAAAGAGTAACCTGAAATAGCTATTGAAATTGTGTTAATAAATGGTACATTCAATGAATATTAATATAAACACAGATGATTAGAAATTGTACAGAGAAAGAATAACAATGTTGGAGTTGTGTTGATAGATGGTGTACCTTGTTACCCTGTGACTGTCTCTTCTTCATCAAATTTAGTCAAATCGATCTCCTCTAACCAATTCGATTCAGCATCTCTTCATTTGTGATTCGATCTATCCCTCTCACCTTCAGCATTCTTCTGTAACACCACATTCTAAAAGCTTCTATTCTCTTTCTTTCTGAGCTAGTCATCGTCCATCTTTCACTTGCATACAATGCCACGCTCCAGATGAAAGTCTTCAGAAACATCTTTCTAATTCCCATATCAATGTTTGAAGTGAGCAAACCTAATCTAATATTACCTGCATCACCTACCTTTGTTTGACTGCAATCCATTACTTTTGTTTTGGACTTATTTATTTTTATCTTGTACTCCTTACCAAAGACTTCGTCGATACCATTCAGCACCTTCGAGATCTTCTGCAGTCTCAGATAAAATAACAATATCACCGGCAAATCTCAAGATTTTGATTTCCTCTCCTTGGATTGTGATTCCCTTTCCAAATTCCTCTCTGATTTCCTTTCCTGCCTGTTCTATGTAAACAATGAAAAGGAGGAGGGGACAGACTGCAATCTTGCCTCACTCCTTTCTGGATTGTTGCTTCAATTTCAATGCCCTCGATTCTTATCACTGCAGACGGATTTTTATGCAGATTGTAGATAATTCTTTGTTCTCGGTATCTGATCCCAATCAACTTCAGAATCTTAAATAGCTTGGTCCAATCAACATTATCGAATGCTTTTCGAAGTCTACGAATGCCATGTACATGGGCTTATCCTTCTTAATTCGATCCTGATAAGATCATTACATAAAATCAGTTTCATGGTCCGTCTCGCACTTAAACAGATTCACAACTAAGTATTTTTTATTTTCCATCTTGTTGATACACTAAATTGCTTAAGGCAACTTAATGGTTAAAAGTGGTACATGTTTCGTATATTATCAACATCTTCAGCCACATAACACTGTTTATATGAAACATATGTTAATTTTAAGGACACTTCCTCTAAAACAAAGATACTTTATCAATATATGAATGTTTCATCTAAACAGTGTTATGTGGCTGAAGATGTTGAATATACGAAACATGTACCACTTTTAACCAATAAGTTGCCTTAAGCAATTTAGTGTACCGACAATGTGGAAAATAAAAAATACTTACTTGTGAACCTCCAAGATCAGACGTAAAGTCAGGACTGCTTCACGTGTTCCTACATTTCTTCTGATGCCAAATTGATCTTCTCCCAACTCAGCTTCAACCTGTCTTTTCATTCTTCTGTAAATAATGTGTGTTAAAATTTTTCGGGCATGAGATACTAAACTAATGGTTAGTAATTCCAATTTTGAGCACTACTGAATACAGAATGTGCTGCTGTCCCTTTTTAAAACTATTCTTACCTTTGTCGACCCCATACATCAAGGGTCATTTCTTGGACATAACCATAATTTGTTAACTATGGTGCTAATGGTCCAGGGCTACCACTGCCACACCAATGGTCACTCCCTGGACCTAACCATAACCCCTGCTCACAATAAATGGTCACTCCCTGGACTTAACCTTAACCCCTGTCCATACCAATGGTCACTCCGCAGAACCTAACCATAACCCCTGTCTACAGCCATGGTTACTCCCTGGACCTAACCATAACCCCTGTCCACACCAATGGACACTCCGCAGACCTAACCATAACACCTGTCCACACCAATGGTCACTCCGCAGAACCTAACCATAACCCCTGTCCTCAGCCATGGTCACTCCCTGGACCTAACCATAACCCCTGTCCACACCAGTGGACACTCCCTGGACCTAACCATAACCCCTGTCCACACCAGTGGACACTCCCCGGACCTAACCATAACCACTGTCCACACCAAAGTACCTCGGGGTAACGCTTGACCGAACCCTATCTTATAGAAAGCATCTTGAAAACCTCGGATCTAAGTTGAGATCACGTAATAATATTCTGTTTAAATTGTGTGGAACTTCATGGGGTGCTTCAGCGGACACATTACGACGTACTGCGCTTGGCCTCGTGTATTCTGCAGCTGAATACTACTCTTCAGTATGGCTTAACATTTGCCACGTGAAGAAAGTCGATGTACAACTTAACACCAGCATGCGTATCATCTCTGGTACTCTGAAGCCTACTGCAACGCACTGGCTGCCAGTCCTGTCCCACATTGCTCCACCAAGCCTGCGACGTTCAAGAGCCCTTGCTCAAGAATATAATAAGATCATGTCCAATCCAACTCTACCTATCCATAGAGATGTTGCAGATCTCTGGAGACAAAGGCTGAAATCCCGTAAGCCACTGATGAAAACAGCTAAGAATCTAATGGATGCTGGTTTCAATTTAAAAGAGGAATGGAAAGAGCAATGGATTCGTACAGCTCCGGAGTGGCCAAGCCTCTTTAATCCAAACCACGCCCCAGCTGGTTTCAGCTTGCCAAGAAGAACGTGGGCATCACTAAACAGGTTCCGCACAAATTGTGGAAGATCTGCATTCTCTCTTCACCAGTGGGGCTTCAGGGACTCTCCAGCGTGTGATTGTGGTGCTTTAGTCCAGACCATGCATCATATAATGGACGAATGCCCTCTGCGTGCTTATGGTGGAGACCGAAAAGACTTTGCTGATGTCTCAATATCCCTAGTGCAGTGGATAAACAATTTAGATATTCATGTGTAATTGTTCCCTACTTACCTTGTATTCTTTGCAGGTTTTTCTTTTGTATAATTATATACTTGTCCATTCTGTAAATTCCATACGCTTAATAATAATAACCAATGGACACTCCCCGGACCTAACCATAACCCCTGTCCACACCAGTGGTCACTCCCTGTACCTAACCATAACCCCTGTCCACACCAATGGTCACTCCCTGTACCTAACCATAACCCCTGTCCTCAGTCATGCTCACTCCCTGGACCTAACCATAACCCCTGTCCAAACCAGTGGACACTCCCCGGACCTAACCATAACCCCTGTCCACACCAGTAGTCACTCCCTGTACCTAACCATAACCCCTGTCCACACCAATGGACACTCCCTGGACCTAACCATAACCACTGTCCACACCATTGGACACTCCCTGGACCTAACCATAACCCCTGTCCACACCAATGGACACTCCCTGTACCTAACCATAACCCCTGTCCACACCAATGGACACTCCCTGGACCTAACCATAACCCCTGTCCACACCAATGGACATTCCCCGGACCTAACCATAACCCCTGTCCACACCAATGGACACTCCCCGGACCTAACCATAACCCCTGTCCACACCAATGGACACTCCCTGTACCTAACCATAACCCCTGTCCACACCAATGGACACTCCCCGGACCTAACCATAACCCCTGTCCACACCAATGGACACTCCCTGTACCTAACCATAACCCCTGTCCACACCAATGGACATTCCCCGGACCCAACCATAACCCCTGTCCACACCAATGGACATTCCCCGGACCTAACCATAACCCCTGTCCACACCAATGGACACTCCCTGTACCTAACCATAACCTCTGTCCACACCAATGGACACTCCCTGTACCTAACCATAACCTCTGTCCACACCAATAGTTACTCCCCAGACCTAACCATAACCCGTCCACACCAATGGTCACTCCCCAGACCTAACCATCATCTCTGTCCACACCATTGGTCACTCCCCAGATCTAACCATAACCTCTGTCCACACCAATGGTTACTCCCCAGACCTAACCATAACCCCTGTCCACACCAATCGACACTCCCCAGATCTAACCACAACCTCTGTCCACACCAATGGACACTCCCCAGACCTAACCACAACCCCTGTCCACACCAATGGACACTCCCCAGACCCAACTATAACCCCTGTCCACACCAATGGACACTCCCCAGACCTAACCATAACCTCTGTCCACACCAATGGTTACTCCCCAGACCTAACCATAACCCGTCCACACCAATCGTCACTCCCCAGACCTAACCATCATCTCTGTCCACACCAATGGTTACTCCCCAGACCTAACCATAACCCGTCCACACCAATGGTCACTCCCCAGACCTAACCATCATCTCTGTCCACACCATTGGTCACTCCCCAGATCTAACCATAACCTCTGTCCACACCAATGGTTACTCCCCAGACCTAACCATAACCCCTGTCCACACCAATCGACACTCCCCAGAGCTAACCATAACCCCTGTCTACACCACTGGTCACTCCCCGGACCTAACCATCATCTCTGTCCACACCATCGATCACTCCCTGGACCTAACCATCATCTCTGTCCACACCAATGGACACCCCCAGACCTAACCATAACCCCTGTCCACACCAATGGACACTCCCCAGCCCTAACCACAACCCCTGTCCACACCAATGGACACTCCCCAGACCTAACCATAACCCCTGTCTACACCAACGCTCACTCCCTGGACCTAACCATAACCCTTACCCACACCAATGGCCACTCCCTGGACCTAACCATCATCTCTCTCCACACCATTGGTCACTCCCCAGATCTAACCATAACCCCTGTCCACACCATTGGACACTCCCCAGACCTAACCATAACCCCTGTCCACATCAATTGTTACTCCCCAGACCTAACCATAACCCCTGTCCACACCATTGGTCACTCCCCAGATCTAACCATAACCCCTGTCCACACCAATGGTCACTCCCCGGACCTAACCATCATCTCTGTCCACAACAATGGACACCCCCAGACCTAACCATAACCCCTGTCCACACCAATGGTCACTCCCCGGACCTAACCATCATCTCTGTCCACACCACCGGTCACTCCCAGATCTAACCATAACCACTGCCCACACCAATGGACACTATGGACCTCACCATAACCCCTGTCCACACCAATGGACACTCTAGGGACCTAACCATAACACCTGTCCACACCAATGGACACTCCCTGGACCTAACCATAATCTCTGTACATACCAATGGTCACTCCCTTGACCTAACCATAACCCCTGTCCACACCAATGGACACTTCTCAGATCTAATTACTCACAGTATTGGTCCAGGGCTAGCCATAATTTGTTAATGACTTGGCTAAGGCTAGCCAAAATTTCTTAATTACATGCTGAATTGGTCCAGGGCTAACAAATGCTGAAAAATTATTGAATACACACATCTAAACAAAGTGTAATGTGTATAAAAATACAATGGTGCAAAATGTTTCATCCCCTTAATGGAGAGGTCAGCAGCACTGTTGTTCCAATGAGAGCACTATTTGTTCCCTCACCTAATACTTAAGCACACATTTAAACTTTCAAATTTTTAAAATCATTGAAATCAGTTATTTTTATGCAGCAACCTTTGCACACAGCCACATCTAAACAAATTATTGATTATCAGAGCAACTAATACTTTACTCATTGGCATAGCAACAAATCAATTAAATAACGTACCCACACAACTTTCCTCCCAGTCAGTTGCCAGTAGTGACAAGGAACCCAGTACGTCCATAGCGACAAATCAACATCGAACAGTGGTATCTCCACAGGTGAGAGTTTGGTAATGATTTACCCATACCACTCCCCTACAAGCACTTTATGCCAACTTTAATATATTTCATTTTTCCAAATAATGCGTTACATGCTGGGGGCTCCATCATAGGACTTTACCACAACCACAAGATTTTGCTATTTTAAAGTTCTATCAAGAAAATATACCAAGAGATAAAAAATCATGCTATTGGAGAAGATATTTGTTGCGCTAAGAAATTATTGTAGTATTCAGGCTGATATTATGAATTTAACATTTAAACTTTAATGGCTATAATATCCTGAATGAATTTGTTAATTATTATTATTATTATTATTACTATTATTAATGAAGAGCGTACAATACACAAAGGAATTAAAACACGTTAAGAAGTAATCTAACAAGAGCAGTTCTTCTCATCACTCATTGTTATCATTCCGTACAAAACTTGTTCAACGACGTCTCTATCTCTTGACACTGCAGGCTAAGGGCTCTATTCAGGATCAGAATTCAGGACAGGTGTCTGCGCGAAATCGGTACGAGTCACTCCAGGTAGAACAACAGAGGGAAGATGAGGGACAGGGAACTGTTGCTGAGATGTGTGGAAGTAGGAGGAAGGGAAAAGGTAGGAAAGGGAAATGTAGAGTAGAGGATAGGAAAAGACAGGTGGAACAGGGTCATGCGAAGGAGAAAAGGGAGCAGGAAGTAGCTTCTGCAGCAGTGAGAGAAGATAGGGCTGACCAGGAGGAGAGGGGATCAAATGAGGTGGGTAGGGTTGAGGCTCTGGTCATGGGGGATTACATTGTTAGACACGTGGGGAAAGTGTGTGGAGGAAAGGGAACCAGGGTAGACTGCTATCCAGGAGGCAGATGTTGAGGAAAGTAGAAGAGGGAAAGGAGAGGGCGGTAGTGTTTCACGTTGGTACCAACAACGTAACGCAAGCTGATATAAGTACCAACATAGTTGGAGATGTGTGGGATCTGGTAAATGCAGCACGGGTGAAGTTTAAGATTTCAGAGATTGTTATCAATGGAATACTGTGTAGGAGGGATACTGACTGGAAGGTGATTGGGGATTTAAATGTGACTATGAAGTGGGTATGTGGGAAACTGGGAGTGAAATTTCTAGATCCTAATGGGTGGGTATGCCTTTGCTGGCAGGACGTAGTATTTACAGTTCACTATGTCTTCTGGTATAGGCCAGAGCAATTTTGTTACTTTCATAGATCTGTCTCTGTCTTATCCTTGGCTTTGACAATATGAAAGTGACTGAGGTATGAGCGATGCTAGTAATGCCAATCCTTATGCAGAAAGTCCATGCTATGAATGGTGTGAAAATGTTGCTCATAGGGTCGGTTAGTGTATGCATTTCAGTGGGCTTGGCAGACTGATATGTAATAGCAACTCTGGCTCGGTGAGGAAAGCAACGGGGAAACTGCCTCACTCCTCATTTCTCTAGTACACCTCTTCAGTGATGCCTAGGCCATCTATGACAGCTGATGGCAGAGCTGTTGAGGATCACACCAGTGGCATCGCTGACGGACTGAATATACATAAAATGGGTGGGTAGGAGATAGGGATCTGCGCTCAGACGGCCTTCACTTAAACCGCAATGGTACATATAGGCCTAAGTTAGGAAATATGTTTAGAAGGGTAATAGGGAGGTACATTCAGGGAAACGGGGTGGCCTAGGGAGCGGCAATAAGGGACCTGGAAAACAAGTAAAGATGACATAAAATTGTTAGTGCTCAACTGTAGAAGTATTGTAAAGAAAGAAATAGAATTAAGTAATTTAATAGATTTACCAGATATTGTAATAGGAGTTGAATCATGCCTGAGAAATGATATAATGGATGCACAAAGTTTTTCATGGAACTGGAGTGTGTATCGTAGAGATAGAATAGGAATGGTGGGAGGATTACAAGTAATACCGGTAACTCTCATTGTAGACCGTATTGGACATCAGAATATGAACATTTAAACAAGAATAATAATTAACACCACCTTTCCAATACTTATCTTTCCTTATATTTAGGAAATACGACTGTTAAGCGAAACATGTCCCATCTTACAACGCCTGTTGTAATGTGTATTTCCTAAATGTAAGGAAAGATAAGTATTGGAAAGGTTGTGTTAATTATTATTCTTGTTTAAATGTTCATATGGTGGGAGGAGGAATACTCATTCTGCTGAATTTGTAAACTACGAAAAAGTTAAAGATGAGACACATGAAATTCCAGGTGTAAGGCTCATCTCTAAAGATAATAGACCGGGAAAAGGTAGCACTGACACGGATTCAGAATTATTTGATAACATAATCAGCTATGTAGGAAATGACATGGAAAGAAATGTGATTGTAGCTGGAGATCTGAAATTACGAGATGTCAATTGGGAAGGAACTGCGAACGACAGGAAGCATGACCAACAAATGGCAAATAAGTTAATATGGGAAGGACAGCTGATTCAGAAAGTGATGGAACCAACCAGAGAGAAAAATATCCTGGACGTCATGCTGATAAAACCAGATGAGCTCTATAGAGAAACTGAAGTAATATATGGTATTAGTGATCATGAAGCTGTTTTTGTCGCAGTTAAAAATAAATGTGATAGAAAGGAAGGTCTTAAAAGTAGGACTATTAGGCAGTACCATATGGCTGATAAAGCAGGCATGAGGCAGTTTCTAAAAAGTAACTATGATCGGTGGAAAACTGTAAATAAATATGTAAACAGACTCTGGGATGGGTTTAAAGAAATTGTTGAGGAATGTGAAAACAGATTTGTACCTTTAAGGGTGGTAAGGAATGGTAAAGACCCACCTTATTATAATAGAGAAATAAAGAGACTAAGAAGGAGGTGCAGACTGGAAAGAAATAGAGTTAGAAATGGCTGAGGAAGTAAGGAGAAATTGAAGGAACTTACTAGAAAATTGAATCTAGCAAAGAAGGCAGCTAAGGATAACATGATGGCAAGCATAATTGGCAGTCATACAAATTTTAGTGAAAAATGGAAGGGTGTGTTTAGGTATTTTAAGGCAGAAACAGGTTCCAAGAAGGACATTCCAGAAATAATTAATGAACAAGGGGAGTGTATATGTGAGGATCTTCAAAAGGCAAAAGTATTCAGTCAGCAGTATGTAAAGATTGTTGGTTTCAAGGATAATGTCGAGATAGAGGAGGAGACTAAGGCCAAAGAAGTATTAAAATTTACCTATGATAACAATGACATTTAGGCTACAATAAGATACAAAAGTTGAAAACTAGAAAAGCAGGTGGAATTGATAAGATTTCTGGGGATATACTAAAGACAATGGGTTGGGATATAGTACCATATCTGAAGTACTTATTTGATTATTGTTTGGTCGGAGGAGCTATACCAGATGAATGGAGAGTTGCTATAGTAGCCCCTGTGTATAAAGGAAAGGGTGATTGACATAAAGCTGAAAATTACAAGCCAGTCAGTTTGACATGCATTGTATGTAAGCTTTCTGATTATATTAGACATGTTTGTGAAATTAATAACTGGTTCGATAGAAGGCAGTTCGGTTTTAGAAAAGGTTATTCCACTGAAGCTCTACTTGTAGGATTCCAGCAAAATATAGCAGATATCTTGGATTCAGGAAGTCAAATGGACTGTATCGCGATTGACCTGTCTAAAGCATTTGATAGGGTGGATCATGGGAGACTACTGGCAAAAATGAGTGCAATTGGACTAGACAAAAGAGTGAGTGAATGGGTTGCTATATTTCTAGAAAAAGATCTCAAGAGAATTAGAGTAGGTGAAGCTTTATCTGACCCTGTAATAATTAAGAGGGAAATTCCTCAAGGCTGTATTATTGGACCTTTATTTTTTCTTATATATATAAATGATATGAGTAAAGAAGTGGAATCAGAGGTAAGGCTTTTTGCGGATGATGTTATTCTCTAGAGAGTAATAAATAATTTACAAGATTGTGAGCAACTGTAACGTGACCTCGATAATGTTGTGAGATGGACAGTAGGCAATGGTATGTCGATAAACAGGGTTAAAAGTCAGGTTGTTTCACAAAGAGGTAAAGTCCTCTCAGTTTTAATTACTGCGTTGATGGGGTGAAAGTTACTTTTGGGGATCATTGTAAGTATTTAGGTGTTAATATAAGAAAAGATCTTGATAGTGGTAATCACATAAATGGGATTGTGAATAAAGGGTACAGATCTCTGCACATGGTTATGAGGGTGTTTAGGCGTTGTAGTAAGGATGTAAAGGAGAGGGCATGTAAGTCTCTGGTAAGACCCCCAACTGGAGTATGGTTCCAGTGTATGGGACCCTCACCAGGATTACCTGATTCAAGAACTGGAAAAAATCCAAAGAAAAGCAGCTCGATTTGTTCTGGGTGATTTCCGACAAAAGAGTAGGGTAGGGTTACAAAAATGTTGCGAAGTTTGGGCTGGGAAGAATTGGGAGAAAGAAGAAGAACTGCTCGACTAAGTGGTATATTACAAGTCATCACTCTCATTTTTGGTCTGTATTGGAAACAGCAATCTCACTTAGTTTACAAAAGGTGTAGGCCTACATTTATTGTTCAACCTTGTATTGAATAGGTTGAACAATAAATGTATACCTTTTGTAAACTAAGTGAGATAAGTGGTATGTGCCGAGCTGTCAGCGGAGAGATGGCGTGGGATGACATTAGTAGACGAATAAGTTTGAGTGGCATTTATAAAAGTAGGAAAGATCACAATATGAAGATAAAGTTGGAATTCAAGAGGACAGACGGGGGCAAATATTCATTTATAGGAAGGGGAGTTAGGGATTGGAATAACTTACCAAGGGAGTTGTGATATAAATTTCCAATTTCTTGGAAATTATTTAGGAAAAGGCTACGAAAACAACAGATAGGGAATCTGCCACCTGGGCGACTTCCCTAAATGCAGATCAGTATTGACTGATTGATTGTATCACGTAATAATGATCAGATGGCTTCCCGCATAAGACACATATGCATTACTTATTTGGCAAGTGGCTCCTCTTCACACAGGCTTTTCATTTCAAGATTTGTGGTGCAGAGAAGAAATTTAACCACACATCAACAAATTTACTAACCAGTGTTAAATGAAACAAGACTTAAATGCAATAGTGTTGTATCTCAGCAGTGCTACATAAAGCCGTACATGAAATGGGGAAAGTTCTGAAGTCATACCCATGTTATCAGTTCTGTCAATAAACAAACTTCCACTTAGTTTATTTCATGATGTAGGCTTAGCATGTATTTAAAGTAAAGTAAATGCTTACCGGATTCTGCTTGGATGACTTTCTCTAGCAGTTTCTGGATCTCCAGATATGTCTCCCATTCTTTACTTACATTGGGAGAAGACACAATGTTTGTACTGGCTGTAGGAAAATAAAAAATGATTATCCAATTAAGCTTCTCGATGACTTCATATTGTTACAAAACAATGTAACTGACAGTTCTCACAACATTATGAAGTTTAAACTAACACTTTTAAAAGTAAAACCCTCAATCCCAGTAAACTAAATAGCAAATGTGATAACTAAGGACAAATTTCTGATGTTCCATTGTTACAGGATTTTGACAAGAGGTGAAAAAAGAAATCATCAGTGGAGCACTGATTTATTGATTTTTCTTGTTATTGAAACAGGTAGAAGATTCTTCTAATTATTAATCATATTTTCATTTCATAGTGCATCTTGTTTACTCAACCAAAACAGTACACTATAACAAAATGCAAAACTACAAATCTTTCACGCACATGGCCTAAAAATAAAAATATCACAGAAAACCCATCTAATCTAAATAGCCGACAATGCAATGCATTCAACCAATTCAATTTCACCTTTTAAAAGTTTCTCGACGATCTGATTCACTTCATTTCTTTTCTGGCGAGACAATTTACGAGGGGTGCTATTTTGCAAATTACTGTCTTTAACTGGTAGTTTCCCTCTTCCGCAAACTTTACCATGGTTCTTTTTTCCCATTCTACGGATAAAACACCTATAAAGAGCATACTATAAAACTATATCATCAATACACTAAAAATTTCACTAGCTTTAATAAAAATTAAGCAATAAACTGCCATAAGTCGGACTTAGCCCGACCCACAGACACAGAGCCCGAACCGAGTGACCGAGTTATAAACAATCGATCCCAATTACGTGCGTTCGACTATCGTTTGAACTACGAGCATATTACGGCAGAGACTGTATTTGCTACAAGCAAGACCGACTACAATATATTATCCGCGCACTTTTTAGTGATAGATTTTTGTACTCGTTGGAGAAGTAAGAAGGGTTCCGTCAATACTGCCAACTGAATGGAAATGAAATCTGAATTGAATCGATAATATGATCGATCGATATGAATTTTATAAACCTTTATTATTTTAAGCAAACAACTGTGTCACAAACACAATATTTAATACTATATAACATTTCTCGATGCGAAACTTGTTTCTAGCATGAATTCTATGGTTTGGCTTTGCTGTGTAAACAACAACAGTACGAGTACTTAAAGTGTACGCCCGATGGCGCACAGCGATGATAAGCGATTCTTAGTTTGTGTTTCAAAGGTTGCCAATACGAATCTCGAAGATAACCAAAGTCGACCGCTTCAGCACTAGGGTGTATATCTATCACTAAAAAGTGCGCGGATAATTTATATATATATATATATATTGTAGTCGGTCTTGCTACAAGACCATCCGAAGACTATCGATAATAGCTAAAATGGCGCCGCGTTCAGTTTGTTCAAATGTAAACATGAGGCTATGCTTAGTATCAGTTTAGTTCTTTCTATTTGTTTGGTTTCATTAGGAAACGTTAGTATAGTGATATATTTATTGAAATTTGGTTTTAAAACTAGTATGACATTCGTATTGTGTGCTTGGATGAAATTCATATTAAAGCCGATGCACTCGATAAATATCAAGTGTGATGATTTCGTAGTTACAAATAATTCATTATGGTGCATTAAAACATTCGAGGATAAATTTGTCATTAGAGAGGATTTCTTCCGTGTACCTGGTGAGCTATTTTGTCGGGATAAGGCCAAAATTCTTTGAGCTTGTCTTAGTACTACGGTACCTTTTCAGGTTTTTAAAAGTGAAGTTATAAAAAGTGAAAGCCATTTATTTTATGTGTGAATGAAGATTTGTTAAATTAGAGGCCAAGGTATCAACCGATATACTGTCACTTACAGTAAGTATTTACGCCAACGATTTGGGTGTTAATGTACTTTATACGGAAATGAAAGATTATCTGAAGTGTAACATATGGAAAATAACAGTCAGGTGAATCATTATCAGAATAGTTATGAGATAATTAAAATTCGTGACACCGAGCTCGATAGCTGCAGTCGCTTAAGTGCGCCCAGTATTCAGTATTCGGGAGATAGTAGATTCGAACCCCACTGTCGGCAGCCCTGAAAATTGTTTTCCGTGGTTTCCCAATTTCACACCAGGAAAATGCTGGGGCTGTACCTTAATTAAGGCCACGGCCGCTTCCTTCCCACTCCTAGCCCTTTCCTCTCCCATCGTCGCCATAAGACCTATCTGTGTCCGTGCGACGTAAAGCAACTAGCAAAAAAAAAGACATTTCGTAACAGGGTTATATTTCTAATAAATATGTTGAACGAGGTAGGATTTTATATTTTAAAGCACGTGGTAATAGAAAGGTCAATCAAATAAAAGTGTTTCTAAAACAAGCATTGATTTATAGGAAAAAGAATTACTGGTACATACTACTGTATCTACACCAATTTGATAAATTTCCAACGTCTTTGAAATAATTTAAGGAAAGACTAGGTAAATAACTTATAGGTAATCTGCCAAATGGACGAAAGCACGATTGATTGATTGATTGATTGATTGATTTGATTGATTGATTGATTGATTGATTGATTGATTGATTGATTGATTGATTGATTGATTGATTGATTGATTGATTGATTGATTGATTGATTGATTGATTGATTGATTGATTGATTGATTGATTGATTGATTGATAGCGCCACTCTTTGAAACACGTGAAATATTCCCCAGGACTGTCATTTTAGAATGCAATCTTACCTCACACATTTCTTGAACCATACTAGTTCATAGAAAAGACTTCTACTTCGAAATTTCAACATGTTGCTTATTTAAGTAACGCCATTTCTAGAATGCATTGGTTCCAACGAGTTAGAAAGACGACTACCGGTATAGTGGCCATTGGACCGCCATATTTGAATCTACTTGAACATCGCGTCCGCCATATTCTAAGCGTTCAGATCAAGTGGGTGCGGTGATGAAGCAAGTACAGAGGCTGCGGGAATAAATACCGTTTCACATTTTTCTTAAATAGAAAAGCACCAAAGATGTATAATATCTGTTTAAAATGACATTAAAATACAAGATGCAGGCTACATACTTACATATTGTATGTGTATGTTGCGTATTCAGCCCTAAGGCTGGTTTGATCCCCCACAGTTCCGCCAACAGCTGTCATAGATAGCCTAGGCGTCACTGAAGAGGCATACTAGGGAAGCGAGGAGTGAGGTAGTTTCCCGTTGCTTTCCTCACCGAGCCAGAAGTTGCCATTACAGATCAGTCTGCCAAGCCCACTGAAATGAATGCACCAACCGACCCTATGAGTGACATATTCACACCATTCATAACAGGGACTGGCTGCATAAGGAATGGTATTACTAGCATCACACATACCTCGGTCACTTTCATATTGTCAAAGCCAAGGATGAGACTGAGACAGGTCAATGAAAGTAACAAATTTGTTCTAGCCCACACCAGAAGACATAGTGCAGTATAAACACTACATCTTGCCAGCAAAGGCATACATATTATATACAAAAGAAAAATGAATACATTTCCAGTGATTATGAAAGAAATCACAATATATTGCCATTAAGCAGATTAAGCAGGTGATGCAGGAAATATTAGATTAGGAAATGAAGTCTTAAAGGAAGTAGATGAATATTGTTACTTGGGTAGTAAAATAACTAACGATGGCAGAAGTAAGGAGGACATAAAATGCAGACTAGCACAAGCAAGGAAGATCTTTCTTAAGAAAAGAAATTTACTCACTTCAAACATTGATATCGGAATTAGAAAGATGTTTTTGAAGACTTTCGTGTGGAGCGTGGCATTGTATGGAAGTGAAACATGGACGATAACTAGCTCAGAAAGAAAGAGAATAGAAGCTTTTGAAATGTGGTGTTACAGAAGAATGCTGAAGGTGAGATGGATAGATCGGATCACGAATGAAGAGATACTGAATCGAATTGGTGAGAGGAGATCGATTTGGCTAAATTTGACGAGAAGAAGAGATAGAATGATAGGACACATCTTAAGACACCCAGGACTTGAACAGTTAGTTTTGAAGGAAGTGTAGATGGTAAGAACGGTAGGGGTAGACCAAGGTATGAATATGACAAGCAGATTAGAGCAGATGTAGGATGCAGTAGTTACGTAGAAGTGAAAAGGTTAGCACAGAATAGGGTGGCATGGAGAGCTGCATCAAACCATTCTATGGACTGATGACTCAAACAACAACAACAACAAGCAGATTTTGCCCTATTTACAGAGAATGAAAATATAGTACAGGAAACCTTGAACAAAACAACATAAAATCATCGAGAAATAATTCATATGACTTTAATAATAACGGATATCTTCCCAGTCACCTGGATTTGGCATTTTCAATGGATGAAGCCTAATTTTACGGTCGGAAGCCCTTCTTGACGCCAACCCAAGGTGGAGAGATGTATCACTAATGAGTGTCTCTGTGATGGTTCGTAGTTATATTATGTTGTGTGTAGTTGAAGATGGTTGTCCAGTCTTCGATCCGGAGGAATTAGCTATCGACTACCCAGTTAAAATCCTCAGCCCGGTCGAGTCCGGGGCCCTCTGAACACAAGGCCAACACGCTGGTCATTCAACCAAGGAGCCGGACACAAAGCAACTTGGCAGGTTCAACCCTGGCTCATTCCGGTGGTATTTGAAGGTGATTAAATCCGTCAGCCTCTTGTCGGTAGAATTACTGGCATGTAATACAAATCCTGCGGTACAACATTCCGGCACCTCGGCGTATTTGAAAAAGTAGTTAATGGGACGTAAAACTAATAATAATATAATTTACGAAAAATACGTATTCCAGAGCCATGGATGTTTGAGGTGAACAATGGTGTAATAAATTATCCCATAATAATAATAGGAACAAGAAGTTGTAGGATAAACAATTTAAATTATTTTTTTAAAGAGGACAGTCCTTGTGTTAATGTTTTTAAATCACATACATTACTTCGGTATTTTTGGACGAAGATTTTACTAATACCGATTCATTTTATTTGCTTTATGTTGCACCCACTCATACACGTCTTATCGCTACGGTGGGTTAGGACAAGGCTAGCACTGCGAAGGAAATGGCAGTAGCTCCCGTATTTGCCTGATGTGAAAATGTGAGCCATGGAAAACCATCCATCAGGACTGTCGACGGTGGGATTCGAACTCACTATATACCGAATGCAAGTTAAGAAACGACGCGAACGACGTAGCAAACTCGCTCAGTAGTAGTGATGATGTACGACTGAAAGTCCTCATAGAACTCCCTAAAGGCCGGTTTCCACTGATTAACATTTAACACCAACATGTTAAATTTAACATGTTACAATTGACATGTATATTGTGTTTGTGTCTTCCAACTGACTATGCATGTTAACTCAGAATGTTGAGGTTAACACTTTTAACATGTTGGCGTGTTTTCCGCTCCAAGTGGAAAACATGTCAAGTCAATTCGTTGTTCGTGAGATGTTGGCACAGCTTCGGCAACTTCCTTGCCGTTTCCATGTCAACAGATAGCCAAACGACGCAAACGACGTGCTTCTCGTGAAGTAGGATTATAGTTACAACACTCCGCAACACTCATTCTCTTTGTTATAAGCTACAAATACAGTACCAGTACCGGTATGCGTACGCGTGTCGTTCTGTCTGCACTATACTAAAATTTATAGTCAGAAATGGAGTGGAGCAAGATTCCTTTGGACTTAATTAATGATATAATAGAAAGGCCTTGTTTGTAGGATGTCTCATCTAAGGAATACAGAGATAAAGCGAAGAAAGCTGACAGTTTCCGGGAACTCTATATTACAATTATTCCCGCCAGTGCATCGAAAAAAACCTAGCGTACCTCCGCTTCCAGTACAGTCGAGTATTGCAAAAAATCAGAAAAAGTCTGAAGTCGAAGGGCGGGAACGAACGAAGTTTATACTTCATAGTATCTTGCTTTTGAAGCAATGAGCAGGATGAGGGGAGGAAATGTGTCTAATAAAACTGCATTTGAAAATCATAACAAGAAGCAACAGTGGCAATAACAAAGGCCAAATCTTTTTCATCTGAGTCCATTGTCCGTGTTTGAAAATACTAAACACCACTTAAATTTATTACCACATACTGATATGATGAACTACCTACACATAAACAAAGAAAGTTAAGTTTAACATGTTTATTAAGTGTGGACACAATGTTATATGAAACAGTATTAAACATTTAACATGTTGATGGTGTCACCAGTTAACATTTAACACTTTTAACATTTAACATGCTGTTGTTAAATGTTAATCAGTGGAGACCGGCCTTATCGTTGGCAGAGGGGGTGAGGTGACTAGGAAATTCAAAATATTTTAGTTGTGGCGTTGGATTATAAGCGTTTTGTATCATCGTTGCTTTCAATACATTTATTTTCAAAATGATGGGGAACGTGTTCTGTAGGATACCCATAATAATAGATATTGGTTTTTCGTCCTACCAAATAAAGTGTACAGTTTTCGGAGAAGCTAAATCTACTGACACAAAAGTGATGTATTTGATCACCTTCAAATACCAAATATGCCAACTTGGGCTCTAACGTCTGAGCCACTCGGCCAGGCAGGATACCGTGTATCGTGTTTGGCTGTTTGGACAGTTTCTACAACAAAATAAAAGTAGGCCGTCTATACACATGTTGGACTGAGCTACACAGGAAAAGTAATTCTGCTAATCGTTCAAAATTGTGAACTTTAGGAAAGAGAAAAATCATATCTGAAATATTCGATCTAATCTATAAAAAGTAGCGGACTGTAATAAGAAAAACAAACAATAAGGATGGCGCTGGAACTATGGCGTCACTATTTCACCTTGGCACCACCCAGAGCGCTGTAGCAGCCCTGTTAGCCACTCTATAGCCTTAGATCAATACTGATCTGCATTTAGGGCAGTCGCCCAGGTGGCAGATTCCCTATCTGTTGTTTTCCTAGCCTTTTCCTAAATGATTTCAAAGAAATTGGAAATTAATTAAACGTCTCCCTTGGTAAGTTATTCCAATCCCTAACTCGCCTTATTATAAATGAATATTTGCCCAGTGTGTCCTCTTGAATTCCAACTTTATCTTCATATTGTGATCTTTCCTACTTTTATAAACTCAAACTTATTAGTCTACTAATGTCATTCCACACCATATCTCCGCTGACAGAACGGAACATACCACTTAGTCGAGCAGCTCTTCTTTCTGTCAATTCTTCCCAACCCAAATTTTGCAAAATTTTTGTAACGCTACTCTTTTGTCGGAAATCGCAAAGAGCAAATCGAGCTGCTTTTCTTTGGATTTTTTCCAATTCAGGAATCAGGTAATCCTGGTGAGGGTCCCATACACTGTGACCATACTCTAGTTGGGGGCTTACCACAGACTTATATGCCCTCTTCTTTACATCCTTACTACAACCCCTAAACACCCTCATAACCATGTGCAGAGATATGTACCCTTTATTTACAATTCCATTTATGTGATTACCCCAATGAAGATCTTCCCTTATATTAAAACCTAGATACTTACAATGATCTCAACAGGAACTTTCACCCCATCAACGCAGTAATTAAAACTGAGAGGACTTTTTCTATTTGTGAAACCCACAACCTGACTTTTAACCCCGTTTATCAACATACCATTGCCTGCTGTCCATCTCACAACATTATCGAGGTCACGTTGCAGTTGCTCAGAATCTTGTAAATTATTTATTGCTCTATACAGAATAACATCATCCGCAAAAAGACTTACCTCTGATTCCGCTCCTTTACTCATACCATTTATATATATAAGAAAACATAAAGGTCTCATAATACTGCCTTGAGGAATTCTCCTCTTAATGTGAGCTTGCATCCGGGAGATAGTAGGTTCGAATCCCACTATCGACGGCCCTGAAAATGGTTTTCCGTGGTTTCCCATTTTCACACCAGGCAAATGCTGGGGCTGTACCTTAATTAAGGCCACGGCCGCTTCCTTCCAACTCCTAGGCCTTTCCTATCCCATCGTCGCCATAAGACCTATCTGTGTCGGTGCGACGTAAAGCCCCTAGCAAAAAAAAATCTCCTCTTAATTATTACAGGTTCAGATAAAGCTTCACCTACTCTAATTCTCTGAGATCTATTTTCTAGAAATATAGCAACCCATTCACTCACTCTTTTGTCTAGTCCAATTGCACTCATTTTTGCCAGTAGTCTCCCATGATCCACCCTAACAAATGCTTTACACAGGTCAATCGCGATACAGACCATTTGACCTCCAGAATCCATGATATCTGCTATATCTTGCTGGAATCCTACAAGTTGAGCTTCAGCGGAATAACCTTTCCTAAAAACCGAACTGCCTTCTATGGAATCAGTTATTAATTTCACAAACATGTCTAATATAATCAGAAAGAATGCTTTCCCAAAGCATACATACAACGCATGTCAAACTTACTGGCCTGTAATTTTCAGCTTTATGTCTATCACTCTTTCCTTTATACACAGGGGCTTAATATAGCAACTCTCCATTCATCTGGTATAGCTCCTCCGACCAAACAATAATCAAATAAGTACCACAGATATGGCACTATATCCCAACCCATTGTCTTTAGTATAACCCCAGAAATCTGATCAATTCCAGCCGCTTTTCTAGTTTTCAACTTTTGTATCTTATTGTAAATGTCATTGTTATCATAGGTAAATTTTAATACTTCTTTAGTGTTACTCACATTACCTATGTGGACATTATTCTTGTAACCAACAATCTTTACATACTGCTGACTGAATACTTCTGCCTTTTGAAGACCCTCACATATACACTCCCTTTGTTCATTAATTATTCCTGGAATGTCCTTTTTGGAACCTGTTTCTGCCTTAAAACACCTATACATTCCCTTCCATTTTTCCACTAAAATTTGTATGACTGCCAATTATGCTTGACATCATGTTATCCTTAGCTGCCTTCTTTGCTAGATTCAATTTTCCAGTAAGTTCCTTCAATTTCTCCTTACTTCCACAGCCATTTCTAACTCTATATCTTTCCAGTCTGCACCTCCTTCTTAGTCTCTTTATTTCTCTACTATAACAAGGTGGGTATTTACCATTCCTTACCTCCCTTAAAGGTACAAACCTGTTTTTGCATTCCTCAACAATTTCTTTAAACCCATCCCAGAGTCTGTTTACATTTTTATTTACCGTTTTCCACCGATCATAGTTACTTTTTAGAAACTGCCTCATGCCTGCTTTATCAGCCATATGGTACTGCCGAACAGTCCTACTTTTAAGACCTTCCTTTCTATCACATTTATTTTTGACTACGACAAAAACAGCTTCATGATCACTAATACCATCTATTACTTCAGTTTCCCTATAGAGCTCATCTGGTTTTATCAGCACCACATCCAGGATATTTTTCCCTCTGGTTGGTTCCATCACTTTCGGAATCAGCTGTCCTTCCCATATTAACTTATTTGCCATTTGTTGGTCATGCTTCCTGTCGTTCGCATTTCCTTCCCAATTGACATCTGGCAAATTCAGATCTCCCGCTACAATCACATTTCTTTCCATGTCGTTTCCCACATAGCTGACTATCCTATCAAATAATTCCGAATCCGCGTCAGTGCTACCCTTTCCCGGTCTGTACACTCCAAATATATCAAGTTGCCTATTATCTTCAGAAATGAGCCTTACACCTAGAATTTCATGTGTCTCATCTTCAACTTTTTCGTAGCTTACAAATTTTTCTTTCACCAGAATGAATACTCCCTCTCCCACCATTCCTATCCTATCTCTACGATACACACTCCAGTGCCGTGAGAAAATTTCTGCATCCATTATATCATATCTCAGCCATGATTCGACTCCTATTACAATATCTGGTAAATATATATCTATTAAATTACTTAATTCTATTCCTTTCTTTACAATACTTCTACAGTTCAACACTAACAATTTTATGTCATCCCCACTTGATTTCCAGTTCCCTGTTCCCTTATCACTGCTCCCTAGGCCACCCTGTTTCCCTGAATGTAGGCTATCCCCCTATTACCCTTTCAAACAAATTTCCTAACTTATACGTACCACTGCGGTTTAAGTGAAGGCCATCGGAGCGCATATCCCTATCTCCTACCCACCCATTAGGATCTAGAAATTTCACTCCCAGTTTCCCACATACCCACTCCATAGTCTCATTTAAATCCCCAATCACCCTCCAGTCAGTATCCCTCCTACACAGTATTCCACTAATAACAATCTCCGCTTTCTTAAACTTCACCCCGGCTGCATTTACCAGATCCCACCCCACACATCTCCAATTATGTTAGTACTTATATCAGCTTGCCTTACGTTGTTAGTACCAACGTGAAACACTACCACCTTCTCCTTCCCCTCCTCTCTCTCTCTCTCTCTCTTCTACTTTTCTCAACATCTGCCTCAACCTAATTCCTGGATAACATTCTACCCTGGTTCCCTTTCCTCCACACACTTTCCCCCTCGTGTCTAACCATGGAATCCCCCATGACCAGAGCCTCAACCCTACCCACCTCATTTGATCCCCTCCCCTCCTGGTCAGCTCTATCTTTCCTGATAGCTGCAGAAGCTACTTCCTCCTCCCTTTTCTCCTTCCAATGACACTATTCCACTTGTCTTTTCCTATCCTCTATTCTATATTTCCCTTTCCTACCTTTTCCCTTCCTCCTACTTCCACACATCTCAGCAACAGTTCCCTGTCCCTCATCTTCCCTCTGTTGTTCTACCTGGAGTGACTCGTACCGATTTCGCACAGACACCTGTCCTGAATTCTGATCCTGAATAGAGCCCTTAGCCTGCAATCTCCTTCCCCTTAGAACATTAGACCACCTGTCTTCAACAACTCCCCCCTTTCCTTCCCCTCCCTCTTGTACACCTTCTGTAACCTGTACATTGTTTGAGGGAGTCCTATCTTCCTTCCTGTCTGCTGTGAGAATCATAATTACCTCCCTCAAACTCTCCAACTCTTCCCTCATACCCCTCAATGCCTCGCCACACCCACAGTTCGTACACTCGCGCTTCTTAGCCATTCTTATGGAAAAAATGAAAATAAAAATAAAATAACTTATTTGCAAAAAATAAAAGAACTGAGGTATATATTGCCTGGGATAGTACTCAAAGATCACACAACAATACAGTAATTAATATACGACTACACTACAATACTACTTAGTCGTACTCTATTTTGTTTCCTACAACCCCTAACAGGATAAAAACTGATGTCTAATTACGATACCGGTACCGTATGTCACTACTAAGCACAAACAGAAATGAAATTTGCAAGAACTACTGTACTCAAAGATTACCAACAAAGCTACATGTTTAGAGAAATTATTTTAGTACTACGCTCTAATAGATACACACGAAAGATAACACACGAATATAGCAGACAAGATACGGCACTATCTAAATGTAGGCTACTGTATCTATACTACAGTGTATCCACACTACAATTTTCAGCAGAAGTGTGGTTATATGAACTTTTAACGCTGGTGGATTAGTATTATTCTGTAACCTACTACGCGGGGCGGAGAATAAAAGTGTCCTTAAATGCTGAGAATAAGAGGTTGCCTACTATAATTTCTGTCAAAACCACGCCGGGGGCTTGAAGTGCAATATTATTGGGATATAGGAATTTGATTATTAACTTTTACTCGATGAATAAACGAAGGTGGAAAGTACAAAGTACGCAGGGAACTAAGACTACAAATTATCGGAATAATGAATCAGCTGACTTTGTATTTATTTACACTACTATCATGTGCTTGTAGCAACAATCGTCAACAATCCAAGAAACTGTTAAGTACCGTAATTATCCAGTGAAATTACCGTGAATTTTCTTTAACTTCTCTTTAAATCGATGCTTACAGGCTTATCGTGTTATTTAATGTAATAAATTATTACCTTCGTGATAGTTTGAACGGATATTTGTACGAAATATAGGAAAAGTAGCGGCGGAAATTACAATGTGTTACAATTCCTTATGATAATCTGCCTTTGTAAGTATAATACCAACGAACCTACAGATATTTAAAAATATTGTTTTAAAAGTTAATATTTACACCTAAAGTATTTCCTAAACCTAAATTCGAAACAAAGTACACCTAGCTAGCCTACTTAACCTAGAAAACGTAATCTACTGAACACCGAATGAATTACTTGTTATGAAATTCAAATAAATAACACTACTCCCAATTTCTACCAACAAGCACTAAACACCAATATACAAATATCACTAAATGGAACGCACACACACAAAATTTAAATAATTTCAATAGGTTTTTACTACTTTTCCACTACAATAATGCAAGAGCTCTCTCAACAGCCAACCGTTCACAAGCGCATCCAAGCTCGTTGATTGGTTCTATTTATTACCCCAAGCAAAACATTCTTGAATGAAAATAGTAAACTTCTTTCAGAATCAGAAATGTAATGTGATATTAAAATGTATTGTGTGTATGGCAGGAAATAGAGTAGTTGTCGGTTTTCATTTCTTCAAAGTCATATCCATGAAATAAGGATATTATTGACCATCCCTGCTATTTTGTTTCAACCGATATACCAAATAACTTCATAACTGACGTTTTACATGTAATGCATGAGCTTGGGAAATGAAATGAAATGACGTATGGCTTTTAGTGCCGGGAGTCTCCGAAGCCAAGTTCGGCTCGCCATATGCAGGTCTTTTGATTTGACATCCGTAGGCGACCTGCGCGTAGTGATGAGGATGAAATGATGATGAAGACGACACGTACACCCAGCCCCCGTGCCAGAGAAATTAGCCAATTATGGTTAAATTTTCCGACCCTGCCGGGATTCGAAATTGGGACCTATGTGGCCAAAAGCCAGCATGCTAACCATTGAACCATGGAGCCGGACAGGAGCTTGGGAGAATTCTAGTGATACAATTAGTGTTCAATATCGCTGATGATTCAGTGTCATTAGTGCACAAATATGTTTCTTGCAAATAGGCCTCTGCCTTACATGTGTCTAGTGTCGATATTTACTTTAAAATACTCTACATTTTTCAGATGGATCTCCTTATTTTGATATTTAAACTTAACATGATACGTTTTCAATTTGGACGTTATTATTGACAACTTAACAATTTCGTACGATAATGCGAAGGTTATGCTTATGTATCACAGGTTTGTTCAAATTCAACCGATGCGTCGGCCTTGTTGATTTTGTATTTCACACTATATGAGATGGTTTTGGTTATAACAAGACTCAGTACTCTTCTTCTTCTTCTTCTTCATGTGTTTACCCTCCAGTATCGGGTTTTCCCTCGAATTCAGCGAGGGATCCCACCTCTACCGCCTCAAGGACAGCGTCCTGGAGCTTCAGACTCTGGGTCGTTGATACAGCTGGAGAGGATGGCCACTACCTCGCCCAGGTGGCCTCACTCGCTATGCCGAACTGGGGCCTTGTGGGGGGATGGAAAGTTTGGAAGGGATAGACAAGGAAGAGGGAAGGAAGCGGCCGTGGTCATAAGTTAGGTACCATCCCGGCATTTGCCTGGAGGAGAAGTGGGAAACCACGGAAAACTACATCCAGGATGGCTGAGGAGGGAATCAAAACCCCCTCAACTGAGTTGACCTGCCGAGGCTGAGTGGACCCCGTTCCAGCCCTCGTACCACTTTTCAAATTTCGTAGCAAAGCCGGGAATCGAACCCGGGCCTTCGGGGTGGCAGCTAATCACACTAACCACTACACCACAGAGGCGGACAGACTTAGTACTCCGTCTTGCAAACACCTGACAAGACCGACTATTGTAATTTGTCTTGGTTGTAATAAAACAATTCGACCTTTATTCGACGATACAGCCATACTATCGTATCAGAATTCCAGTAGCAATTAATACCCATAGGCAAAGCCAAGGCCGACGGTAATAATTTTAATTATTTAGTGGTCAGAAACATCGTACATATAAATTATATTAGAGTGACAATGTACCCGGTGTTTGTACTCTGCGCTGCCTCAGCTGAACGTACAATCTTACCTTACAAAAAATGCTGGAAGTGTCGTCCTTCCTCGGTTACACAGGCACTGTGTCTGCTAACCACATTCGTAATGTTTTCTCTCACTTCCTCCAATGTGTCAGGATTTGTTCGATACACTTTTTATTTCAGTTTACCCCACAAGTAAATAATCACACACTGTTCGATCTGGAGAACGAGGGGGAAATAGACCAGCACTGATCACTCTGTCGACATTGTAAGAAGGGGCTGAACCCTTCCGTTAACTGATGGAAGAACGGCGTCACTGTCGTCTCGAAAAAATAGGCGCACCATCAGCACACAAAACACTAATCTTCCCATCATTTGATTTTCTGCACACGACCATAAGGATGAAACCAGAAAGTACGGTGTTGCAATGATAACTGTCTCGCCATGTTCAGACTGGTGACTGATGCTTGCGAGGTCAAGAACTATACGCGCGCCTACGTTCGGTCACGGTTTATAAGCGAGAGTGCCTGAGGTACAGCGAAAATTAATTCTGAGTAGTAAAGGATGAAGGAACTGTTGCACAAGTCGTGCTGGTGATGATTACCGTTTTAAGAGGAAGTACGACTGGGCTACACTAATCAGAGGAAAAACCGGAAGAGGTTCGATAGCAGGGACGGATTCTCCTTGCAAGCAAGGCATTCATTTCGTGCGTTATGATAGAGTGAAGAACTCTCTGAAGTACGATTTAAGGTTTGTTTCAAGTCAAGTATTGATAATTTCGTCTCTTAGAAGTTCAAAATCTCCGCGAAATTGAATTAGTTCCGTTACTTGACTACGTGTGGTGCTGGTGTTGTGGAGAACGCAGGTTATACTAAGACCAAGGATTGGAGTTGGTCTTGGTTATATAACGACCGACTACAATATATCAGACCGTAATATCGAAAACAAAATTGTGGACGTCGTGGGCGCAGCAGGTGCCGACTGATGAAGGTTAGGTAGCACGAAATAACTTCATTTCAACGATAAACCGCCGCATATCAATAATAATAATAATAATAATAATAATAATAATAATAATAATAATAATAATAATAATAATAATAATAATAATAATAATAATAATAATAATAATAATAATAATAATAATAATAATAATATTTTACGTTCCATTAACTACTGTTCATATTTTCGAAGATGTCAGAATTTTGTCCCGTAGGAGTTCTCTTACGTGCGTAAAACTATCGATACGAGACTGACGTATTTGATTAACATTCATTTCAAGATTAATATTAAAACGTACTTACTTAGAAGAAAATAATTGAAATGATGTACATTAAAGAACAAGCACCTAAGAGGCTACTGAAGATAAATACACACATACATGTAGTTATGTCAAATCAGTTCCTTTAGCATCAGGTAAATTATGACTAACACAACACTGATACACATAAATAAACACCAGACGCAATAGACATCTTTCTGATGAACAACTTTGCTTAAATAGTAACAAGATCATTAAGAGAGAGCAGGTAGAAAATAGAAAGTAATGTTATGTAAATAGCAGTTTACCTGGTTTTACATGCTGTTGAGCCTAAGACCCTTGCGGATCTTCTGCTTCGCTCCTAAGTCCTCAGTATTGCTCCTCTTAATCTGTTAAATGTGACAATTTTTAGCAATGTCCTTGGAGACTTTTTTGTCATGCAGAAGTTTTGAGTAGTTTTTGACACAAATGTTGGCCAGGACTTTAATGCAATTCTTCAAAATTTTTATTAAGGCATGCGAAACTTGCAGACATAGTCAGCATTATTTAAGGTACTTTCAGCCATTTGGAGACCTAGTTTCACTACAGTATCTTTCTGTTCGTCTAATTTCAAAAATGTGGTTCATATTCAACACTGATAGGCGTTTGAAAAAGGCAATACACATCAAAAGTCAGGGATAGAAGGAAAGCTGAAGGATGCTTCTATCCACCTCTATTAGCTGAGTGAAGTATGAATAAAGTTCCATATTATCGCAATCAACACTTAAATAAATGCACGTTGTCTAAGAAAAGAAACAGAGACTTGGAAGGATCAGCTGGATTAGGGACAAAAGTTTTTAGGATCCCGCCGCTTAATAGCTCAAACATTTTCCTATTTGTTTGATGATTATCAGAGACTAAGCACACTACATCAAATTTACGTTCATTCATGACTTTGAGAACATCTACTGTTAGTTTTAGTAGTGTCTCAGCATTCATGTTTTTTTGCTGGGAAGAGACCTATGACATCTTTGTACTTCGAATGTAAGGATGAACACATAAAAACTGCATAGTGGTGGCTGCCTCAGACTCAGACCCATTTTCAGCAATTCCTGTTACCTTTCCTGCTTTAAATGTCAGCTTGGCATTAACATCAATTTCATCCATCATGACTGTAACAATTTTATCCCCATCATTCCATTAGGAAACATTTTGAGAAGATCCAATACCACAGCCTTTTGGACCTATTCTACGTAATAATTGACGAGGATGAGGTAGAGTCATAAGGTTAGTTTTACGAATGGACTAATAGGCTCCTGGATATGAGTAAGAAATTGTGGCAGCTCATATAAGTAGCTCTGACGAATACTGTACATGAGTTACTACAGACAAATCCAACTGTTCTAGAACATATTTAATTTTTGTACGTCTCACTATATTCAGATCACTGTCAAGAACCAAGAACTCCTTTAAAAAATTCACTAGGACAGACATTCTATCAGATGTGGAAACATGTTCATCACTGTAATTTGAAAGATGACTCACCAAATTGTCCAGCTTACTCCACTCCAGGTCACTGTTTCCTTCACACTTAAAATTCTCAGTAGGCACACACAGATTCTTGGTACCTTTACATCTAAGGAACACAATACTTTGAAACACACATTCATTGATGGTACATCGTTAAATTAATCACCATCATATATCTTAATAACAAGAACACTATTTTCACTCATAATTACTGTGAACGTAAACATCTGTTTGCTGCCGAGAATTGTTACGAAGCTTTTAAAAGATGGTATAAAATCCTGCTCACACCACTTAGCAAAATTCTTCTCCTCCTTGTCGATCACTAGTTGTAATCGTTCTTCTGGATTGCTCCTACATTTGTGGAGACTAATTGTATCGTAAGAAGGCTTATTGGGGGATATGGTAGAAACTGCATCAGGAGATAATTTAGGAATTTTACGAGGGATATGAATAGGCTCGCCATTTTCGGTTGGGAAGAGAACTTCCCTAACCACACATTTTGGTTCGAAATGTTCCACACATACAACAGTTTGGTCTTTGACTTCCAAATTTTCTCGATGAATATTCCTTATCCATTCCTCCCGTTTTAGGGAATTTAAAAGTCGAAGTATCCGCAACGGTATAGTTTTATCTACAACCAGGTACGAAGCAAGAATGACCCATTTCGTGAAAATGTATGTATTAAGTAAGGTGATAAAATCAAGATTAAGAAGAAGGAAGTGCCTTCAGCATCTGCTTTAGTTTCAGTAGGGGATGTTTCGGTTAGTAAGGGAAACAAGAACAACAGAGTACTAGCATGCGTGTTTTTTAGCAGAACCACAAGACTGTGCTGTAGCTATTGATTGTTCTCTGGAAGAACGTCAAGGGACGTTAAGGGAGCTTGTTTTAGGTGTCTATGACAGGGACATGTCAGTGCTAAGTGTAAGATTTTTGTGAAGTGTCCATTTTGCAGAGGGAAACATTACGCTTTGATGTGGGTGAAGACAGCCTCAGATGAACCTAAAATTGATTCAGTTACAAATACAGTTAGCATAATAGCATGTAGTAACGAAGGACAAGTGACCCATCTGCAGACTTTAGTTGCTATAGTTGTTGTTTGTGGAATCGCACACAGAGTGAGAGTTCTTTGTGACAGTGGATCGCAGAAAAGCTACATTAAGAAGTCTTGTGCTAAGAAATTAGAGTTGGAACGAACAGGAAAGGTAACCTTAAGTCAAGAATTATTTGGAGGTAGGAAAACAGCACCTGTTTGCTTCGAGCCCTATCAAATAACTCTGTTGGGTATGAACGAGGAAAGCAGATGTGAGGTTACTGTGTTAGGCTCTGATTGTATTTGTGGTAGTGTTCCCATAGTTGATGCTGACTTGTTTCATTTACTGAAGAATAAGGGATTGAACTTACTGATGTGAGACAGTGTGATGATAACAGTGCTAGTGACATACAGGTATTGTTAGGTAATCACGCCAGACTTTGTGCATGTATACAAGGATCTGGTAGCAGTGAGAACTTGTTTGGGGCGTACACTTATAGGCCCTTCTGAGACCACCTCACCAACCGCCTCGTCTTACACTCTACTTACATTGACTCAATCAACAAGAGTAACGGATTTGTGGGAAATTGAATCCATGGGTATAAAAGATCCTGGCGAACAGATCAAAAAGGAAGAGAGTGAACAACAGGTCAAGACGTTCTTCGATAAGACTGTGAAGAGAGAAGAAGCATCTGGACGCTACATTGTTAAACTGCCTTGGATTGACGGTTGTACTTCTCCGGAATCAAATCGTGAAGTTACTGAGAAACGATTGTTGAGCACTTCAAGAAAATTACGAGGAATGCAAAAATTTCAGGTTTATGATGAAGTGTTTCAAGAATTGGAAAATAAGGGGATCAATGAAGGCGTTGAAAACGAGGTTTCGGATTGACCTACGCATTATCTGTCTCACCGACCTATGCTGAAAGACAGTGGCACTACAAAGATTAGGCCAGTGTTTGATGCTTCCAACAAGGACAGAAATAAGTGCCTCGAACCTGGACCAAACCTCATTGACCTTGTTCCATCCGTACTCACCAATTTCCGATCCTACCCTATAGGTCTAATTTCTGATATAGAGAAGGCCTTCCTGCAGATTGAAATTGATCCTGAAGATGGAGATATTCTTTGTATTCTTTGGTGGGATAAGGGAAAGGTCGCCACTTTTAGACATTGCAGGGTGGTTTTTGGGGTCTGTTCCAGTCCCTTCTTATTGGTTTCAGTATTGAACCACCTTCTGGACGGTGCCCCAACTCATTTGAAGGAAGTAGCTAATAAATTGAAACATGCATTTTTTGTGGACAACTGTCTTACTGGAGTTGTTTCAAAAGAAGAGATTGCGCTATTCATTTTAAAGGCACAATAGTTGATATCCTCTGCAGGTTTCAATTGGAAGGGATGGGTGAATTCCTCAGATTGTAATGTTGGCACAACTGAAAATGTCTTAGGACTTCGATGGTATTGTGACGTAGATGAACTTGGATGCAACTTCAGCTCAACTACACGTTTGGTAACCCGAAGGGTGGTACTCTCCAGCGTGCAGAAAATATTTGATCCGGTTGGATTTTCAGCCCCAGTAACCCTTGTTCCCAAACTCATTCTACGGAAGACCTGGCAAAAGAAGATAGGATGGGATGAGGTTTTACCACAAGATGTTTATGACGAATTCCATCGATAGAAACAGCAGCTACAATACCTGCCGGATATCTAGAAGGATTTTCCTGAATGACAACAGCTCGTTGCGTGTATTTGTTGACGCCAGCAAACGGGCGTTTGGTTGTTGTATATTTCTGAGGACAGATGATGAAAATGAAATCAAACTGAGCCTTCTGATGGCTAAATCTAGAGTGGCACCTCTCAAGGAACTAACACTACCTCGTCTCGAGCTGGAGTTAGGATGTCTCGGCTGAGTCTGCGATGCCTACATCGGATAATATACACACAGTGTTTCGGTCCGATTCAACAGTAGTCTTATACCGGATAGAAACAAAGGACCTTGCCCTGTGTTTGTAGAGAACCGGGTAAAGTAGATTCACGAGTAGAGTAAGGCTGATTCATGGAGGCACTTTCCGGGCGGTCTCAACCCAGCAGACCTGCTGTCTAGAGGATGTTTACCTGCACAGCTTTGGAGATCCCGATGGTGGGAGGGCCCCTCTTGGCTTAAAATTAAAGAGCAAGATTGGGTCTCTAACCGTCCTGAACCAGTATCGGAAGAAGTCAACAAAGAAAGAAGAAAAACATTTATAACTGCCAAGATCACTGTTGTAAAAACGATCTTACTGAAACTAAGCTTACGATTCTCTGGATACACTAACATCGTTAGGACTATTGCTTGGATTTTGAGATTCACACAGTGTCATCATAGGGATCGTGTATCAACAGAAATTGGTAGCGAAGAATTTCTCTATGCTGAGAAGAAGCTGTTCTTCCTTATCTAGTGTGAAACACTTTATGAAGAAGAAAGAAAGTTGCAATTGAAGAATCTGCAGGTGTTCACAGATAACGAAGAAATTCTTCGCATAAAGTAAAAGTAAACTCGTGTCCTCATCCCGAGGTGGTGCAGCTCTTTTCAGGCACACCCCCATTGGAGGTGAGCTGCATGTACCATTTCAACCACATACCAGCCCTCCTACCATTCTTAAATTTCTGGCAGTACCGGGAATCGAACCCGGGCCCCCAAGGACGGAAGCTAATTACACCAACCGTTACGCTACAGAGGCGGACATTCTTCGCATGAAATCAAGAGTTGTTAATTCTGACGACACTCCAGAATATACCTATCCAATTGTACTTCCATCAAGACATGTAATGTTTGAAAGGATGATTGAACGGTTTCATTATTTTCATAATCATGTTGGGACACACACGCTACTTGTTTTGTTGCGCCAAAGGGTTTGGATTCTTGGAGGAAGGAGAACAGTGGCAGCACTTGTTCGGAGATGTGCGATCTGTCTCGCAACTCTGCTAAAGCTTTGAAAGTACCTTCCCCTTCATTACCAGAGGATCGAATTTAGGCATCGAGTACTTTCCAGATCACTGGTATAGACCAAGCAGGACCTGTATTTCTATGAGGTGCAGAAAAGGGATGGATTATTATTTTCAATTGTGCAGTTTATCGGGCTGTGCATCTAGAGAATTAAGTAATTTAATAGATATATATTTACCAGATATTGTAATAGGAGTTGAATCATGGCTGAGAAATGATATAATGGAAGCAGAAATTTTCTCACGGCACTGGAGTGTGTATCGTAGAGATAGGATAGGAATGGTGGGAGGGGGAGTGTTCATTCTGGTGAAAGAAGAATTTGTAAGCTACGAAATAGTTAAAGATGAGACACATGAAATTCTAGGTGTAAGGCTCATTTCTAAAGATAATAGGCAACTTGATATATTTGGAGTGTACAGATCGGGAAAGGGTAGCACTGACGCGGATTCGGAATTATTTGATAGGATAGTCAGCTATGTGGGAAACGACATGGAAAGAAATGTGATTGTAGCGGGAGATCTGAATTTGCCAGATGTGAAATGGGAAGGAAATGCGAACGACAGGAAGCATGACCAACAAATGGCAAATAAGTTAATATGGGAAGGACAACTGATTCAGAAAGTGATGGAACCAACCAGAGGGAAAAATATCCTGGATGTGGTGCTGATAAAACCAGATGAGCACTATAGGGAAACTGAAGTAATAGGTGGTATTAGTGATCATGAAGCTGTTTTTGTGGTAGTTAAAAATAAATGTGATAGAAAGGAAGGTCTTAAAAGTAGGACTGTTCGGCAGTACCATATGGCTGATAAAGCAGGCATGAGGCAGTTTCTAAAAAGTAACTATGATCGGTGGAAAACGGTAAATAAAAATGTAAACAGACTCTGGGATGGGTTTAAAGAAATTGTTGAGGAATGCGAAAACAGGTTTGTACCTTTAAGGGTGGTAAGGAATGGTAAAGACCCACCTTATTGTAATAGAGAAATAAAGAGACTAAGAAGGAGGTGCAGACTGGAAAGAAATAGAGTTAGAAATGGCTGTGGAAGTAAGGAGAAATTGAAGGAACTTACTAGAAAATTTAATCTAGCAAAGAAGGTAGCTAAGGATAACATGATAGCAAATATAATTGGCAGTCATACAAATGTTAGTGAAAAATGGAAGGGTATGTATAGGTATTTTAAGGCAGAAACAGGTTCCAAGGGGGACATTCCAGGAATAATTAATGAACAAGGGGAATGTGTATGTGAAGATCTTCAAAAGGCAGAAGTATTCAGTCAGCAGTATGTAAAGATTGTTGGTTTCAAGGATAATGTCGAGATAGAGGAGGCTTGCTGATGATGCTTGTTGTTTTAAGGGGCCTAACATCGAAGGTCATCGGCCCGAGATAGAGGAGGAGACTAAGGCCAAAGAAGTAATAAAATTTACATATGATAACAATGACATTTACAATAAGGTACAATTTCTCAGGATCCGGAAAATACCCATGAGTGTATTTTAAGTCCTTACTTGAAAGTCCATTTACAAGTGTATCAAAAGAAAAAATTAATACATTTATATGAGTCTAAAAAGCGAATGTTTATATCGAATACACGTTGACTAAATGATATGAAATGTTCATTATTTTAAGCAATTACATTGAACTTTGTGCATTTTAATCGTGCAAACTCGCGAACGATTAAATGTGAGTCGTAGCCTGACAAGTTATTAAAAAGCAAGGAATAAATTTAGGAACACGATATAAAATGTTGCATGATTTATGTGCAGGTCCACGATATTTTCCAGTAAAGTGGCAATGATCTCCAACCTTAATAGCTGGGAATGTCATAGGTTGTCTACAGATGTGGTATCTATCTGTTTCATCATGCATAATCAAATCATCAAATGTTATGGTAATTGGAATAGGACGTGATGTAAGGAAATGAAAACGATCTGCTGACTCTTGTAATTCATTTAACAGCCATTCAGTACATTTTCTCCACGATACATATTAAAATATGATAAAGGTGAATCGTTTGAACTAACAACTTTATAAGCAACAGAAAGCGGTATATACGAACGTGAAAGGTTTGTAGTGACTTGTGTTTTCATTATAAACACAAAAGATGAATATGATGTATTTCAGGTCAAGAACTTGTATCAAGCGGACCTACAATTCTTTTTCCCTTTACACAGTACACAGAAAATGAAAAATCAGGGTTGTTTTCTCAAATTAGGAAATATTTTTAAAGTCCATTGGAAAAGTAACATCATTAAAATTTAACGTATGTTGCAACTCCATGAACATATCTGCATAATGTGAAGCTCTTGATGGATTATGTGTTACACGTTTTAATTGCATTGCAGCACGCCATAAAAAGCAACAGTCATCATTATTCTGTATACTGATAACAGCTTTTTTTATCAACAATGGCTTTCGGAAGTGGAATATACTGTCCTCCTGAATTTAATGGATCAAACTTACAGACATTAAGCTGAAGATGAGAAATACTTTATATTGCCTTACTGCTCGCAACCTCTTCAAACTTTTGAAATTTTGCAAGCAATTCGTCTATAATGTGTTCACGAAACCATTCTGAAATATTATGAGAACATAACAGCTTTGTCATTTTCGACGTTATATAAACAGTTTCATGAATTTCATTATTGTATTAAAAGGAATAAATAAACATGATAATGCGGCATTAAGTGCAGAATGTATAGATCGCAAAGAAGATACTTTATCATTAAACACATTATAGCAACATATTTAAAACGAATTTTTATCTAAAATATTCATTGAATTTTTTATAATACCACTTATTATACATGATGGAAAACATGTATTAACAGTTTCCCAACTAAATGCCATGTCATTAAAAATCATAAAATAAAAATAAAATATGTAGGTAATTAATTCATATCCAATCTTGCTATGTGTGCGTTGATGTTTTACGTGATGTAATATTCGATTAAATACCGTTAAAACTAAGAATGCGTGTGTTGTTTTCTTATCCGTGATATAATATATTTATATTTTTAAGATCAGAATCGGTTAGCGTATTAAATCTATTAGGCAGAAATAATTTAAAATATTCGCAAGTGCGTAATATTATATCTCCAAATCTCGTAGATATTCTCTGAAGTGAAATAACTCTAAATTGTTCATTAACAGGAAGATCGCTTAGTCTTGTTGTTGGGGTTCCTGTGAATCGTCCGAGATTGTTAATTGCATACATACTACGAATAAAATACTAATATTAGTCTATTTACACAATTAACAACGCACGGTTGTTTTTTTAGTTTTAAAACATACTGTACTTTGAAAAAGATAAATGATGTATACGCCGAAAATGGTTACAGCTACGCGCACAGTCCCTTCTGCAATGTGGTTACAGCAAAAAATACCCAATCAGTAAACGTTTTTCATACATCGGTTTTCGCTCTGATATTATGCGTCTTCCTTCTACAAAATAAATGTAATATCTAAAAAACCATGAATCAGTAAATAATTATCAAATAATAATAATAATGAGTTGTATATTGGAGGAAGAGTCCGACGTAGTCTATGTATAACCGTTCCACGGGGCGAGATGCCTGATGCGATGACAATAGCCCTAGTTCAGTAGAGAAGGTGGGCTTACTAAGCAAGCAAGATTTGCAAGCTTTAACAATTTCTCTGATTTCACCATCCATATTCTTCCAAATAAACGTCTCTCTGATTTCCCCCTTGTTTTGAAGATGCCTAAATGCCCCCTAATGGGGTCTCTTGATAGTATTTGAAGATCATTGGTACAAGGACGGTTGGAACCACAACTTTCATCTGCTGATCATGCCTCGAAGGGTAACAAAAACCCCGTTCTTCAACACATAAGGAACAACATGTTCCCCAGAAGAATGTGTTTCCATTATCGGATCCATACTGGATATTCTCGTTGATATTTTTCAATGTCACGAAATAGCATAGCGGCATCCGTCAAATAACATAATACTAGTAGGTATGGGCATGGAAAGAGGAGAAACAACTTCCTGTTCACTTGTCTCAACATCACTAGTAAACACACGGCTGAGTCCATCAGCAGCTACATTTTCTGATCCCCTAATGTGTCGTATATCATATTGGAATGCTAAGATCCTGATAGCCCAACGGGCGATACGTCCAGTACGACGAGGCCTAGCTAATACCCAATTTAAGTGTTGGTTGTCTGTCTCTATTTCAAATTTGAAATGTTCCAGATAAAGGCGGAACTTCTCCAGGGCAAACAAGACTGCCAAACCTTCTAGTTCATAGACATAATACTTGGCTTCTTGAGCCGATAAAGCCATAGCCGCATAGGCGACGGGCCGCCTGCCAAGTTCCGTTTCCTGAAGAAGGGCAGCAGCATACAACCGATGAAGAGAGATCAGTTTGGACAAAGAATTTCTTAGAGAAATCAGGCATAGTTAATACAGCGACGTCACAAAGAACTAATTTAGAGTCTTCAAAAGCGGTTTGCTGCGACGGCCCCCATTCAAATTTGACTCCATTCCTATGCAGTAAGTTCAGGGGTGCCGCCCTCTTAGCGAAGTTAGCAATAAATTTCCTGAAAACATTTACCGTGGCTATGCATCTAGCAATTCCTTTGTTGTCCTTAGGAGGCTTGAAGTCACGAATAGCCTGTGTTCTGGAATGGTCAATAGAAACATCATCGGGCGAAACAATATGCCTTAAGAACGACATATAAGGCTTAGCAAAAGCTACCTTAGATAATTTAACAGTCAACCCAGCCTTCCTAAGGCGATTGAGGACTTCCTTTAGATTGTCTAAGTGCTCTTCGAAGGTTTCCGAAAACACGACGACATCATCGATGTAATGATTCAGATATTCGAATTTGATGTCCGAGAAGACCCTATCTAGCAGTCTAGTAAGAACAGCTGCACTCGTGGGGAGCCCAAAATGCACGCGATTGTATTCATGCAGATTCAAATCCGTGGGAAAAGCCGTTAGATGTTGGATTATTCTGTCAGGGGTATTTGATTATATGCCTGGTTAAAATCAAAGATGGTAAAGAACTTAGCCTTGCGGAACCATGAAAAACAAGAATGAAGATCCGGAAGGGGCACAGATTGTTACACAACCTTACGGTTCAAAGCCCTGTAATCAATCACAGGCCTAAAACCACCTTGAGGTTTCGGCACAAGAAAAATGGGCGATGAATACGCCGACTTGGATGGTCGAATGATACCATCCCTTAAGATCTGCTCAATGATTTCCTTAAGAGCTTTCATTTTAGGTGGAGATAGCCTATAAGGAGGAAACCTAACTGTAATAGAAACTGTTAGTTCAATATTGTATTCAGTAGGGTCAGTGACGGCAAGGGTATCTGAAAATACGTCAGGAAAGGACTGACACAACCTTCTAATACTTTCAGCCTGATCCTCAGGTAGATGCCTCAAATGTAACGACATCTCACTTGGGTAGGCGAAATAGATGAAAATGACACAGAACTACATTTCAAGAAAGTAATATTAATATTACTAGAAAACTTGAAGGTTCATGAATTGCTCTGAATGTCGAGCACAAGACCTGTATGAGACATAAAATGGGCCCCAGTATTACAGCTCAATGCATCTGTTTCGCTACAAATAATTTAACATTCCAGGTAAACTTTGAAATGTGAACTTTAGCAAGAAGGAAGCCTAAAATTTCCAATAGTGACGAGTTTGCAGAAGGGAAACGATAATCCGGAAATGTACAACAAGCTTTCAATTCAGAATACGGTACCGCTCTTCCGACATACTGGGGCTGAGCGGCGGGAAGGTGAACATTGTGACTCAGCTAGTCACTTCCTCACTTGGACTCGTGGAGGCAGCACCAGAAGTTGAACAAGATGGTGTGTTGTTACTTGAAGTGCAATTCTTAGCAAGATGGGAAAATGACCCGCACTTGAAACAACCTCGAGACGGACCTGCTACATTCCTGGTTCCACTAGGTTTTACCAAGGGGCATTTGTTTCTAAGATGTTCCGTTGATCCACTTGCGTGTAGGAAAGGTTCTGCGTGGTGGTGGCTGAGAAGTGTTAGATGACGGCGAGGGGCGCTCCTTGGCTACTCGTAAGGTGTCATAATACCTCACTCCTTCGGCTGACACTGCCATTAGGACCGAGTGGCGAAACATAGGTACGACCTATAGGGCGGGGAGATTTCTTCTACTATCGTTTGGACAATTTGATCTTCTGGGAAATGAAGAGCGAATGCGCTCGTATAAAACTTTATATCTTGGATAAAGTCAGCAAGGTTCTCGTCCAACCTCTGTACTCTGAAAAATTACTTCTGCATTAAAGATGACATAGCTCTAGCCGGAATTATGTTAGCCGAATGATGGACATGGAAATCTTCTATTGAAAATCTATCAGCTATTGCTTTTACAATTTTGTCCGAGAAGACACCTACAGAATAGGGGTAAATTATTTGAAGTGTTTGGGAGTGTGCGAGAGCAAATATTAAAAACGAAATGACTTCATTAGCTGAGTTATTGGAGGGATATACCTTTAAGCATCATGGTCAAGGGGTGGGGCAAGGCGCTGAAGCCGGGCGACATAATAGGTGACGGCATAGGCGGTTCCGTCACTGCGTTACTCGAAACGAAGGGCGGAAGTTGTCTTAGATGGCCCGGCACTTGTTTCGATGGGGCAGATTTTTGGTGAGAAACAACAGCTTTCCTACTCTCAATCCCTCCACTAGATTCTTCCTCCGAAGACAAGTTTACCACAGGACCCTGGTCGCTTTTAGTGGTAACGGCCCGGACAACAATTGACTAACTCTATTCGACATTTCAGGCATGTGTTCCAATAGATTACTCGCTTCCTTAGCATGATCATCCTTCAATTTAGGACACAATAGGCCCCTAGCCCTATTATAGAAGTCAAACAGTCTAGCTTGAACTTTTCAAGTTGATTAGCAGAAGGATCGCTTACTTCAAAAACTAAGTACTGAAGCTAGCTCGGTGGTATTACCCGTGATAGTGGATAGAGCCTCATCAATTTCCTTCTCCTCAAATACCGGGATACAAATAGGAAGTTCCAAGGATTCCTTAAGTTTAGCAATATCTGCCACATCCGTGCCTCCAGATTGGAACTTCCTAATGAGATGTTCATAAATGAGTTACTCCTTGCGCAAATACCCGCGTGCAAGGACTTCACGAGGACCAGCCATGTTGATAGAAAATCTAACGAATTTCAAAAATGTCCAGCAACCAAGAAACATTTTAGGGTTCGATGTTGATTTGTATTAGTAGCCGTCAAAAAGGGGCTTTATCTAGAACCATTCAACCACGCTCTGCTACCATTTGTTACCGTGATTCCGTGGTGGCCAGAGGTGAAAGAACGGGTCTATCTACGACAATCAAAAGACTAATTAAAATCTTTTATATCAAGGTTATATTTCTTTTGGCTGTTTTTTTAAATGCTAAATTTGAACAAAACACGTCGCTCAGCGACAGAACAAGATTTCAGGTACAGAACAAAGAAGGAGAAATTTGAAATTGCCAATTAACAATACGAGCTTAAAGCTCCCAATTTTACGAACGTTACTTGGGCACTATGACTCCGTCCACTCAATAGTCAAAGAGACATGTCTCCCAATTTCATTTTCAGAGTATACAAACACCTCTACAAAAATAGAAAGAGCATCTATGCTCTATGAATATGTCTAGGAGACTGCGCTCCGAACTTTATGCCTTACTGCCTTTTCAATGCAACCTTCAACTTTTACATTTACATTTACTTTGCTCACTAAAATTTACACTTTCCAGGCCTCTCGAGGCACAACCTACATTTTATAATTCAAGCAGTATTCAGTGTCTTAATCACTCAACCTTCTAACCATAAATGAGTGAATTTTACAGGAGTACCGAATACTTATTCTACCGGGCCTTTGTGGGAATAAAAAGAGACAGGTTAAAGTTACTGGCCCAAAAATGATGCGGAGGCGGACTCTTGCACTACTTGAAACTTATACTTAGAAGCTTATAACCCTTGTTGGGCGCATTTACAGAGGCTAATCATATATTACAGAGGTGACTAGGTGAACTGTTATCAAATCATGGTCACCTCGAAGTCAAGTTGATAGGGTGTCACACTCTCTATTCCCGAATTTAAGCTAAGTGCTTTTCAGCTTGTTTGAAATTTGCAGTAGAAATTTACATTTTAGAAGATTGGAAATTTAATGTTACATTATTAAAGATAGGAAACCTTCCCCTCGAGCTATCTATCATATAGATATAAAATAGCTGGCATTACAGTAAAGATCGATGAAGGGCGAGACGCCCCCGCATTCTCTATTAGCACAGACCCAATAAACTGGAAGATCCATAAGACAAGGTAGCTCGAAAAACCCGAGAGGAAGGTTCAAGTGAGTTCTGGGCTAAAGCCCGACACACCTCCGATATTTATTGGATAATTAAATAACCACAAGAGAGACTTGATTGGTTAAAAATAAATATACATCATTTTCTATTGACCAACATCACAAGCGGGATGAGATAGAAGTGTAGCAAACTGTGATACAAAACAAAGGCTAATCAACCCAATTTTGGAAACCTCAAAATAAAAATTTTCTTTAGGATTTAAATACTTTCTTTTCACACTAGAGGGCATAACCTAGTTTTTTGGTAGAGGCATGTGTAGAGAAAATTCCAAACTTTTTGCACTAGTTGTTGCAAACATTTTATTGAAGATGGCATTTTTCAAGGCGCTTCACTTGAATGAACGGGCGGGTGTATTATTATTATTATTAATATTATTATTATTATGATTATTATTATTATTATTACCTGTAGAACGCAGAGAGATGAAAGAAGGTGTGGGCTTAAATGGGTCTAGCTACGATATCAAAACTTAATTTAAAACTGTAAATAAAGGTTATATTTCTTTCAGAAAATCAAACTTAACAAACAATATTTTCAGGAATTAGTAATCAGGTACAAAATAGCAATAGAGTTACACAATCGAAAACCCAAGGATAGGTAATTTACAAGTCTTGATCTTCAAGCTCCAATTTTACCATTCGCAAATGTTGTGTTAGTCAGATAAGGAGAGATGTCTCCCAATACACAGTGCTCACGAGCACTTGGCTCGAACAGTAACACAGGCACACCTCAATATTACAGTAAACTTGCTGTCCAACATTACAGCCTGCTCAAGGCAACACTCTCTGGCCTCTCTAGGCACAATTTACACTGGGGTATCTATTACCCAACCTACAGGGCCTTCGTGGAGAAAGAACAGGTTAAATTAATGGCCTGAACAGAAACTGAACGGAAGCGTACACTTGCGCTCCTAGAAAATGTAATATAAAACCCTAATTTAGCTCTCGGCCCGATGATACAGGGGTAATCCCAAGCTCCTGAGGTGACTCGAATGAAAGTTAATTTAATGCTTAACAGTAAAAAGAAACAGTTACAAATCGTAGTCACCTCATGATAAATTGAAGGGGAACTCGAGAGGGTAACACACTCTCTATCCCCGATTTACAGTTAAAGACATTTATGAAGTTTACATTAGAAAGAATACTATTACATTTCAGAATGAGATGGTTATATAGTTAAAGTTTAGAAACTTTCCCTCGGATAAGTTTGCGGAGACAGCTACAAAGATATTGGTGGCCATTATCTGGGCTGGTGTTCTGCCTGCCGAAAAATGAGACACCCCGCCTCCTGTCTTAACACACACACTCAGAACTTCGATGATCAATGAGACAAGGTAACCAGAAAAGCCTCAGCTTAAATACCCGAGGGGATTTTTCGAGAGGATTCTGACTAAATCCGGACCCACCCTCTCATTTTTATTGGCAGAATCAAAAGTTACACCCAAAAACCAACAAGAAGCCTGTGATACGCTGAAAAAGTAATTACCGAAAAATTTGATTGGCCAGACACCAAAACTGGCGGGAAGACAAGGAAGTGTTGCTAACCTAGAAATATATAAAAACAAGAGAAATGAAAGTTAATTTCCTTGAGAAAACTTATAAACAAAACATTTATTTCAATAACCAATTATTCCCCCTTGCACCAGAGTGGATGACCTCAGTTTTGTAGAGACATCTATGGAGAAAAGTTCAAACTTCTTGATGTACACCAAAACAAAACAAAACAAAATAAATCCAGTCAGTTTTGGAAACTTAGAAATAACAAACTTCTCAGTTATTCAGTAGAGACATCTTCTGAGTAATGTCCCAACTTCATTCAATAATTGTTTCACTTTTTGTTTGCTAGATCGAGTTCCTTAAGGTGCTTCTCTTGGATGTGCGGAGTTGAGGTGTACCTCCCGGTACAATAATAATAATAATAATAATAATAATAATAATAATAATAATAATAATAATAATAATAATAATAATAATAATAATAATAATAATAATAATAATTGTACCGGGCGGTACACCTCTACACCGTTTATTTAAAAGTTGCGCCAGTTGAAACTCCTCTTCTGGAGGAAGGTTGAACTTTATCTACTCTATTAATTCTCTACCTTCTCAGAAGATGTCACCACGTGGAAAATTTTGAGTTTTTGAACTGTGTCACTTTTGATGTGTTTTTGTTTCGCTTGAAGTAAGAAGTGTGAACTTTCTCTTCTAGAGGACACTACTGAAGATCAACAATAGTGCACCCTAGTGCGGAGTCGAAGAACTATTTTGTTGGAGAAAATTTTATTTCAAAAGTTTGTGTTTTGTTAAAGTTCTTTCTGTTATGGTTTAAGTTGGCTGTATACCCCTCTTTTTCCCCTTGTTTTAGATTTATCCAATCCCGAATTTCTTTTAGTAATTTCTGACCAATCTGGTGTATCTTCCCCCAACTTGTATCTGTTGCGGGGTCCTATCCAATAAAAACATTGTGGGCGGGTGTTTTCTTTCCCCTAACGCCTAGAAACTTCCGCGAGAGTATTTAAACTGCTGATTTTTGGGTCTCTAGGCCACTTCTGTTCCATCTTTCAGTGTATTAAGTACATAGCAGGAGGCGGGAAGCGCCTCTTTCCTCGGCGGCGGTCAACAATAAGGTAATGGCCGATTAATAAATTCTTTCTTTTCTTGCTCAGCAGTTTAACTTTCGGGGCGGGTTCTAAGCGTTCAACCATGTAACCTTTTCCTAAAATGTAAAAACAACTGGTATCTATTCTATTTTAAAACGACATATCGGGATAGAGAGTGCTTAACCCTCTCGAGCTCCCACTCACATTGTCTTGAGGTGAACTTATTCTCTCAACCAAATCTTCCGTAATGTAATGTAAATTGCTATTAAGTCACCTCTGTAGTATGGGATTAGCCCTTGTAATAACGGCCTAGTGCCAAAGTAGGTTTTAAAATCAAAGTGTATTAGGAGTGCAAGTTCGCCTCCTCTCAAATTGTTTTAGAGGTCATTCAATTAACCTGCTTTTCATTTAATAGACCTCAGTAGATTGGGTATTTTACCCCTGTGTATATGTCCTTGGAGGACAGCTTAAAGGTAGAATTCTGAGTGGCCTGTGATAGGCTTGTATTTTAAGGGGAAGTAACCCTTTCTTGAAAGTTGTGGTTTCTGCCTCAAGGAGACTTTTTCGATGCAATTGGAAACTGGTGTTTCTGGCATGATTGGGGGTTTTCGGCCCCTTTGTTGAATGGTTTATATTGTAAAGTTGGGCTCATTGCTCAAGACTTATATATCTGATTCTTGAAGCCCCGAAGGGGGTAACCGTGTAAGTTGTATATTTCGAATCGTGTTTCTGCTACTAAGTACCTGTTCTATGTGTTGTTACGTAATTTTGAAAAGAAAATATAACCTGGTTAAATTTTACTTAGTTTCTCTTCCGTAGCTTGAGACCCGTTCACGCCCGCACCTTCTTTCTCCTCTACCTACCACTAAAACACGGTAACAAGTGGTAGCAGAGCGTGGTCGAATGGGTCTCAATTTAGCCCCTTTTGACGCCTAAACATTTTTTGTTCCGAACTCTAACCATTTTCTCAGTTGCTGGAATTTTTTGATTTTTTTTCTCAAGTTGTTCTGTCATCATGCCCGGCCCTCGCGATGTTCTCCTTCTTAACTATTTGCGCAAGGAGGAGTTGATCTACGAATTGACTATTAGAAATGTACAATCTGGAGGCACGGTTGCAATAGACACTAACAAGCTTAGAGAGTCCCTTGATTTGCCCATTTCCATCCCCAATTTGGGAGAGAAAGAAATTGATGACTCTCTTTCCACGATCGTCGAGAATATTACTGGGCTAGCATCTGTAGTTAGTTTTTTTGATGAAAATGATCCGTCTCCAAATCAAATTAAGCGTGTGCAAGGCAGGCTATATCATTTTTCGAATAGAGTTAATGATCTGTTGTCTCTAAAGGTGAATGACGTTCAGAGGAAGGAAGCTAATACGCTCCTTGAAACTATTTCTGAATTGTCTAGTAAAGTCACTCTATTGTTAACTGGGGAAGTTCCTCCCAAATCTGATCAACCCACCATAGTGAATCCAGGTAGTGAGGAAGCGCCTCCCAAGGGAGAAGTTAATAGGATAACCGTTGCTGCTCAAACTATCCCTGCCCCATTGGACAACGAATCTGAACATCGTGCATCATTGAGTAACATCCGTTCTGAATTGACTTCCTTGCCATTGAAACCTTTACCTACTATGTCACCCGGATTTAGTAGCTTGCCTCATCCATTAGCAATGTTGCTCAGAGGTATATCCAAGTTTTCGGTTAATACCACCAGTGACGTAATTTCATTTTTAAGATTTCTAGTGGAATTTCAGGATCATGCCCTTGTTTTTTCTCTGTCTCCATGTCAAATCTTGCAAATTATCTATCCGTATGCTATTGGTATTCTCTCCGACAAAATAGTAAGAGCCATAGCTGAACAGTCATCCATCGAAGATTTTCATGCACATCTACTTGCTAATTTTATTCCTGCCCGCGCAAGGCCATCTCTGATTCAGAAATACTATTATCGAGTACAGAGGTTGGATGAAAACTTGGCTGATTTCATACAAGACATTAAGTTTTATACCAGGGTGTTTGCTCTTCACTTCCCTGAGGATCAAATTGTACAAGCTATTGTGGAAGGCATTTCACCTCCCTATAGGTCATATTTGTGTTTCGCGGCGTGCCCGCAAACTTTCTCTGAACTTGAAGCATTGGCCGTTTCAGCGGAAGGGGTTAGATACGCCGATTCTTTGCGTGTCGCGAAAGAACCCCCGCCTTCCTTTAGTAACACTCGGCCTCCACCTCGCCGACCAGTCACACCCCGTAAATGTTATGCTTGCGGGTCGCCTGACCATCTTCGCAATAAATGTCCATTGGTCAAAAGTAGTAGGGCAAATAATGGAGCTGGTTCAGCACAAGGCTGTTTTAAATGTGGGGCCTTCTCACATATCGCCAAGAATTGTCCGAACTCAAATAGCACCCCCTCCTGCTCAACTTCTGGTGCAAATTCCATCTATGCCAATAATAAAAAGTGACTAGTGGCTTCGGTTGAGTCGCCTAATCCATCTTCCCGAGACTCAGCCCCTAGTAAACAGGTTGTAAATGCAGAGAACGATCAGCCTTCAAGTTCATCTTTTGAATGCCCTAAAGAATGTCTTAGGATTGCGGCGGATACCCCCGCACCTGTTCCTTTTCTTAAGATTGAGGTAAATAACGAGCCTATAACAGCTCTCTTAGATTCAGGTAGTGTTTGTTCGATTATTGCGGCTGAATGGTATTCTAAATTGAAATCGGTTTGTAAACTTCCTGACTATGTCTCTTCTCCTGTTCAATACGTTTCGGCTAATTCATCTCCATTAGAAATTCTAGGTTCCTTACTGGTCAAAATTCGTGTTTTTAAGTTTACATGGAAAGTTAAATTGTTCGTGGCCAAGCAATTGTCTTGCCCCATTATATTGGGAGCTGACTTTATCTCTCACACTGGTCTTGTGCTCGATCTCAAGTCTAGGTCGTGCACATTCAAATTTGCTTCTAGTTGTAAAATACCACTATTAAAGTGTAATTCTGTGTCATGTTCTTCTATTTCGCCTACCCAGGATGAGATGTTGTTAGACCTTAGACATCTACCTGAGGAGCAGGCTGATAGTATTCGTAAATTGTGTCAGTCGTTTCCCGAGGTGTTCTCTGATACTCTTGGTGTTACTGACCTTATTGAATACAAAATTGAGGTTACGGATTCGATTCCTGTCCGTTTTCCACCGTATAGGCTATCTCCACCTAAAATGAAGGCTCTGAAGGAAATCATCGATCAGATGTTGAAGGACGGTATTATTAGGCCCTCTAAGTCAGCGTATTCTTCGCCTATTTTTCTAGTACCGAAACCCCAAGGAGGCTTCAGGCCTGTCATTGATTACAGGGCTCTCAATCGGAAGGTGGTGTTACAATCTGTGCCCCTTCCCGACCTTCATTCTTGTTTTTCATGGTTTCGTAAGGCCAAGTTCTTCACCATCTTGGACTTAAATCAGGCCTACAATCAAATTCCCCTTGCCGAAGAGTCTAAACACCTTACAGCGTTTGCCACGGACTGGAATTTATATGAATACAACCGCGTGCCTTTCGGGCTCCCCACGGGGGCAGCTGTGCTCACTAGGCTACTAGATAGGGTCTTCTCCGACATCAAATTCGAGTACTTATATCACTACTTAGATGATGTCGTCGTATTTTCAGAGACTTTTGAAGAACATCTAGATCATCTGCGAGAAGTTCTCGATCGCCTTCGTAAGGCTGGGTTAACTGTTAAGTTGTCCAAGGTTGCCTTTGCTAAGCCCTCTATGTCATTCCTAGGGCATATTGTGTCACCCGATGGTGTAGCAGTCGATCATTCTAGAACACAGGCCATCCGTGATTTTAAACCTCCCAAGGACATTAAAGGTATCGCCAGGTTCATTGGTATGGTGAATTTCTTCAGAAAGTTCATTCCTAACTTTGCTAATAGAGCGGCGCCCTTAAACCTTCTTCGTAGGAAAGACATCAAATTCGAGTGGGGACCTTCTCAACAAGCCGCTTTTGAAGATCTGAAATTAGCTCTCTGTAATGCCCCTGTCCTTGCTATGCCTGATTTCTCGAAGAAATTCATTGTCCAAACCGACGCATCGTCGTCAGCAGTAGCGGCAGTCCTTCTTCAAGAGACTGAACTAGGGAGGCGACCCATCGCCTATGCGTCTAGGACATTGTCGGCCCAAGAAGCCAAGTATTCCATCTATGAGCTCGAAGGTTTGGCAGTCTTATTTGCCTTAGAAAAGTTCCGTCTCTATCTGGAACATGTCAAATTCGACCTGGAGACAGATAATCAAGCCTTAAGCTGGGTCTTAGGTAGGCCGCGTCGTACTGGTCGTATAGCCCGCTGGGCTATTCGTATTTCCGCCTTCCAGTTTGATGTTAGACATATCAGAGGTACCGAAAATGTTGTTGCTGATGGACTCAGCCGTATGTTTCATAACGACGTCGAGACCCACGAACCGGTCGACAGTTCATCACCTTCCGAGTCCATGCTATCTGAGGTTAATGCCATCCTAACAGATGCTCCCATGCTTTTTAGGGATATCGAGAAATACCAACGTGAAGATCCGACGCTGGCTCCGATAATGGAAACCCTTTCTTCTGGGGAACATGTTGTCCCTTATGTTCTGAGGAATGGTGTTTTATGTTGCCCTTCGAAGCATGATAAGATGATGAAAGTTGTTGTTCCAGCGGTTCTTGTACCTATGATCTTCAAATACTATCATGAGACCCCATTGGGGGGGCATCTTGGAATCTTTAAAACTCGTGAAAAGATTCGTGAAATGTTCATATGGAAAGGTATGGACGGTGAAATTCGGGAACTTGTAAAAGCTTGTAAATCTTGTTTGATCAGTAAACCCACCATGTCCACCAAGGTAGGCCTTTTGTCTTCGCATCAAGCGTCGCGCCCCATGGAACGTCTGTATATCGATTATGTAGGACCCTTCCCCCAGTCAAAGGGTAATGCTAACAAATTCATCTTTGTATGTGTAGATGGTTTTACCAGATTTTCTTGGTTATTTCCGACTAAGCTGGCTACCGCTCAGTCCACCATTACCTGTCTAAATTCTATTTTTGCTTCTTTTGGTCCGTGCCAATATATTGTATCTGATAATGCTAAGGCGTTCACATCAAATCTTTTTCGTAAATTCTGTTTTGACTTGTCCATCTCTCATGTAACCACTTCTGCTTATTACCCTCAACCATCTCTGGCTGAACGGGTTAACCGTAATCTCAGGTCCGCACTTATTGCCTATCATCATGAAGATCATTCTAGGTGGGACACGTCCCTGCATTGGTTAGCTTTTGCTTTGAATTCGGCGGTTCATGAATCACATAAGTTTACTCCAGCTTCTTTGATGTTTAAGTTTGTTCCCAACACGCCGCTCTCTAACCTCTGGTCTCTGAGTGACATTCTGCCCGAGACAATAGATCCGGATAATATTAAAGATCTTTGGAAGAAGGCTAAAGCCAATCTTAAGGTATCTCATGAAAAGGTTAGGGAAAGGTATGATCGTGGACGGAGACCCACCCCTTTAAAGGTAGGTGACCAAGTAATGGTCAAAAATTTTGTTCCCGCGGGCAAGCTTGCCCCCAGATTTCAGGGGCCTTGTATCATTCTCGATTTTCTTACGCCGGTTACCTTATTGTTAAGTAATCCAGCCACCGAGAGGATATTTAGGGTTCACCTGTCACAGGTGAAACCGGTGTAAATTTAGTTTCAACTTGCTTCATATAATTTGAAAAGGATATGAAGGTTATATTTTTTTTTGAGTTTCATTTTTAAGGCATTCTGCACTACCTATAATATTTTGTTTCAGATGTAAGCATTTTTGTAAAACCTGTCCCGACCCGTTAAACTGCCATTCTGTCCTTTCCACGGCCATTACCACGCTCCCGTCTCCTGCTCCACTACACTCAGTGGCTGGCTTAGATGAAATGCCATGGATATCTGCACGCCGCTGGCCCCTCAATCTCTTTACATGCCTGTGCCCTTAAAAGAAACATGATGGTCCAACACAATTCTGCCGCCTAGCTTAATGTTTCAGTGCCCCCGCAGCCGCGCAGCGCCGTGCAGTAACTGGGGAGGGGGATGGGCCCCCTCCTCTCCAGCGAGGCCGACATGTGCACGGCGAGCCGGAGCTCTCCTCCCGGCTAAGGCTGATGTGCGGCGCACGACCTGCTACTTGCCCGCAGCCTGTATATGTTCACCGCGGGCGCGGCGTGCTTCCACACCTCTGCTCCCCTCATAGTGCGGGCGAGCGGTATCTCAGGGTACTTGAGGGGTCCGAGCGGCCTCCTGTTGGACGCAAGCTGCAACGGCCGGTCCGGCCATCCAACTTCATCAACATCAACTACATGGATAGTTACTATAAGAGATAACTACGCTTGGGAATTCAACAGCAATATTTGGTGGACATTGCAAATTTTTCCTTCACTTTTAAGTATTAAAAGCTTATCTTCAGAAATTCAACTTCTATAAACATAAAGACTTTACTTCTACTGCAACAACAAAATTTTGGAACCGAATTAAGAAATTTCTCAAATACTTCTGCAAGTTATCTTAATCTCAACATCAAAACTTGGAACTTATTTTCAAACAAAAGTTTATGTTCTTCTGTGTTACCCCTTGGAGGAACTTTTGGGGGGGGAGGCCTGTACCGGGCGGTACACCTCTACACCGTTTATTTAAAAGTTGCGCCAGTTGAAACTCCTCTTCTGGAGGAAGGTTGAACTTTATCTACTCTATTAATTCTCTACCTTCTCAGAAGATGTCACCACGTGGAAAATTTTGAGTTTTTGAACTGTGTCACTTTTGATGTGTTTTTGTTTCGCTTGAAGTAAGAAGTGTGAACTTTCTCTTCTAGAGGACACTACTGAAGATCAACAATAGTGCACCCTAGTGCGGAGTCGAAGAACTATTTTGTTGGAGAAAATTTTATTTCAAAAGTTTGTGTTTTGTTAAAGTTCTTTCTGTTATGGTTTAAGTTGGCTGTATACCCCTCTTTTTCCCCTTGTTTTAGATTTATCCAATCCCGAATTTCTTTTAGTAATTTCTGACCAATCTGGTGTATCTTCCCCCAACTTGTATCTGTTGCGGGGTCCTATCCAATAAAAACATTGTGGGCGGGTGTTTTCTTTCCCCTAACGCCTAGAAACTTCCGCGAGAGTATTTAAACTGCTGATTTTTGGGTCTCTAGGCCACTTCTGTTCCATCTTTCAGTGTATTAAGTACATAGCAGGAGGCGGGAAGCGCCTCTTTCCTCGGCGGCGGTCAACAATAAGGTAATGGCCGATTAATAAATTCTTTCTTTTCTTGCTCAGCAGTTTAACTTTCGGGGCGGGTTCTAAGCGTTCAACCATGTAACCTTTTCCTAAAATGTAAAAACAACTGGTATCTATTCTATTTTAAAACGACATATCGGGATAGAGAGTGCTTAACCCTCTCGAGCTCCCACTCACATTGTCTTGAGGTGAACTTATTCTCTCAACCAAATCTTCCGTAATGTAATGTAAATTGCTATTAAGTCACCTCTGTAGTATGGGATTAGCCCTTGTAATAACGGCCTAGTGCCAAAGTAGGTTTTAAAATCAAAGTGTATTAGGAGTGCAAGTTCGCCTCCTCTCAAATTGTTTTAGAGGTCATTCAATTAACCTGCTTTTCATTTAATAGACCTCAGTAGATTGGGTATTTTACCCCTGTGTATATGTCCTTGGAGGACAGCTTAAAGGTAGAATTCTGAGTGGCCTGTGATAGGCTTGTATTTTAAGGGGAAGTAACCCTTTCTTGAAAGTTGTGGTTTCTGCCTCAAGGAGACTTTTTCGATGCAATTGGAAACTGGTGTTTCTGGCATGATTGGGGGTTTTCGGCCCCTTTGTTGAATGGTTTATATTGTAAAGTTGGGCTCATTGCTCAAGACTTATATATCTGATTCTTGAAGCCCCGAAGGGGGTAACCGTGTAAGTTGTATATTTCGAATCGTGTTTCTGCTACTAAGTACCTGTTCTATTTGTTGTTACGTAATTTTGAAAAGAAAATATAACCTGGTTAAATTTTACTTAGTTTCTCTTCCGTAGCTTGAGACCCGTTCACGCCCGCACCTTCTTTCCCCTCTACCTACCACTAAAACACGGTAACAATAATAATACTAATAATAATAACACAGCAAAGTAATAACTACACTAAATTATTAATATTTTTCTGGCCATCTGCCTTAGATGCGTCTACGCCCGTCAGTCCGCGCACTTCGAACTTTGCACATCGCTAATACATCCGCCATTGTCCGCATACTGCTGCCTTGTCGAGGCAGGTACCTGTTGACTAACTGCTCTCTCAACTAACTATACGAGTGTGTTAAAGCAAAAATCTGTAATTTATTAATAATAATATTAAATAGCCAACACCTCCCTGTGGGTGGGGGCAGTGGAATAACACCCACGGTATCCCCTGCCTGTCGTAAGAGGCGACTAAAAGCGGCCCCACGGGCTCTGAACTTTGGAGTGTGGGTTGGCGACCATGGGGACCTTAGCTGAGTCCTGGTATTGCTTCCACTTACTTGTACCGGGCTCCTCACTTTCATCTATCCTATCTGACCTCTCTTGGTCAACTCTTGTTCTTTTCCGACCCCTACGCTATTAGGTTTGCGAGGGCTAGGGAGTCTTTCATTTTCACGCCCTTCGTGGCCCTTATCTTCCTATGGCCGATATCTTCATTTTTCGAAGTGTCGGATCCCTTCCATTTTTTCCACTCCACAAATTCATCATTCATCAATTCATATTTCATTAATCATCCTTCCGATCACAACTGGTATGGTAAACCCTGACTACGGTCAGAAACATTGATCATTGATCAGATAATCAGCCAAATATGATTAGTCTTCTCACGAATAAATACACCGGTTTGGACATACAAAATCAGCAGGTCCAAACAAAGACACCACTCGGATACGGTGGGACGTCACGTAGAAGATCAAGGCGAGTCGGAGCGCCTGGAAGCCCAACAGATGACATGCAGACACATCCGGTTAAGAAAAGACTGAAATTCAATAAACCAGGACAATTTTCATTTTTTGCAACATTAAATATCAATTCAATTATGAAAGTTGGCAAGTAAAAACATTTAACAGATGTATTGGACCAGCATAAGATAGTAATAACAGCTCTTCAAGAATTGCGCAATACAGATCAGGACCCATTAGAATCAGGAGGATATCGCCTTTACAAAGGGCCTCCAGGGAAAAGAGTGATGAAGAATGTTCCTCAATTTGGAGTAGGATTCTTGGTCCATAACAGCATATTAGAATCAATTGAAGCTTTTTCTTCGACCACCCCAAGAATGGCACTCCTAACAGTTAAAGTAGAGAGTAAAACATACACATTGATAAATGTCCATGCCCCAACGAATGACAAAAATAACAAAGAAAAGGAAGAAACAGAAACATTTTGGGGAGAATTGGACCAGTTGATTTCAGGTATCTCTGATACACATATTAAACTTTTACTGGGTGACTTTAATGCTAAAATAGGAAAAGAAAAACGATTTCGTACAGTAGTGGGTAAATGGCCAGCGCATAAATTTACAAATAAAAATGGTCAAAGATTAATTGATCTTTGTATAGATCATGGATTAATTTTGGAATCTACAAGGTTTAAAAGAAGACCACACAAACTAATGACTTGGAAATGCCCCTATATTAAATTGGGGGAGTTCCAGATTGACCATGTGGCCATGGACAAGAATTATCACAAAGAAATTTATAATGTGAAAGTACTCCGTAGGGTAGACATAGATTCAGATCGCTATATTTCCAAGATTAAAATAAAATTAACACCAAAAAAGAAGAACAAAATATCCAAATCCAATAGGAGGAAGAAGTATGACCCTAGTTATTTAATTAATAATAAACTATATTTTGAAAGGACTAAAACTCCTCTAAGCGACAATTTGGGGACGGTAATTGGAAAATTAAAAACCATAGCTGAAGAAATTGCTCGTGTTAAAAAACGAAAGAAACATGCTTGGTGGAGTGTGACACAGTGATTCAAAACAGGCACAAAGCTGATCAACACAAGAGAACAGAAGAACTAAATAATGCTAGAAAACAAACAGCCGAAGAAATCAGAAGGGTTAAGAGAAATTATCACAAAGAATCGTTAAACGCCGTAGATGAAGCATTCATACAACATAAGACGAGGGATTTTTATAAAACGTTTCGACAATACCAATCAAACTATACTCCACCAACACTTATGATGAGAAATACAAATGCAAAACTGGCACATAGTAACCAAGAGAATGCAGAAATTTTAGCTCAATACTTTCAAAAATTACTTAATAGCGAAGAACCAACACAATACCTAGAGTATGACCTTCATTCCAAAAATAAAACACCAATAGAAAACGTTATACCACCAGATTACAATGAAGAGTGGAAAGCCATCGATTCACTTAAAAATTACAAAGCTTCAGGGGAGAATCAACTAACTGCAGAAATATGGAAGAAAACTAATACACAAACCATTCAGAATTTACATAAATACCTCATAGACATTTTGGAATACTGAAAAAATGCCCGAAGGGTGGAATATGGCGATAATACAAGCTTTACATAAAACAAGGTGATAAATTAGATCCCAACAATTATCGGGGGATATCATTGCTGGATATCACTTACAAATTTTTTTCAAATTTATTATACATGAGAATTCAAGAACAACTTGACTGTGAACTTGGAGAATACCAAGGAGGCTTTCGTCCAGGGAGAAATTGTCCAGATCAAACTATCAGTTTAAAGTGGATTATGAAGCATCATAGGGTTAGAAACAAAAAGTTAGTTATCACTTTTGTTCATTTTTAAAAGGCGTATGATAATATCCATCGTGAGTCATTATTGAATATAATAAAAGAATTTTGTTTACATCCAAAACTTATTCGCCTTTTTGGAATTACCCTTAAGAACACTAAATCTAAAGTCAGATTTAGAAATGAACTCTCAAAGCCATTTGACATTAATACTGGACTTCGGCAGGGAGATGGACTCTCACCATTATTGTTTAATTGTGTGTTGGGAAAATCATGCGGGAATGGAATTAGATGTGTCAACCTAACATCAAGATTGGCAGAAAAATAAGACTCAATTGTTTAGCATTCGCTAATGATCTTGCACTTCTTGCTAATGATATGGAAGGAGCTAAATTGCAAATAGCAGAACTTGATAACATAGCAAGAAAAGTTGGATTGCAAATTTCATATGAAAAAACAGAAATAATGCCAACCTTCCCTGTTACAGCACCAACCATTACCTTAGCCAATAGCAAACAAATTAAAATTGTGAATAAGTTTAAATATCTTGGTTAAATTATAACTTGGAACACCAATGAAAAATCATCAATAGAAAGCAGAATATTTAAGTCAAAAAAGCACAACGAATTACATGGCCAACGTACAAGAAAAAATCTCTTTCAATAAATGCTAAACTTCAACATTACTGTTCCGTCATTAAACCTGAAGAAGCGACTTATGCTTGTGAAACACTATTTAAATTGAACACCAAAGCAACAACTGATACACTACAAAAGGTTGACAGAGGGATACTCAGAACAATCATTAATAAAAATCATCAGGTCGATGGACAATGGAGATTATTGCCTAATGCAGTGGTTTATAGGGAAAGTGAATCTATAATAGATACGATGAGAAAAAGAAGAATTGCCTTTTTCTGTCATCTTGCTAGATTAAATGACAATATTTAATTACTTTAATTACTTTTGGAAAAGTAAAACAAAAAATAATTGGGAAAGAATTTCAGAATGATTTAGAAGACCTGAATATTACAATGAAGCAAATTGAAAATCGAGAAGAAAAGAGGATTCTCAAGAACAAACAAATAAGTGTCATTAAAAACTGTACAACCCAAACAATGTCATATCTGATGAAGAAAGGGCAGCCAGGTCAGCCAGAATGAAGAGGTTTTGGGAAAGGAAGAAGATGATGCAAGCTAAATCTTCAGTTAATTCTTTGTTAACGTAAATGTATTTGGGTTTGATTTAAGTGCTCCAATGTGGGCGTAAACTATGTAAATAAGTAATAAATAAAATAGCCAACACCTGCATTTTCGCATAGTGCCATATAACACGCTATCTTCTCTTGTTGTCTATCCATATGCGTGAGAAAACTAATGAAATATTTGTAAATGATTATCTATCCTATCCGTTTACCCCATTTCTCGTGAGTTCGGTTCCTAATTTTGGGATGTTTTACGTGCATCAGTAGCCTGGTTCGCGGTGTGGTTCGAATACCGGGCAGGTAAGGAATTTTTACCTCCATCTAAAGGTTAGTTTATAGTCTACACGGTCTACATGTTTACAAATTGTGTTGTAATCTGTTATTAAGGTAGCATCCTTAGTCTGGGTTTTCTCACTAGGCAAATGCTGGGACTGTACCTCAGACTAGGTTAAGAAGCACACCTGTTAAAACAAGAGCACGTAGTCGTGTTTACCTACAAGCGACTTCTCCGCCAGGATAACACTGAGCTTCCTGCTGTAGCGAACAGCATGCATTCAGTGTAGAGGTGGGGTTCGATTTTCATTACACCTATCTGCGAAGTAGATCTTCCGCAGTTTCACTGCTTCTCCAGGAAAATGCCGGGATAGTACATAACTTATACCCACAGCCTGCTACATCTAGAAGCCTGCGTTCGATTCTCGGACACGCATTCGTAGAATTTAAAACATTTGGAAATATTCCTGTTAACACAACAGCCTATAGTCTTATTTTTCATACGTGTAATGTCACTTACCGTCCACAAACGAATATTGCTACCAGATTATGAATAAGGATAACCCTTTATCATGATTATTAGTGTGTGCTTCTTCACCGTACACTATGGAATTATAGGCATGGCCGCGATCTGTTTATAGTAAGGATTAAAATCACACAATTAGGAAAGGAACTCCCCGAGTTCGATTGTTGTCAATATCAATATAAGAAAATGATTGTGAAATGTGACACTTAAAAGCACAATAGAACTACACAGTATTTGTGGAGCCGTCGTTTTTCTTATCTCTTGACACACGCAAATTCAACCAAGACTCCTTGGAAAGGCATTTTGGTATCCTACGATCCAGAAGCCGTGATGACCACCCTTCTGCAGTGAACTTTTTGCATCTGCATATGTTACAGTCAGTGTATGTCCCACTAAGCAATACTCTACCTAAAGGACGTAGGCTTAATTGCCTACGCTGGCTCAGTCAGATTAGAGCCATGGCACAAGCTCTTGTCAAAGAGAATGTCAAAATCATAAGTACAGCTCAGGGAAAATTTACAGGAAGCTTACTTTGATCAGCCACCCTTATCAACTTGGGAAGACGAATACATAGTTCCATTCACCAGTTAGAATGCTATTCATAACTTCTGTGGGTATATTGTTAAATATGGAAGCAAAGTGACGGACTTTACCGCATGTATCGGGTCTCTGCAAAACAATAAGAGGAGGAAAAAGCAGTCAGATTTTCAGCCCTAACAAGTCTACAAGAAAATATTGTAACTCATCCAGCTATCTCATTTACCCATCGAATAAATTAGTATTGATGTTTTCTCATGTTGAGGTAGTTGTTGTGAAAAATTTTTATGTACAAGAAGCATTATGGGGCGAAATACCTGGATAGTTTACTGTTTCTCACAGACTTGGGTGTTGTATTGAACATGCTCAGGACTTTTTTCACTACATACGATGCCGACTGTATTTCCCAATAAAAGAAGCAATCGTTTAAGAAAAGGCTAGGTAAACAACACATAGGGAATCTGCCACCTGGGCGACTGCCCTAAATGCAGATCAGTAGTGATTGATTGATTGGATGTAAGGAAAGAAATGCAAGCTTGTACGACCGCAAAAACAAAACCGGAAAATGTCCAACGTGTCCAGTTAAATGACTGATGGGGTGAAGTGCTGGTAAGATTCATTAAGCTGAACATGTTAAACTATAAATTAACTATTAATAATAATAATTTCGTGTGGCTATTTCTAGCCGAGTGCAGCCTTTGTAATGCAGACCCTCCGATTAGGGTGGGCGGCATCCGCCATGTATAGGTAACTGCGTGGTATTGTGGTGGAGGATAGTATTATGTGTGGTGTGTGAGTTGCAGGGATGTTGCGGACAACACAAACACCTAGCCCTCGAGCCATTGGAAATTAGCAATGAAGGTGTTCATTATACCAAAATGAAGAAATGAAGTCCGGGGTGTTTCTGCATACGGCGAGTTGGTCTCCCAAAAATCCATGATAATGAAATCACACTGTGGGAGAATATTCACCGTAAGCAGTTCGACAAAAGCATTAGATGTGTCACGTGCCGGTTCGGTTGTCTGCTGTTCCTAGCGACGGGGATGTAGTAAAACTGATTCCCGCCGCCTACATGAAACCGGACCAAAGGTATGAGCTGCCTGCCTGACTTTCACCTTAATAAGAGCTGTAAGAGAGGCGAATTATCACCCAGTTACTTCGTAGTAGTAGTAGTAGTAGTAGTAGTATTAGTAGTATTTGAACAATACCAGTATATGAATACCACAAATACCATGAATGATAATAATCATAATAATACCACTGTGGTGAGGTCCTGCTCTTCTGACCCCAACTTGGCATGCTTCTAGTGTATCGTGTGACAGAACAGAAAAGGGTCGCGCTCCATGAATCTATCGAGAAAGGCTTCCCAACAGACGGTGTCCGATCCAGCAGCTATACTTGCTGTACTGCAGCGTATTCGCGATACAGGTTGTGTTACATCACGCTTTGAAAATCGAGGGCTTGAACGGCCACGTGTAATTCTAGACGCGGAAGGACATCCTGACAATAGTAAACGATGATCTCGGGTACCGTACGCGTAGTATAACACGTGCCGTTGGTGTACCAACTTGGACCATACGTAGGACACTGCATGAATAGCGAGTGCATCCTGACCATATTCAAAGGGTGCAGTGTCTTTCACAAGCTGATTACCGTTTTTTACCAGTTGATGCACGTCGCCACAACATTGATAGGTCTTACGACGACGACGGGACAAGAAAGGGCTAGGATCGAGAAGAAGCAACCGTGGCCTTAATTAAGGTACAGCCCCAGCATTTGCCTGGTATGAACATGGCAAACCACGGAAAACCATCTATAGGGCTGCTGACAGAAGGATTCGTACCCACTATATCCCACTCATGGGCTGTGGAACATCTCCATTCAGTAGGACAAGGCAATTTCCAGCACCGGTTCTGAATTAATACCTGGATGGGTGTAGTGGGAGGTCGGTTACGTGGACTAATCGTCTTTTTATTGTTTCCTTGCTCCTGTAGATACAGTACGTTACTGGAGCTTTCAGAGGACGTGTCGCTTGGTCTACAAAGAACCATGTGGATTTTACACGATGGTGCAGACATTTCCTCAACAGTGGACAGGGCAATGTGGAACTATCAATTGGACAGCCAGATCTCCAGACCTTATTCCAATGGATTTTTATGTCTGGGGGGCACGAAACACAAAGTATATCGAACTGAAGTAACCACTTCGGATGACCTCCGTGAACGTATTGTTTAAGCAGCAGAGGATATTCTGAACAAACCTGGTGGCTTGGCTCGAATGCCTCGCAACTGGATTAGGAGAAATGAAGCCTGCAGGGAAGCCCAGGGTGATCACTTTGAACAATTGCTGCGAGTTTTACTTTGGTATGTCAGATGTTACGCCATTTCTGCAGCGTAATGACTTGGGAGTACAGTACAGAATCGAATTAGTATTTTGAGTCTCGATAGTTCGATATTCTCATAAATCCGAGCAAAGAAATTCATGTACCAGTAACAAAAATTATAAATAAAGAGTTTCATTGCCAGTGCCTTTTACGTGGAGAAAGCTGAACACAACACACCGAAGACGGGCTTGTTAAAACGCTAGACATTGACCTTGAACGCAGTTCGGCTGTTCCTCAGTCCTACCTTGCACGTCGTTTGTTTTCATTACGTGTGTTCGAGCAGTTTGTATTTTGTTTCATATTCACTACGAGTTAAAACAGAAGACACCTTGTGTTTTCAAAAGCCGATGACCTTAAAACAGCAATCATCATCATTATCACGTTTAAAAAATTCAATAAAGTGCTTCTTTTATAATTATCACTACTGAAGTAGGAACTATAAGTTAACATTTAACTTAAGAAGGCTGCCTAGTGTGTTTTGTTAATTTACAAAAGACAGTTTAAAATTTATTTTAGTGTAAGGCAATCTGTATGTTTTTGTTTTCTAAACTGTTGTACTGTAATTTTTAACATAGGTACATATTTTTGTACACAGGCGTTTTCGTGTACGTTCTTAAATTCGTGTTTTTCTATTCGAGATAGTCTTGTTACCGTTCACCTGGAATTACGGAGCCCCTACTGTATGTTATTTCATTCTTTTCTACAATATAGTCTTACTATTACGACTGTAGTTCCTACCACGCCACTCTTATATCTGTGTCACTAATGTGCGCCTTGTTCGGCTCTGTCCTGCTTGACTATGTGGTTCTCGTTACATTCTTCTTCCTCTTCTTCTACTGGAGCCGTATGCCTTAACAGTTATACTGTATTCTAACGACATCATCTTAACACGCAGTAGCGTAATCTGCTGCGATTTGTTATTAGCACCATCATAGTAAAATGTAGGGTTTAGTTGTGGCGGAATCTTTTTAGATACGTTCGACATCTGTGAAATGTGTGTAATTTGGTAACTCATCTTGTACTCTAGAAAGCGACCGTCGGCCTGGCGTTCAGGTTTATAGCTACATGTCTCTAACATGTAACCTCCTTCATGTTTCTCAGATTTGTTGATGTGTATGTTTGATGTTTATAAACAATACGAGGTTACAGCAGACTTATCCCCACGAGTTTTACCTTGTTCTCGTCTTACGCATAGTAATATGTAGTTAACTACTGCGACCGTTGTTGCCTCACATGTCGTACATTTCATTTTGTTTCCTCCTAAACCACGCATATTTGACTATTTTCTTTGACGTATTTCAGCTCTTAATGCCCTAATAATATTAATAATAATGTTAAGTACTTTATGTCCCGCTAACTACTTTTACGGCTCTCTGAGGCGCTGAGGTGCACGAATTTAGCTCCGCAGAGGTTGTTTTTATGTACCAGTAAATCTACCGACACGAGGCTTACGTATATTATTTGAGCACCTTGAAAAACCACCAGACTGGGCCAGGTTCGAACCTGCGAAGTTGGAATTAAAAGGCTGGCACCTCAACCGTCTGAGCCACTCAGCCCGGCAGGAGCCACGAAATGTAGGTAAATTTGATTTATTTAGTTGTATAACATGTCCATTATTCGTTTGAAACCAAACATTCGATGTGCTTCGATAATTCAATTCCGATGCTACTCATTTGGACATCCTATCCGATGCATGCTTACGTTGTCGTAAGGAACTGCCTTCTTTCTTCTACCTTTACGCAATGCACAACGGGGATCGTACCGTATTTCACGTCCCGGCGCGCCTATCCCAACCAATAATTATATCACACGCTCGTACAGGTCTCGCACCGACACAGGTTTTCAGGTCATTTCCATACTCACTAGACCACGGGGCTGATGACCACAGATATCCCAATCCCGTAAAGGACGTAACAGCAAATGAACCAGTATTAACGCTGACAATTCGATACACCTCCACGGTTCGAAATCAATGATCAGGGTTGTATGAAGTCCCTGAAACGGAAACTAAATACTAACAACAACAAGATCTGTCTGGCGAGAATATAACGTAACATGGCATATACTAGTAGCAGCCTTCATCTGTTATCGTAGTGCAGTTGCTCCTTAACATAAAACCAGTTTGACAAGTATGTTACGTAACATCTCGTGGCATTGTATAGGTAGCGTTCAGCTGTTACGGTAGTACATTTGCTCGTAAACATAAACAAAACCAGTTTGGCACGGATGGTGCGTGACTTGTCTTTACAAAGGAAAGCTATTCATTCACAAGAACCAGCCAAACTACCTAGTCTAAAACATCGTATTCCTTTGCTCTCGAAAATAACTTCCGAGGATTACTAATAGTTTGATATACCGTATAGTGGTTCGTCACAGCGTTCTCTATTGCTACAAGATATATTTGCACATATACCCCTAATAGCCTGTATATTAGTGTTAAACTTAAGTGCTTGTTGCTAGAAATTGGGAGTAGTGATATTTATTTCAATTTTATAACAAGTAGTTCAGTTGGTGTTCAGTAGATTACTTTTTCTAGGTTAAGTAGGCCAGCTAGGGATATTGTGTTTCGAATTTAGGTTTGGGAAATACTTTAGGTATTAATATTAAGTTTAAAAACAATATTTTTAAATATCTGTAGGTTCGTTGGTATAATATTTACAAAGGCAGATTATCATAAGGAGTTGTAACTTCAGCAGCTTTTCCGGTATTTCGTATAGATATCCGTTCAAACTATCACGAAGGTAATAAGTTATTCAATTTAATAACACGATACGCCTGTAAACTTCGATTAGAAAGAAGTTAAAGAGAATGCACGGTACTTCACTGGATAATTACGGTACTCAACAGTTTTTGGATTGTTGAAGACTTGTTGCAATCCGACGAGACCAAAGAGTACATGCACATGGTAGTTGTGTAAACAAATACAAAGATCAGCTGATTACTGTATTCCGATAATTTGTTTTCTAAGTTTGCGGCATACTTTGTACTTTGCACCTTCGTTTATTCATTGAGTAAATTTGTCTGCAATGATAGTTGGTTGGGTTGTTTCTTGTGAGTCTGTAAGATTTATTCTGTCTATATCTGCATTTCCTTTCTCCTTTCTACATGTTCGGTCTAGAAAGCAAAGAATAACGGCAGAGAGGATTCGTCGTGCTGACCACACGACACTTCGTAATCAGCAGGCCTTCGGGCTGAGCAGCGGTCGCTTTGTAGGCCAAGGCCCTTCAAGGGTTGTAGTGCCATGGGGTTTGGTTTGGTTTTCTACATGTTATATCATTTATGTTTTCCACAGGATTTTAGAATTGTTTGAGCTTGCCATAATTTTATTAGAGTACCGGTAGTACTTCTCTATTGCTACTTTAACGAGCCTGTTTATCCAGTTTCGGTACGTTTTATGTTTGTTAATAGTGTTTGTTATCTGAACATTATTTGACGACCTCATCTTTTGTTTTACAATTGTCTGGTGTAATTTGTCCCTTATTCTTATGGAAGTTAGGATTCCAGTTGTGATCAATGGTGTTACCTTTCTGAATTTTGATCTTACATGTCTTGTGTTAGTACAGTATTCAGAGATATGTTGAGTTAATAGCCGCATAAAACTACCGGTCGCTTTTGTGGATATCATGATCATTCAGGACAGATTCCCAATTTTCCTATTGTAAGGTTTTATTTAAAGCTTCATAATTTATTCTTCAGTATTTTTCCTTCCATTTGTGGTATATGATGTTTCTGGGATCGTTTTTGTATGAGAAACATAGGACTGTGTTCTGTGTTACTAGTATGTTATTTCTGTGGGATTTAACATGTATGTGATCTATACATGTTCTAGATTTTGTTGCAGAGTTGATATATGAAACGAAACCATTAGCACTTAAGGTGTTTATGTATTCATTTTTAATTTTTGAGCGTACTGCCCAGTTGGGTTTAAAATGTCTATGTTAATATATCCTATTATTATATAATGTGTGGCTGCTTAAGTGTATTTCCTAGTTCTTCTGGCTTGTGGAGGGTAATCTGTAAGTTGAGTAGGCTACCATTGGCTGCTTTTAGGGTTTTCACTGTAGATGAAGGTTATATGTGTGTATATCTTTAAACTGTCATGTGTAGAATTTTGTGGGGGTTTTTAGTACTCATTATATCCTAAAATAGAAAAGGGTATATCCCTAATGATTTGGGTTTCAGATAGTATTACAATGTCTGGTTTATGGTCCAGTTGATTTAACCCCTTCAGTCCTGAATTTTTCTGTTTAGAAAGGAAAATCATTTCTGACTGGATTTTGATTTTAGGTCATACTGGGGATCTACTTACAAAATTTGATTGATGAGAGACATCCCGTTACAAAAATATATCATGTACAGTATACTGTACATTTGGTCTCAAGTGTTGCTGAATCCTAAACTTTTACCTTGGGATGGCAACCTTCTTAGGACAGGATTTGGAGGTATACAATGTTTCTACTGTACTAAATAGTAAGCCATACATTCCTATAGGACTGAAATTATCTATTTTTGAGATATTTTCATTGTTTACAGATAATTACCTACAAATATTCATATTTTGTTTACATGTTACCGACAAAGAAATGCTTCATAACAATTCACATTCATTTCATTGCTTATGAAATGCTACAAAGCAGTTCCTGTTCCTATTTATACAAATATGTACTCCACATTTTCTGCAGATAATGTGTGATCGCTGGGTGCAATTAATTTTCTTGCATCGAGTAGGTTCTTTATTGCCATCATGTTCTGGTAAGTGATCAACACTATCCTGCACTTCCCTCTATGGTCTCCTCTCAGTTGTTTCTTTTTTATTAGTTGAAGGTGATGTTACAGGGCTTGTAGATAGCCTTCCTCTTTTGATACCCTTGAATTGGTTATCAACCTTCACAAAAGCTTCAGCTACCCTAAGCATGAAATCTAACAAATCCATTATCTCCTTCTGTGCCAACCCAGCATTTCTAGCATTTTGACCGTACTCCATCACTCATAGAAAACAAATATTTATGCACTTCAGAAAGACGTGACATACAAGCCAATCAAACCTGAGGAAAGTAATTAAAGTGTTGTTTGGTTTGCACATTTTCATGGAAGCAGAATATCAGGCCTCTGTGTCAGAAAAATATCTTCAACAGAAAGTTCAGCATCTCCAGAAGTACCAATAGTATATCCATTGCCACTTGACTCAGTTGGGCTGCTTACAGATATCATCTCAACATCATCTCCTGAAATATATCACAAAATAAAGCTGTATTTTAATAATTATTAGCTAAAAATTTGGGCAACTCAGTTTGCCATAAAAGTACTGGGGTTTCATAATGTGTAATAATACTGAATGTGATAACGTACCAATGCGCTGTATTCGTGGCTGGTCTGTGGTTCATCCTCATCATCACTGGCTAGTTCCTCCACATCAGACACATCTCCATTCTCCAACAACTTCAAAATCATATCAACGTCGCTTGGGTTCATTTTCATTCTTGATGTGCCTGAATTTCTACAAAATATATTTTTAGGGAACTCTGAGAACAACAAAAACAAAGTTTTTTACATTTCTAAGAGACAATCTAGAGTATACAACACTTAATCTTCTTCTATATTACTAGAAACTAGCAGGTATATAAATAAAACTTTGTGAAAGATAATGAACTCGGTCACACTATTTGCAACACTTGAAACCCCATGTACAGTATACTGTACATGCTAATATACATGGATGTTATGAGTCAAGGGATATGAAAGACTAACTATAATTAGTATGCATATTCTATTCAAACCTTTATCTTTAACCCCCAAACAGAACTCTTCCCTAAACAGAATAAAATGTTAAAAATAAAGAATAACATTTTCCCAATTACCTCCACTAACAGCATGCTTGTCTGCCATGTTTGTTGTATATCTTCATAATTCCAGTTGATTTAACATAACTAGCATGCTTTCAAAATTTATCATGCCATTTCTATTCATGTGCATTATTCTCATTCCTGCAGTATAGTGGATGAAGTTGATGAGGGGTGTTTACAATGCCTGTGGTGATATCATCTTGTAAGCCTAAAGTGTAGTATTACTATTTGTAATTGCTTGGTACACACTTCGAGAGAGAACTTCAATGTAAGTATATTTATGAATCACTTGGCTCAGGTATACATACCCTAACTTGAATCCTCAGTCTCTCTGCTTCGTAGGAGCTGCTGGTAAGTCAGCTGCAGTCTTGATTGGACAAAAAAAAAAGAAAGCATGGGAAACTTTTCTGTGCAGATATTAAAGTCAGTGGGGACACAACTGTATATTTAAATGAACACACCTAACAAAACAGAACCAAAACCTATATTGGCTAGCCAGAAGTATGAAACACTCCATGAACTACAAATTCGCTTGGATCAAGAATGGAAAGATCTTCATGAGGAAAAATGACAGCCCCATACTGCAAATCAGGCTTCTGACACTTTTCAGGAATTCTCCAGCTTGTCTTCCACGCTCAATTATTTTCTTATCGTTTCTTCCACTTTCCTCTATGATACTTCCTAAGCACTTGAAACGCTCTGCCTTCCTAAGCTGTTCCCCTCGAAGCATTATACCTCTTGTAGGTCTCTCCTTCTTTCTAGTTGTAATCACTATCTCGCTCTTTTCGGCATTAAATTTCATTCCATACTGTTCCACCTCATCTACCCAAGCATCTAACTGTTCCTGGATATCCCCTTCCTTTTCTCCCCAGACGAATAGGTCATCACTTTCGTTTTTCCTTCTCCAATTTTCCTTGCCACTTTTGTCATTATCTCGTCCATTGTTACTACGAAGAGCAAAGGTGACAGAGCACTTCCTTGTTTTAATCCACCTTTTTGCTCAAACCAGCCTGTTCTCTCTCCTCCTATTTTCACACAACTGACACTCCCATCGTACATCTCCTTCACTCTTTCTACGGTCTGTTCCTCGACACCTTTACTCTGTAAGGCTTCCCATACCTTGCTTCTACACACACATACGGTCATAAGCTTTCTCAAAGTCCACGAAGGCCATCACAAGATCCTTACCTGATTCATAAGGACTCTCTTTTAGTTGCCCTACTGCGAATATAAGGTCTACTGTGGACCTTCCTGATCTGACACCATACTGCTCTTAACTTTTCTTCCACTCTCTTTCTGATTCTATCCTCCAGAATCTTCTCAAACACCTTTGAACAGTCGCATATAAATGTGACTCCCCTATAGTTCTTAAACTCTTTTCTATTCCCCTTCTTGAAAATGGGTATGATACCCCCTTCTTCCAATCTTCAGGGGTCTTCCTTTCCTTCCATACTACTTTCAACACCCGATAAAGCCACCGTTTCCCTACCTCTACTGCTGCCTTCACCATCTCAATACTCCCTGGCGCTTTCCCTCCTTTCATCTTGTGCAGTGCTAGCTCCACTTCTGCCCATATTAAGTCTTTTTCTTCTTCCATATTTCTCACTTCCTCCCTGCTTCTACTTTCCCCCTCAGTGCATCCTTCTGGGTTTAGTAAATCTTCAAAATATTCCTTCCACATTCCTTTGAGTTTCTCCATTTCCTGCAATTCATTTCCATTCTTGTTTATCATTATAACATCTTCCCTCTTGCCTTTCCTCTTACTCTTGACCATTCCATACAGTACTTTATTTCCTTTGCTATCCTATTCCATCATGTTTCTCCACTTTTCCATCCATTTTTTCTTCTCCTCTGTTACAACCTTTTTAGCTTCTTCCTTTTTCATCTTATATTCTTGTCTTGTCTCCGTTGTCCTCTGTTGAAACCACACTCTGAAAGCTTTATTCTTCTCCCTAACTGCCGCTTTGACTCTTGTCGTTCCACCATGGGGTCTCCTTGAATCTTTTCCTGGCACTCGTTCTCCCACAAACTTCCTCTGCAGTTTTTACTAGTGTCCTCTTGAACCTTCCCCATTCCTCCTCTCCTGCTTTTGTATCTTCTGTTGGTACGTTCAATCTTATTTTTTCCTTGGTTTCCTTTTCCTTCAGTTTCCACATTTTGATACGTCTTTCTTGCTTCTCTGTTCTCTTCCTTTCCGTCATTGTTCCCAGTCTCATTACCAGTAGTCTGTGGTCACTATCTAGGGCCTCTGATGGTATTACCCTTACATCTATAACATTAATTTCCCAGTCGTAGATCATGTAATCTACAATGGCTTTCCTAGACCAGTCACTGCTATACCACGTTACCTTATGGCTTTCTCTCTTTTTGAACCACGAGTTCCCGACCATCATCCCATTTCTTTTGCACAAATCCAGCAGTCTTTCTCCTTCCTTATTCCTATTTCCCCATCCTTCCACTCCAAGCACGTTCTCATAACTCTTCCTTTCCATGCCTACATGGGCATTCAAGTCCCCCATTACCACGTTATTTTGTCCATTCAATTGTCTCTCCAATTCTTCCTCAAAGTCATCTTTATCCTGCTTGTGCAGCATACACTTGTACAATTTCCCAGGTTTTACCTTTGACTGTTATTTTGACTTTTATCAACCTGTCACTTATCCCTTTTACTTCCTCTTTCAATCCATTTCTTACTACCACTCCTACTCCATTTCGCTTTCCCTCATAATTTCCTATCCAGTACAACCAAAAGCCATTCCGCAGCTCTCTCTCCTACCCTCACGCCTCCACTTAGTCTCAGCCAGCCCTAGTACATCCAGTTTTCTTCTTTTCTTCATGTCTACAACCTCTTCTACTTTTCCGGTCAATGTTGTATACTAAGTGTGCCAATTCGTAATCCTGTTCCTCGCCAGGGTCGTAGTCTGTTAAATCCGTCCGCCTTATCGTTCCTTGTTTCCTTGAAAGTGAGTTACTATCCATCACCGGCTTGCTAGGCCTGTCGTGACTTCACCAGAGCCCCATTAGCCGCCATCTTTTTCAGGATTCCTATAGGGCCTCCACAACTAGCGTAGCGGTCTCGGAGCCCACACAGTCCCCACAGGCTATTCCCTACTTGATGACGTTGCCCACCTTCCATGACGTGGACGAGGGGTTGGACTTGTGGGAGACTCACATTACCAATGTATATTTCAATTTCATGTTTCGTAGCCAAACATAACTGATATTCCACAATTGTGTTTTGTATTACTGTATTTCGGATGTTCAAAGTTGGCCAGCACTAAACATCATCATCATCATCATCATCATTTCCATTTATCCAGCTATAGCTGAGTAGGGGCAAATATGGTTCCTCTCCACTTTCTTCGGTCTTTCCACCACTGTGTCCCAGTCCAGGTTTCTTTCTATAATGCTTGGTATCCTTCCATCTCAATCGTGGTCGTCCATGGCCTCTCCTTCCTTGGATTTGCATTTCCATCACCTTTTTTGGCATTCTTTCATCACTCATTCGCTTTATGTGCCCAAACCATCTTAGTCGGCTCTTCTCTATTCTATCATTCATTTTTTCCTCTCGAATTTCTTCCCGGATTTTCTCATTCCTTATTTTGTCTCTTCTACTCTTCTGTATCATACTCCTCAAGAATTTCATTTCGACTGCCTGTATTCGACTCTCATCCTTCTTTGTCATTGTCCAAGTTTCTGCTCCGTAAGTTGTTATGGGTACGTAATACATCTTGTACATAGTATCCTTTGCTTCCATTGGCACATCTTTGTCCCATAACATTTTTCTTACACTATGATAGAAACAACTTCCAGCTTGAATCCTTTTACTAATCTCAGCATCCAGTCGAGCATTCTCCATTAATTCACTCCCCAGGTATTTAAACGTTTCCACTACTTCCAGGGGCTTGTCTGCAAGTCTAATCTGACCTTTCCCTTCTTTCTCCCCTCTAGTCATAACAAGAGTTTTACTCTTTTCTACACTTATTTTCAATCCACATTCTTCGATCTTCCCATTCACCACATCCAACTGTTCTTGAACCTTCCTGTCGTCTTCTCCCCAAATCACAATATCATCTGCAAATAACATCATGTTTATTTCTCTTCCTCCATATGCTGCTTTTGCTGTTCTCATGATGTCATCCATTACTACTGTAAACAGGATTGGTGATAGAACACTTCCCCGTCTCAGCCCACTAGTGATTTTGAACCAACTTGTCCTGCCAACTTGTGTTTGCACGCAACTACAACATTCCTTATACAATGCCCTGATCATTTTTATTAATCCCTGTCCAATTCCTTTTTGCACCAGACTGTCCCAAACTTTCGTCCTAGGGACACTGTCATATGCCTTTTCAACATCAATGAATGTCATCACCATATCATTCCCGTACTCCCAATGCTTTTCCATTAGTTGTCTCATAATGAAAATGGGCTCTATTGTTGCCCTTCCACTTCTGAAACCAAACTGATTTTCCTGTATCTGATTCTCAACCCTCAACCTTATTCTACTTTCCAGTATCCTTTCCATTATCTTAGCAACATGCGATATTAGAGTAATTCCCCTGTAGTTCTTCAAAACTTTCTTATCACCTTTCTTGAAAATTGGGATGATTATTCATTTTTGCCAATCCTCAGGGACCTCCTTATTGTCCCAGACATTCCTGAGAACCCGATATTTCCACTGCAGGCCTACAGCTCCAGCTGCCTTTATCATCTCCACTGAAATTTCATCTATTCCAGCAGTTTTTCCATTCTTCATCTTTCTTACTGCTATTTCAATTTCATTCATTGTAATTTCTTTATCCATTTCTTCACCAACTAATTGCCTTTCCTGGTCGTCCACTGAATGACTGTCATCCGTTCTTATGTTCAGCAGCTTCTGAAAATACTCTTTCCATCTATTTCTTATTTCTTCTGGCTTTGTTAAAATTATGCCACCTTCATCCTTCACAAATCTGGTGTTTACTTGATCTCTCTTTTTGTTTCTTAAGATACCATACAGTAATTTCTTGCTGCCCTGCGTATCATCTCTCAATTTCTGTGTGAATAAGGCCCAGCTTTTCCTCTTTTCTTCCTCCACTACTTTCTTTGCCAAATTCTTTGCCTCCACATATTTTCTTCTACTTTCTTCAGTCTTAGATGTTTTCCATGCTTTCCATGCCATTTTCTTTTCCTTTACTTTAATCTTTACCCTATCATTCCACCAGTGTGTTTCTTTCTCTTTCACATTTCCTGATGTTCTACCACACACCTTTTCTGAACATCCAACCAGTGCTTCCTTAAATCTTTTCCATTCCTCTTCAACATTCCCCACCTCTATCCTTGGTACCAAGGGTATTATTTCCCTTTGGAATTCTTCTTGTATGCTTTTCTCCTTCAACTTCCATACTTTAATTCTTTTCTCTCTTCTTAATTGGGGTTTTTCAATCTTTCCAACTTTCAATTTTGCTATCACAACTCTATGATCTCCACATAAAGCTTCTTCAGGCATCTACAAGGTTCTTCCGGTGTTCTTTCTCTATGATTATAAACATCAGAATGTAAATACATTATCTTATTATGTACTATACCTATTTGATTTCTAGGTTAACTTACAAGGATGAGGAAGACTCCGACTCGGGCCTAAATTAGTCTCATATCTATCTATGATGCGTGTATATATATTTAAATAATACAGTGATTTAGTAAACAAATTTTTATTGATTAGGTAGATCTAACCCCATACCAAAGTTGTCTATCATCAATACAGAACATGAAACTTATCTACTTTGATGTATGTTCCATATTTAAGATGTATTAGCGAGAGGGTTTTCGAGGCCAGGTTGAAGCTTTTTGTGCAATTCACTGAGAATTAGACAGGTTTCACTAGGTCTCATCAACACTGCCATTCTGAGATCCATCCTTCAACACGCTTAACTTTATCGTCGACATAAGTAAAGCCTTGAAATAATAACATTAAGTTATTTATTAGACCACCTAATCAATACAAAATCGTCTTGGATGATTTACATAAATTTGTTAGCTAATAGTGGGACATGTTTCGCCTTCCCTGAAGGCATCATCAGCCATAGTCTAAACCTTAAATTAAAAATAAGCGTGTAAATAACATGTAGTGATGAAATGAATTTTAAAATCTTGAAGAGATTTGAAGTAAAATAACATTAAAAATAACAATGATGGTTTGAAAATACAATGTGATGAGATACAATAGTGGAAGTATTAACAAAATTAACATTAGAAGGCTGCTAAAATAAGTACAATGGATAAAACAACAGATTGTTATACAACAAGTAGTAAGATTGCATAAAAGTAAAGTTGATAGTCATGGCGGTTATAATTAGACGATGGCGAAAATTCTTATATAATCAAAGTAAAGAGGAGAGAATAAAAGTCAAAGTTAGTCGAGAGATCCAAAGTTCATCATGATCTTGAAGATAAAAGACGAAAGTCAGATGCATATGGTGAAGTTGTAGAACATGTTGAGGATATGAAGTTGGTGAATAGAAGTTGAAGAACAGTTTCAAATAGGATCACTATGGACCATCTCAAAATTTGAAGTGATGTTCAAATGTTGTAAATTGTGAGTTTGTAGATATTCTAGTTGAAAAAGCATATACAAGTGGAATCTGTAAATGGAAGCAAGAAACGTAGAGTTAATTGTGTGAAAAGATATTTGAAAAGTATTGAAGTAGAATCGTATGCACTTACCATTTGACGGTGACAAAGATAGCTTGTAATATTATGAGTTAGAAGTATTTGCAACAGTAGACTTCTTGCTACGTGTGTTATAACTGAAGTTTTGTGCTGGAGGGGGATCTGTTTGCGTTAATGTAACTATTGGAGGGGGGCTGCTATTGGAGGGGTGGGAAGGAAGAGAGTGTATTACTGCGCGTGTTGTAATCGTGTAAGGCTATTGGAGGGAGCGATGTTCTGGTGGGTGTGGCTATGGGTTTATTGGTTGTATTTGAATTAGAGGTACTGGCGGCGGGGGAAGGGAGGGGGGTATATTAGCTGTAGGGGAGGTGGGAACTCTAATTGATGTGAGGTTGAAGTTTTTTAAGAATTTGTTGGTGAGGGAAGTTGATTCTCGTAATAAAATAAGAATCTGTTCATACAAGGGGCTTTTTTTTTTATCAATAGTGTCATTTAGATTTTTATCTTTATTAAAATGTTGGTCGAGGAAAATAAATAAGTTTTCATATTCTGTCATGAGTTTGCTTTTATCGACTCTTTTTAGGATATGGAGGTCTTGTTCTATTGTGGTGAATTTATGCCCGGTGTCCCTCATATGGTTGGCCATTGCGGAGAATTTGTTGTGTCTTTGGGCATTGTAATGCTCGGCGTATCCGGTAGAGAAGCTGCGGCCAGTTTGGCCAACATAAGAAAAATTACATGTAGAGCATTTCAATCTGTATATTCCTGATCCAGAGTAACTATTATCCGCGCACTTTTTAGTGATAGATTTACACCCTAGTGCTGAAGCGGTCGACTTTGGTTATCTTCGAGATTCGTATTGGCAACCTTTGAAACACAAACTAAGAATCGCTTATCATCGCTGTGCGCCATCTGGCGTACACTTTAAGTACTCGTACTGTTGTTGTTTACACAGTTAAGCTAAACCATAGAATTCATGCTAGGAACAAGTTTCGCAACGGGAAATGTTATATAGTATTAAATATTGTGTGTGTGACACAGTTGTTTGCTTAAAATAATAAAGGTTTATAAAATTCATATCGATCGATCATATTATCGATTCAATTCAGATTTCATTTCCATTCAGTTGGCAGTATTGACGGAACCCTTCTTACTTCTCCAACGAGTACAAAAATCTATCACTAAAAAGTGCGCGGATAATATTGTCTGTGATGTTGATAGAGTTGTGATTGAAGAGTAAATTACGATTAGTGTTTTTTGTTGTGTAGGCTATTTTTATTTCGTGCTTCATTAATGAATTGGTTATCGGGTAAATGCTATGGTTAGTGAACGTGAATTTAGCGTATTTAGGTTTGACGGGTTTTAATGGAGTTAAATTGGTAGCTAGTTTCAGTTTGGTTTTATTGATGATTTTATCAATCATATTCGTGTTAAATCCATTGAATTTAGCTATTTCCTTGATGAATAGTAATTCTTTCTTTAAATTAGTAGAGGACATAGGGATCTTTAATGCTCTATATATTAAACTGTGATAAGTGGCTTTTTTATGTGAGTTGGGATGTAAAGAATCACACAATTATCTTTTCACACAATTAACTCTACGTTTCTTTCTTCCATTTACAGATTCCACTTGTATATGCTTTTTCAACTAGAATATCTACAAACTCACAATTTACAACATTTGAACATCACTTCAAATTTTGAGATGGTCCATAGTGATCCTATTTGAAACTGTTCTTCAACTTCTATTCACCAACTTCATATCCTCAACATGTTCTACAACTTCACCATATGCATCTGACTTTCGTCTTTTATCTTCAAGATCATGATGAACTTTGGATCTCTCGACTAACTTTGACTTTTATTCTCTCCTCTTTACTTTGATTATATAAGATTTTTCGCCATCGTCTAATTATAAACGCCATGACTATCAACTTTACTTTTATGCAATCTTACTACTTGTTTTATAACAATCTGTTGTTTTATCCATTGTACTTATTTTAGCAGCCTTCTAATGTTAATTTTGTTAATACTTCCACTATTGTATCTCATCACATTTTATTTTCAAACCATCATTGTTATTTTTAATGTTATTTTACTTCAAATCTCTTCAAGATTTTAAAATTCATTTCATCACTACATGTTATTTAGACGCTTATTTTTAATTTAAGGTTTAGACTATGGCTGATGATGCCTTCAGGGAAGGCGAAACTTGTCCCACTATTAGCTAACAAATTTATGTAAATCATCCAAGACGATTTTGTATTGATTAGGTGGTCTAATAAATAACTTAATGTTATTATTTCAATCTAATATCATCAATACGGACCAAAAATGATATTTATTACATGTAATAAGTAAAGCCTCCGACACTTACATCTGAGACGTATTGTTAATTCTTCCGGCTCACTTAACAAGAAAATAATTCCACCTGCTTCCATATCAATCTGAGAAGGGCATCATGCTGTAATATAAGGGTCACCGTTGTTGCCTATCTTATACTGCCCAATATTTAGAGAAAGGAAAATGAAAACAATGTGTCTAATGATGGGCTTTGCTGATGATACTGTAATCAATGGAAGAAACAATTAATCAGCTCTCAAAATCACTAACTTAGCGAACAAATCAGCTGTGGAAACCTATGCATATCAAACGGGAAAACTATATGGTGCATTTTACAGATATCATCATCGTTGACCAATTCCAGTTTCCCAGGTGTGGTATACGAGCCCCTTCCATTTTGTTCTGTCCGTGAACCATTCTTCGTTCACAATCCGCTCCCATTCCTGACCTCTCTCCTCTACATCCTTCTTCATAAGTCTGTCCATTTTTCTTTAGGTCTGCCCACTGGTCCCTTTCCCCTGATTTCTCTTTCATACTCCTTTCTTGCAGACCTGTTGGCACTCGTTCTTTTCACATGACCAAAACACTTCAGTCTTGCCTTTTGGATCTTCTGGAGTAAGGAGTCTTCTAGTCCTACGCCTTCTCTGACTTTTTCATTCCTGATTTTATCCCTCCTGGTCTTCTGGACCATTGTGCGTAGGAACTTCCTTTCTGCTGCTTGGAGTTTCGAGATGTCCTTTCTTGTTAATGTACTGGTTTCCAGGTTCTATGCGAGGATACGGGTGTAGTATTATTTATACAGTGTCATCTTGGTTTTGAGTGGTACTTGTTTATCCCATAGTAGCTGTCTTACTTGGAGGTAAAAATGTATTGCTTTGCTGATTCAACTATTTACTTCATGTTTAGCTAAGTTATCCTTGGACATTATACTACCCAAGTACTTAAATTCTGTGACACTGTCCAGCATAGTGCCATTTAGCACAATTTCTGGCTGATTGTCACCCTTCTGTACCTTCAACACCACCGTTTTAGCCTTGTTGATGTTTAATCCATATCTCTCAAACTCCTGACTCCACCTCTGCAGTCTCTTCTGCATCTTTCTCTGAATTACCCCAAATTACATCATCTGCAAATTCAAATGCTTTTAAGTCTTGTTGCCCGTTTTCTTTTAGCGCCTTTAATATGGTGTCCATTACAATGATAAATAATAGGGGTGACAAAGCACTACCTTGTTGTACTCCCCTTTTTGTCTCAAACCAGCCTGACAGTCCAGAACCAACTTGTACACAGCTTCTGGTTTTCTCGTAAAGACCTTAACTTTTGAAATTAGACTGTCTCGAACTTCAAGCTTTCTCAGGCACTCCCAAATAGGCTCCCTTGGTATGCTGTCATAGGTCTTTTTGATGCCGAGGAACAGTAGATATAAAGACTTCTCTTTTTCCCAATGTTTTTCCATCAGCATCCTGACAGCAAATATAAGATCTGTTGTTGATCTTCCAGGCCTAAAGCCATATTGTTCCTCTTCTAAAAGTGGTTCTACAATTTCTTGTAGTCTATTCTCTATAATTTTTTCCAGAATTTTTAGTTCATGACAGAGTAGAGTGATTTCACGGTAGTTGGTACAGACGTGCACTTTAATGGTGTCCCGACATAAACAATCAACACTGCCCCACTCCAGTTCTGAAAAGAAGGGGAGCGAGTGAAGGGGTAGTGTTGAAGGCCAATCCAGTACAAAACATGGGGGAAGGGAGTGAAGGGGTAGTGTCGAAGGCACAATGACTCACATTCTCGCTTAACGCATTGCTGCATGGACTGCATGCAGACAGCCCACTACAAGACTTCGTTGTGATCAAAATGGGCACAGTGGCGGATGTATTGAGGTACAGCATTAGGTTACCTACTTGTTCGGCCCCGCGGTGTATGGGGCAACGCGTCTGGCCGCCCCGGGTTCGATTCCCGGCCGGGTCAGGGGGTTTTAATTGTAAATGATTACATCCCTGGCCTGGGGACTGCGGTTTGTGTCGTCCTTAACATTTCTCACATTCAACACTCAACACTTCCGCAATTCCAATTACATGCAGGTTCATATATTGTGCAAGTAGGGGCAAAAGAACTCTATAGGTCGACGCCCCGAGCAAATAGCATTTTAACATAAAAAAAATTAAAAAGTAACCTACCCTGATAATTACAGTATTAAGAGTAAAGGAGGTTTTTAACCGAAAAGTATTTTATACTAGTTAGGAATATTTTGTAGCTGCAGTATATCGGGTCTACCAATCCTTCTTAACCTCGTTCTTGCCATATTTCTATCAATCTCCAAACTGTCTTAAGACTACATGGTATTGCTTGTGCTATTGCTTGGGGGACCATGTGAGCCTCCCACATGTCAATAATACGTCCTCGATTCACCTGTGATAGGATAGGAGCCATCTTATTACAATGTTACAGTATAACGCCGGAATACACACACTGAAAATGAAATCTCGTATAGCTTTTTTTAGTGCCGAGATATCCCAGGACGGGTTCGGCTCGCCAGCTGCAGGTCTTTCTATTTGACATCTGTAGGCGACCTGCGCGTCGTGATGAGGATGAAATGATGATGAAGACAACACATACACCCAGCCCCCGGGCCACTGGAATTAACCAATTAAGGTTAAAATCCCGATCCGGCCGGGAATCGAACCCGGGACCCTCTGAACCGAAGGCCAGTACGCTGACCATTCAGCCAACGAGTCGGACATACACACACTGTGTATTCAGCACTACCTGTTTAATCCCTTCCCCTCCTTTCCAGTACTGGAGTGGCCTTCAACACTATCCCTTTACTCTCTCCCCTCCTTTTCAGTACTGGGGTGGGGCAGTGTTGATTGTTTATGTCGGGACACCATTAATATGCGTGCGTGTACATTTCCGTCTGCTACCTTTCTTGAATATAGGTACAATTATACCTTTCTTCCAGTCTTCTGGGATCTGAATGCATTAATTACCTGGGAGTTAACTTTGCTGATGCGTTGTATTTGATCCTAAGCAATCTATCATTTTACTGCAAGACAAACTAAATGTCCTGGCAACTTCTCCTTGGCTAGATCCTGATCAAAAGGTTTAACAATATACATTCATCCTTGTGTACCACATTGTTATCTCCATGTTTTGTAGCCAAATATCACTGAATTCACCATTGTGTTTAGTATTACCATGACGAATATAAGAACCAAGTGTGATTACTCAACTGTTATAGCGTGGTAGTTTGTGGACCCGCCACTGGGAGCACTGCAAACGTCGGAATCCAACACGTGCTTCAGTAGACCGGCAAACCATGTGTTGGAAAGTGCGGGAGATGTTGATGTGCGAGATATTTTAAGTCAACAAGTTGAATTTCCTTTGCTTTCAGTTCCTAAACTCAGTTCACTGTGTGTTGTGCACTTAAAGCACGTGTGTTAGTGGTCTGATTAAATTAATAGTTCAACATGCCGTACTGTTTTGTGCCTGGCTGTAAGTCAGGCTATGGTAGAATAGTTAATGGTATAAAATTCTTTTCACCACCGAAGGATATAAATAAATTTGAAAAATGGGCCAGAGCTATTCCACGAAAGGATACTGTGTTAACGCGTAGAAGTAGAATTTGTCAAGTTCATTTCTCTGATGATTTGATAGTAAAATCAGATAACTTTATAGTGAATGGTGAAAAAGTGGTTATGCCTCGTGATAGATGGAAATTACGTCCAGGAGCAGTGCCTCACATTTTCCCTAATTTGCCGAAATACCTTTCAAGTGAGATTAAGTCCCGTGAAACTCCCAACAGGAAAAAGAATCTAGACACCACTAGGAGAAGAAAGAAGATTGAAGACGCGAGTGTAGCAGCAAATGGAGAATTAAAATGTCAGTCTAATGTTGATCAAAATTTGGGTTATGCTAGTGTGCTTTCTGATGCCGAAAAGACAATATTATCGCTCAAAAGGCGCCTATAAAATGCTAATCGAAATTTAATTCGAGCTAGGTCCAATCTAAACTTAGCAAAATCGAGAATTAATTTACTGGAGAAACAGGTTAGAAATACACAGGAATTTAATTATAGAGATAACGAACACCTTAGCAAGAAGGAAAAGATGATAATCGATACCATGCTTAAGAAATGCCAGGTGAAATCTTCTAATGGAAATGAGGTACAGCAATGAATTCATTTTAGAGAGTTTATTGTTGAGAATAAAATCACCGAAAGGATTCCGTCATTGTCGGTGACATGACCTCTTGCCTCTGCCCTCAGAAAGTGCCCTTATGGAGTTAATTCGCATAGCATAAATGCTATTTCAGATTTTCTTAAGGATGAAAATGATAATTCACGTTATGGTGTTGTTATTTTTGATGAAGTTAAGCTAAGAGAAGAAATCCAGTTCAATAGTTTTTCCCATAAAGTAGATGGATTAGTTGATTTAGGTGAACACACGCCAGACCTCCAGAAGAACTTGCTTGCAAATCACGCTCTAGTGTTCATGTTCGTACCTTTTATGCATAATTGGGTGCAACCAGTTGCTGTTTATGCATGCAGAAATGCTACTCCAGGAGACATTCTCGCAAAAATTCTAATACAGGTGATTTTGCAGTTAGAAGAGGCTGGGGCGAGGGTGGTTGGATTTACTTGTGATGGTAGTCAGACAAATAAAAAGGCCTGGAAATCGTTAGGAATCAGTGGCAAGACAAGTTCTCTACAACCTCACATCATTAATCCTGCAGATGTTAAGAGAAAGATCTGGGCTTTCTCCGACTTCGTGCATGTATTGAAATGCATAAGAAACCACTTTCATGATAAAGTAGAACTTCACTATAACGACAAAATCATTAATTTCAATTTCTATAGGGAATTGTTCAAAGAAGATCTATCAGGATATGCTGGGCTTAGAGCCTGCCCCAAGCTGACAGTTGCTCATTTAGACCCATCATCGTTCCAGAGAATGAATGCTAGGCTTGCCTTCCAACTTTTTAGTGATAGTGTTGCCAAAGGTATGAAATTTTATCGCGAAATGGGACTGGCAGGATTACAAGGTAGTGAGGACACTGAAACATTTACCAGCGATATAAATATTGTTGCTGATGCACTAAATGCATTCATCCCTTCTCAGGCTCTTCGTGGAGGTTCACCTTCTCATACAGTTCTTGTTAATTTTCTTCAAACTGTGAGATCTATTAATAACACCTTTGCCTCCAACAGAACCTTGGAATCACTTATGGTAACCCTACAGAGTACTTTGGAAATGTCTGAATGGCTTTGGGAAAGAGGTTATAAGTATGTGTTAACAGGAAAGCTCACCCAGGATCCCTTGGAACGGCACTTCGGAATTATGCGTTCTTTCAGTTCAGATGATCATCCATCGACAATAGATTTCCTTCATTTGCATCTACTTCAATGTGTCTACGTCCCTATAAAGCAGGCTTTAAATGTAGGAGGAAATTGCGAACCTACACGGGAGCCGATCTTGACCTCGTATGTTAATCAGATGCGTATGTTAGCCCGGAATGTGTAAATGCATAATGAGACAGTGAAACAATCAGTGGAAACTTCCATTAAGCAAAAAATCGTGGTTCAAGATGCAGTAAATATCGAAGACTGGGAAAGCTCTGTACCTGAATTTGATAGCGCAGTTCGAAACTCTTCGATTGAGAAGTGTTTAGTGTACCATTTGGCTGGGTACGTTGTTAAGCACTCTTCTAAATTTATTAAGTGTTCGTCCTGTGCCCATTCTCTACGTGATAATAATCATAGTACATTTTCAGTTCTCTCCGAAATAAAAGACTACGGTTCAAGCAATAATGAAGTGTTTTTAACACGCCCTTCCAAAAGTATATGTGACATTCTTTTCCAGGCCGAGAAAGTAATTAGTGAAAAACTGAACTCAAAATCGATGTGGAGCGAAATATTTTTTGATTGTATCGATTCTATAGACAAAATTTCGGTTGATCCTTCAGGTGCTGGCTGTTGTCTTCAACATATTATGGATATAATTCCCAGACTTGTTTATCATTATCTGAAATGCAGATTTTTCTTCAGAGTGAAAGAAATCCGGCGAGATTTACAATCTCGAACATCCGCCAAATCTTCACGGAAGCTTTCGAAAGTCCAGTAACCGACAAACTGAGATGGTAAGTAGAGTATTACCTTTAAATAGTTCATGGGTGGTTTTTAATATGCTATGTATATGTATATATACACTCGAGTAACTTGTGCTTTTCGCAACATGTGATGAAAGTCGTAGCTCTTATTTCCGTGTATGATATTTTTCCATTGTTCTCTGCCGTGGCATTTTAATTGTAATCTCTCATTTTTTTAAAATAAAAGACGGTGTATATACTCATCAGTTACGGAGTAATACGTTTCCTGTGTCACCATTCCTAAGAACAGCTGATAGGTATTGTGGAGCCACCAAACTCTAGCGCTGCCTGGCGGGGCGCGCCTGAACTCGATGAGTCATCACACTTGGTTCTTATATTCGTCATGGTATTACTGTATTCCACCTCACTGAAAAATCTTCTGAGATTTTTAAATGATTTAAGAGTACTCTCAAGGAGAATTTATCACTTCTGACACACTGATTAAAGGGTCTTTTTTGCACAAGGTGGGAAGCATCTCAACAGCAGATCAATAGCTTTAACATACTCCGCAATAAGAACATTGCAGCAACGAGAAACTTCAAATATGGAACTGCACATTGCACATGGAATGTCTCACCAAAAATGCTGCTAAAATGCAGACACGTGACAGTCTCCTGGACACCATGAAACTCAGAAGATCTCTCAGAGACCAGGAATATAAAAAATGGTGTCTATTAAATAAAAAATGTAAAGGTGCATGTGTCTATCACGAGTTTACTGCAGCCAACCAGTGGATAAGAAAACAAGCATCGAGTGAAAAGATGCTCTCCAAACGACAGCGAATGTAGCTCCTGTGCGCGCCATACCAGAGAGATCCATAGACGGTAACCACTGCAGACATTGCGGTGAAGTTGAAACTTTGGCACGTCTTATGGTAATACCCATTCGGCGAAAGCCTACCATCCCATCCGATCGTCCTTGGCTGATACACTATGTGGAAAAGTGTACCTAGTACATGAAGAGGTCCATGGCCTTGTAGCTGACAGTGGAACAAGACGATACATTAATAAGAATAAGATGAATTGTAATGATTGCCTTCAAATCCGGAAGTAAGAAAGAAGGTTTCATTTTCAACCCAATAATCAGATTTGATTCACGTGCACAACAGCTCACTGAAATCGACAAGATATACTCATCAACCATTTCCTACTACCTCAAAAGTACATCCTTGAAGACATCTAGATCGTAGGGCTCATGCGGGGTGCAAGGGGCACCAATCCTAAGCTAATGGTTGCAGGGGCATGCACTGAAAGCTCCACCTCTATGCTCCACCCACTAAATTTAATCAGTTAAAGTATTTTCCTTTCATGCTTTATCTGCTTCTTCTTTGTCACTAAGGTTTAATGTTTTATCTACATTATTATTTATTGTTCATCTTTCATTTTATGTTGTCCTGGCCTCTGCCGAGTAGATCCGTCGTGCTGATCACACGACACCTCGTAATCTGTGGGGCTTTTCGGGTTCAGCAGCGGTCGTTTGGTAGGCCTTGGTCCTTTGGGGCTGTTGGGGGGGTTTCATTTTATATTGTACAATATTCTTTGTCGGTTAGGCAACTTCAGTCATTTGAGAAAGAATAAGTATTATATTAATATGTAGGACATGTTTCGCCCCTCTTACGGGACATCTTCAGCTTTATAAACTTTAATGATAAAAATATACATATATGAATTCAAAATGGCACTGTGTTTCATTAAAATTGAAGATTGAAATCTTTGTCAAAAAACTTGTCCACCGTCTTAGGTGCACTAAATAAATGTGTAAACAAAAATGCCACTGTAAAAACAACATGTTGGGAATACACTAAAATCTTAAATGTTGTGATAGTACATATATCACACCCCCGAATTATATGTAGAAGTTTGAGATATTATTGTCAGTATTCAATTTATTATTATTATTATTATTATTATTAGTATTTCATTTATACATTTTGCCATTTATATTGGTAAGCTGGAAGATATCCACATATGTAGGTATGAGTAATTTGTTTTGCACGAGTGGGAAAACCTTGCTTTAATAACTCTGGTAATTTGAATGAGTCATCTGGCTACCCCAGTGTTTGGTGATGTACTTGTGTCGGGAAATTCATGAGTCATGTATATATCCCAGCCTGATGAGATGAGCTTGTTGTTGTATTAGGAAAGTTTGGTGATTCATGTAAAACTCCCGAGTGTTTGTTTATCTCTTGGGAGAAAGGAGAAGTTCAGGGCATGTCTTGACAAGAGGTTCACTCATGAATGGCTGGCAAGCACCAATCCAGACGTATCATCTGAGAGGAGGGGGATGTTGATGTCTATAAAGGTTGATCATCCGGCGGCAACCAAGGAGATTGTAAGGAACATTGTAAGGGTGATTGTAGAGGTGATGGTAAAGGAACGAGAAGGAAGACAACTACAACTACAACTGACGCACTGTACGGGAAGGAAGTGGTGCTGATACACGGTACTGGAGTGACACGGCTGCAATGGACTGGACTTCAAACGTTCGTGGAGCGTAGTCTTGTTATGTTTGTGGAAAGTGGCTGATTGTGGAGAGTGCTTGCGCATTAAGTATTGTAGCACTTGTGGCGGCCTAGCATTATATGTTGGTGAAAGCTATCTCAGACTTTCCATAAATTTATATGTTGAGGATCGACAGACGTGTGTATATATCTTTACAACAAGTGTTAAAATATGTGAACACAGTAGTACAAGGTACAGTATCTGTGTGATGTGATAACTGCCGATTATGAGAATCGGTAAATCGAATTGATATAGAGACAGTGAAGGGTGTTTATCTTCATACATGTACATTGTTCATCGGACCATCTACAAATGGTAGCTTAGTTCTCGCTTTCGTTTTCCCACGGTTTTCATTATTGTTGTTGTTGTAAATATGGAGTCTTCCAGCAATATTTTATGTGTGTATTATATGTATAATGTTGTATGTTGATGAGGTGCTCATGCACGGAATTTGTTAAGAATATAGTTAGCTATTTTAGAATCAGTGTTATTGATGAACCTAGGTGCAGTTCCTACCTAATTAGTCGTTTTCAGGAGGTTAGGTAAGGCCTGCAGCAGATGTACCAGTACGCAGCATTATGTACACGCCCTGGGATATAAAGTTTATCATGCTCTTATCTAAATTCGAGGGATCCATTCTGGTGAATTCTGGCGCCCATACTACGGACATTTCGGTTAATTATGCTTATAAATTTTATTAAGTTTTTGAGTAATTTTATTTATATATTTTTATTCATGATATTAATTATCAGTAGTCATCAAATTGTTACAATGTTCAACTGATATCTTGAGGATACGGGAGTTGAACCAATGTCGCCCTAAGCAACTGTGATGATGCGGGCCACACTAGCAGTCATAAACTGAAAGTGAATGCCGGTGTTCGAAGTCCTGAAGAACTTGACATTGCCAACTGTAAAATGATGTTCGACTGGACTTAAAAGAAAATTAAGAAGGAATACTAGAAAGAAATTGGAACCGCGAAGAAAAAAGAACCAACCTAAATGATATGCTCTGCCGGCTCCACTGACTGTTACATAACTGTGGTGAGGGAGTAGAGCTAGGAGAAGTTTACGTAATATTATCTATGATACAAATAATATCCTGCTTAACAATTTTAAATATTTCATCAAAAACAATGTCATGTTTCTTGGAAATTTCCTAAAACAAATGCAATATGGCCTTCATTCAATGAAAGTGCCTCTTCTTCCTCATAACTTGCAGACTCTGTTTCAGAGTTATGATCACTTTCGGAGTTCAAGTCCATTTCCTCCATCGTTTCACCCGACCATGAACAGTGGATGCCATTATAAATTGTATAAATTCACTGACAACAGTCACAATATAAACATTTCACATTAATCGCAAACATAAGACAAAGCTTGACATTTACTCTCGCACCTAATAATGGATTGCGGGTCTTGGTTTTCAAAGATAATGTTCCTAACAATCTGTTTGAAAGAGTTTCAAAAGTAGACGCGATGTAACATTCCAACAACAAGCATTGTAGAAAGTAGCTAATCTTCCTGGGAGGAGCCACTTTCTCCATTCACCTGAACCTAGTTATAACTTACCTACAAGAATTGCTTGAGGAAGGACTAATTCCTGAGAAAATGCAATCTCAACTGTACATATAATATTTTATTGAAATCTTTTTCACAATACAGTATAAAGTCTGAGAATATCCACATATTTACATCTATAATTTAAGCAAACTGATTCACACGCCAACTCAAAGGATGCGATACAGGTGGAAAGGAAGGCTTTCATTTTCTTTGGTTGGTTTACAGAAAGGAAGAAGCATGCTGGACAAACCTCACACTCACTAAGAACCAAGTTACATCTAAGAACAGTAACAAATAAAAATACTAATGGAGATCCCACTTTTGTGAACATTAGCTCAAACACACTGCCTTTGGTAGTAGTATTTCACAGATACATTTACTGTATATTCTTACTTGATGATGCCAGGAGTTAGTTTTATGTTGCTCAAGCACACGACTTACGAGATTTCAACATCGTTATACTGCATAAAAAAATAGATCTTGACTACAAAATTAACTGGGGTCACAAACATAAGGCTTAGGCACACCCACGTTAACTTACATCAATACCGATTTTAACTCACACGTGCGTTGTCAATTTACGCTGCTATAAAAACATCAGTACTTAAAGCTATAATAATCCTATACCTAAAGTAAAAAAATCCCACATATTTCCACACGATAACATATTTTTAAAACTCTAAAAAATATCTGAATTTTTAAAAACAAAACAACAAAAACCACATAAAATCTTGTGGACAAGAAGCAACTAGTTTGGAGCAGATGAAACCAACCAAAGCAGCTGATGAGTGGACACATGCAGTGCTTTTGTATTATCACAGAGATTTGACATTCTGCTAAGATAGCAGCTCGTTCTTCAAGCAATGACCAGCGGCTCGTCGTCGGAGAAGCCTCTGATCACGGGGGAGTCTTCCTCATCTGAAAACAAGGCGTTTCAAAGGTAAGTAAATCAAGTCATACAGCACAGTGCACTACCGCTAAGTAGAGGCAGTGTTTTCCAACTTTAACTAGGCCCCTCTTCATCACTGTCCCAGTCACCTCTCATAGAGGAAGACTCAAACATGAATAGCAATACATTCAAATTCCTCTGTGTTTATATGCAGTGTAATAAAATCCCTGGATCCCTCACAGAGGGAGAAGATTAAAAGTTTATTACAGAGTTATAAGACTTTATTCAAAGTGCACTCAAACTAATGATTTTATTAACAATGATGTTGCACTGAACACACTGTCAACTGTTTAAAACACGCAACCACTTGCCTGAATAATGTTTGTGTTGATGCCTAGTGTAGCGAAGGAATCCTCAATTCGAGCAGACAGTGGGCACGGGGGGCCAAGCTTGTGATAACACGGCTGCGGCATGGTTACACTTGTAAGAAATGTAAGGAAAAGATGTGTTGCAGTATATAACTTGTATCTCCTCAAGTTCTGTTACACTCTGCATGTAATATGTTCATTCCTTTCCATAAAATGGGTAATGAACCAACACACTTAACTGATTTTGTTGTCTAGAAGACATCTCAAACACTCTAGGTGCACTTCTCAAATCAGTCTTACGAATGAATGATTTCCCTAAATCCAGGAGCAACATTTTATAGAACAATGAAACGAGAAAGATGGAGTTTCAAGCACAGAAGACCCATGATACACCGAGGGGCCACAAGTCACGGGAAGGAGTGTCCCATAATAAAATGGGCTGTGTATGACCTCTGAGCATTGCGGCAAGCTGAGCATAGCTGAAAAACACGCAAATAGATGTCAACATCTTGCGAGTTAACCGACTTTGAACATGGGATGATAATTGGCGCACTGGTCACAGCATTGAGGAGATTACATGCGAATTTGGGTTTCAAGGGTAGATCTACAATAATCCAGAGATAATGTTGCCGCCTGCGTAAACTGCCGGACGGGAAGACCACGTCGCCTCCCCAGAACCATAATGGGCACTCCCGGGCTACTGTGAGTCAGATCACTGCCCGCGTGAATGTTGAGGGTCAGGAATCCATTTCTACCAGGACTGTAGGGAAGCCACTGTACCCCACAGGCTTCACCAGCCGACAACCAACTTGCATCCCTTTACTGACACCTCGACACAGAGCTCAACGAACGGATATTCTAAGTTCCCAAGGAGGGAAATAGATATTTTTCCACCAATAGTGGATGTCAAAAAACAGATCAGATGTAAGGCTTTTCAGGAGTTTGCACAGTCTGATACTGTGCCTCTTATATATATGGCTTCTGATAAGTTCACCTGCATACACCCCAGCGTCAGTGGGTAGGGTCTGACCACCCCACTCTGATGAGTCTGGTGTCAGACCTAAGACGAAACGCTGGTTAAAAGAGCAAATGCCTGAAAAGCCTTACAACAGAGCTCAACGATGTGCACGGGCCCGCGAACGTCAGCACTGGACCACGGAACAGTGGCGGCGTGTGGTATGGTCCGATGAATCCCGGTTCCAGTTGTATCGTGAGAATATGGCGGATGTCCCATGAAGCTATGGAGCCTCGTGTCTACAAGGTTGTGTCTAGGCGGAAGGTGGCTCAGTTCTGCTATGAGCGGTGTTCTCATGGTCGCAATTAGGCCCCACTGTCTGGCTGCAAGGAGTGCTGACAGGTGCACGTTCAAACCATCTGCATCCCTTTCTGGCCCTAGAGTACCCCGATGGAGACGCCATGTCACCGCTCTGTGGTGGCATGTAGGTAGTTGGAGAAGCACTCCAGTGAAGTTACGACCATGGGTTGGCCGATGTTGGTGTACGCTCCACGAATCCTAGTGCAAGATGCGTGGGTCCAGATCCCTCCAACACCTTATAGAGTTGATGCTTAACCGTATTGCTGCCGTTTTGAGGGCTCGTGGAGAAGCAACTCAGTGTCTTCCCATGACTTTTTCCCACTCAGTGTATAAAGAAAATTCCCCACAAAGAATATGCATCTTCATCAGTAAGTAGCGTTCAGAATGATATGAGACACACCTACATCAAACGAACGCAGACTACATTTCATCTAAGGGTATGGAAGCTCGATCTTGGCGACCAGGCGGGCACATCTTATAACAACAGAGACCTGACACAACTCAAACATTCTGTACAACAATGAGTAATAACATTTTCTAATCGAAACTGACTTTCAACCTATTAGGTCATGTTACGTACAATTAGTAAGTGTCGATGAGATGTTAAGTACAGAACAATAATGGCCAACCGAACACCAGTGGGATCCGAACCCATAACCTCCCGATTTCTTGTCGGTTGTTCTACCAATTGAGCTAGGCCAGGTCTGGCACTACTGCCATCGCACTGCACAGTGCGTTTAAAGATAAAAATTTCATTGTTCCGTATTGAAATTATTGATGTTAAAAATTAAATAACTGGAAAGGAGGTTCAACCTATTCAATACTCAAATGTGATTGCTACGTTTCTTTCTTTTGAGTATTGAATAGGTTGAACCTCCTTTCCAGTTATTTAATTTTTAACAGTGCGTTTAAGTCGCCCGTTGAGTGCCAAGTCAATGAATATTGAATTTTCACCACCGCATTGTAATCGAAACTGATACGTACATGTATACGTATATGTTAATGTAACTTTTGTATTGTAAAGGTGGAACTTCATAATGCTTGTAATCTTTGGTGACTGCCATTTTAGTTCAGACTCATGCGCCCCTGTCCAGATTTCGTCAACTGTCACACGAGGCCACAGAAATTGTCCGTTTAATTGCCTAATCTGTCAGACTGGCATCAGCTACAGAGTACTCGTACCATGTGGTGGGGAATCCCACACGATGGAGTTTTCCCCATGTCGAGAATGATGCTTAGAACCTGTCACACCGATTGATGACAAATCCTAACTTCCAAGGATAATTAACATTTTCTATAGTAAAATACTTAAAAGTTTTAAAATACGAGGGTTATAAATGAAACAGTGGTATCAGATATTCCATTACATGCAATCAGTGGCACAGTTGTGAACTTTATGCTGTCAGTGAGGAGCGGCCTACTGCTCGGAGCACTGGTGGATATAAGGAACCTGATGCCTCGGAGAGGTACTTTCAACTAATCCTGCCACAAGGATATGGAGGAAAGACTTTCCAATGCTACCTGTGCAATGCAGAAGTCACAGATTCTGTGCATTGTAATGCGAGATGCAAGGTGTATTAAGCATGGACATTTCTGTTGCACAGCCGGACACAATCGGTGCTCCAGTTTATAGTTCTGCCTTTGAGTACAGGATGAGTAATAACATCAACACAACTAACATCCTACTGGGTACCTATTAAATTTTCTCTGAATGTGGTAATCCTCGCCAAGAAACAAATTTCACTGTTAAGCCGGTATTGCACTTGTATAAGCGTTATAAAGTTCAACTTTTACTAAACTAATTTTATTCATTTCAAAATAACATATACCTAATAAAATATAATACGTTTCGTCCACTAGAACTGTCCAGTAGACAGTTCAGTTGGAGAGAGCACAAGACCGGCGTTGGCAAAAAATCTGGTACCCGGTCAGTGCACTTTTCCAAGGGATGTAGTTCCTCCTACAACTTAGGTAATGGGATCAACCTTAAACCATAAGAGAACTTGAAAATAATATTTCCGAGCACTCCAAGAAGCTTATTAAACGACAATATCATACAATTAAAAACTTTTATAGTGTGTAATTAGCCTTCAAGCTTTCGAAATGCATGTTTTATATCTGGATTCAGTATTCACTGTACACACTTTTAAATTCATCTACATGATAACTTTTGATGATAGCCTTTGTATTTTAATTTATTATCACCGACTGATTCTAAGAATCAAAGAATTGTTTAACCACCTAATCGATACCTTTATTTGCCTTTCGCAATTTTATAAAATCATTCGTAGTACATGTTTCGTCACCATCACTTGTGCTTAGACACAAAAATATTAAAGTATATACAATACATTGTTCTCCTAACAGCCTTGATCTCTCTAACTCCATCTAATGGGGGGAGGACGAAGGTGGTGTAATTGAAAACCTATCCTTAACCAAAATACTATTCGTTCAGCTTCCAATTAAACTGTTGTGTCAATATGAAGTGGATAGTTTGTAACTGACCGATTTGTTAACTGTATCACCCATGTTTGAAATTATCCTTGTCTTTTACAAATGGCTGACGACGTTCCAAAGTGAACGAGACATGTACTATTTTATTAAATATATGTACATGTTAATATCACTTTTGTATTGTAAAGGTGGAACTTCATAATGCTTGTAATCCTTGGTGACTGCCATTTTAGTTTAGACTCATGCGCCCCTGTCCAGATTTCGTCAACTGTCACACGAGGCCACAGAAATTGTCCGTTTAATTGCCGTATCTGTCAAGACTGGCATCAGCTACAGAGTACTCGAACCATGTGGTGGGGAATCCCACACGATGGAGTTTTTCCCATGTCGAGAATGATGCTTAGAACATATCACACAGATTGATGACAAATCCTAACTTCCAAGGATAATTCTCCGACAATGTATGGAAATGAGGCCTCACACTAATGGAGTTTTATGGGGTTAATGTGCTCATACCACATTTTCATATCATGATAACATTCCCACGGGCCACCTGTATTTCTTGTTCTACCTTTTTAAACATGTTCAGAGTGGTAGAGAACACAACACAGTGTTGCCACTATTTTACACATCTCTTCAAAAAACTTAACCTGATATAGAATGCTCAATGAAGAAGCCTTTAAAGACTGCAAAACATGCCTGCCACATATTACTATTATTATTAAGTGGTAACTGGTTGATTAACTGTTAAACTCATTTAACCCACTCGATTCATTTGACATGATGTTCACACAAGCACTGGTCAAGCCTAAAACTCAAATGACGAGATATTCACGAGCCATAGCTCTGAACGTAGTATAGGCTGAGTTAATTGAAAATGTTCTAGATTCAGTGGTCAGGTACATCCTGCTACCGTATGTGACAGTCGACGATACTACCGGCGACTATTTCGCCGAGGGTTGGGCGGCCGTTACCAGACCAGACAAACTAAGGGACAACCAATCGCTATGCGCAGAGGAGTTCACCCTTACAGGGCTTGTTGAAGCCACTGTGTAGGCATTCAACAGGAAGCTGCTGCCTTGCAGATGTGGCAAGGGACTGCTAAAGGCTAAGAGAGAAAACCGTGAGAGAAAAACTTCTCTAACGTTAGGCCTAGCAAGTCAGTTGGGGAGTAAATGCAATCTCTTTCAACATTTATACGAGCCTCGGATGGAAACAAAGAACTCGGAGCAGACAACAGCACACAATACATTAGAATAGGAACAATCAATGTACTGAGTTTGACTGGGAAATGTGAAGAGTTAGCGGACATCATGGAGAGAAGGAAAATATCAATCTTAAGACAGAGTGAAACTAAATGGAAAGGTAAAGGGAAGAAAGAGTTGAGGAAAAACTATACCCTCTACTGGAACGGTAACAACAGAGAGAAGAGAAATGGAGTAGGACTGATATTGTCTAAAGAGTTGGGCAGTATTAGCGACGGGTTGCAATCAAGATGAAAAGAACAAGTTTCTCAAAGAGACCATCAGTGAAGAGAGGGCAATCATCATCGGGGACCTCAACGCACAGCTCAGGACAGACAGGAATGACTATGAGAAGGTGATGGGATCACATGGCTATGGGAGAACGAATTCAGAAGGGGAACATCTCCTAGACTTCTGCATAAGAAACTGATTGGTAGCAAAATCAGTTTGTTCAACAAAAGAGTTCGTCACAACATTACCCGTTACAGCTGGGATGGAAAGAGCAAGACGGTCATTGAATATGACATTACAGATAAAGAAGGCAGTAGACTTGTGACTGATGTCAAGGTGAACCTCAATAGCAGATCTGAAAGACATTAACACTAGAACGGCGAAGAATCTGATATTCTTAGAACAGCAGTAAGGGTCATTTTGAAATGTTTGGAAACGTTCAAAATAGAACACAATAAAACATGTATTTTCTTCTACTGGGTTTCCACAACTTTACATAAGGACATGACATTAGTGTATGGACCTTTTATATTACTGATGGACACATGAATAATCACAAACAATTGCACCATGTTTCTGTTTCTCTAAGGAGTTTTCACAAAATTAACCCATTGAACACCTCTTCTTAGTCAGTCGTCCACATTGCAACAATCATACATTTTCAGTAATTCTTTAGGCAAATTAGAAACATGCTAAACACATTTTGCACCCACAACTTCTACTTTTCATGCTTATTTTCCGCACACTGCTTTGAGACACTTGCTGCAGGCATCGCTAGACTTGTTGCTTTTACACAGACCAACTGGGACACGGTCCCACAGCCTCCTCTTGTTATTGCCCTTGCTCATCCCACTTGCCAGCTGGAGGATGAACTTCCTACCCATTACTTGCCTGTAAATGACCCAAGCATTGATAACTGTTAGGTCTAGGATATTGTAAAAGACATGGATTGGCCACCTCCTGCATGCATCCTTGGTGGTATACTTATGGGAGACTTGGTCGACCACTCAGGCTTGTTTGTTGTAATCCGTGGTGGGACAGAGAACTACAACTATGGGAAATATAATTTTAAATTTTTTTTTATTTAACGTGTCTGAAGTGATTTTTTTGCATGTAAATTTAAATTAATGTCAGCAAGCATGAAGAGAAAAAAACATTTGGGACGTTTTAACTTTAAGAAAGTTTTGAAAAATTATTTGAAAATTAATTTTTTTTGTGATTCTGTATGTCAAAATTGTAATCTGATGTAAAATTTTGTAAGGTGCTTTATTTTGAAGCATCCTATACCGCACGCGCGGTTACCGATGTTGAAACAGGTGATGTAATTTCTCTCGCGCCAGTAGGCCAGGAAATGACCATATATGGTAATGCAATTGTATTGGCAAACGAGAATCTAGTGGAAATTGTTTCTTATTGGTTAATTGTTATCGGCCCATTTCGGGTCTTCTGCCGGCATTGGGGCAATGATGCGTGTGCTTGGCGTCATTTTTCCATCTGACCGTCCCGGAGTGCAGCTGCGCCTCGGGAACTCCTGCCTTTCGGCGGTAAGTGCTATTTTCACGTTATTCTCAATATTTTCTGATTTTGTTTGATTTAATTTAATTCCTTTTGTATTTCGGTATTTCCTTGCTTAATGTCAGTTTCAAAGTCTTAAATTTAACGTGTCCGAGTTTGCCCTAGGTTCCTGTTGCCGTAATTTCAGTTCTTTCACTTACCGGTACTTTCATTTTAAAATGTATAGTTTCGATGTTAAATCAAGTTTTTTCTAAATCACTTAAGTAAGTCTTGATTCCGTGTCGTGGAACTGTATTTTGATAAAGTCTTTTAAACACCCTTCATTTGTGAAATAAGGATCAGTTGCCACGTCATGACCTTGTTTCTTGTAATATTGATTCTGATTATGTTAATATGATGAATTTCGAGGTGATGATCGTAAATCTTTTCTCCCCTATAATGTCATACCTTCCCATGGACCTCGTAGGGTTCCTGCACCTTCCACTCTCCTTTCTTAGTTGCCAGTTTTAGGCCTGTAAGTGTTCCCTTGTATATGATGTAATTCTGCATACTGAAAGTTATCCATCACGTTTCCATGCTCTGATGTGTAATCACCGCCACTGCGTCATTTTACTATTTCTTTATTCACATTTTATGTCAAATATTTATTATTTTATTTTTATTATTTTTGCTTTATTATTATTATTATTATTATTATTATTATTATTATTATTATTATTATGTGAAGGCGTAATTATCCCGATTACGGTTACATTTGTAATAAATTGGGTAAATCTGCACCTGCTTTTGCTGGCAAGTAACTGTTCATTGACTGTAATATTTTCACTTGGGCGGTAACAGTGAAAGAAATTTTCCACAAATTTGTCCCAGATTTCACAGACAAGAGCAAACCTGTTAGCTGGCAGGCGCTCAGCTCAGGTTGATTTCTCGTCGAAACGGAGGAATCTGAGAAGCTCCCAAAATCTATCTCTTGACATTGTGTCCTTAATGAATTGCTGTCCACAAGAACGCGACCATAGTTCATCCACAGACACACCTTTTGAACAAAGGACACCGTGGGTATACGGGATGGCAATCGTAGCCTCCAACTCCGAGTGACACGGTCCAGTCCTTGAAGTTCTTTCTGAGCACTGGTCCAGGGAAAAGAAATGCTGAAAAATTATTTCATACACACACAAAGAAGGATATAGAAAAAAAAGGAACATTTATACCTACGTTGAACGTAGTACCTTAATGGAGATCAGCAGCTGCCAGAAAGGGATTGTGGACTCTGTTAGGTATAACTTGCACAAACAGCGACATTCATTTTCAACAGTAACTTGTTGATTACCATAGCAACAAAAAGAATAATTAAACATCGCGCGTAATCAGTGCCCTCCCCTTCATCGCCAAAGTTAGTACCTGGTGCTGCGTAGTTTAGTTATTGGTACGACATACTAGAAATGAATTACATTTGGTACCAGGAACTAACTGAACTGACTTACATCCCCAATGACAAACAAACAGCGGTTCTGCGCTGGTGAGCCTTAACGAAGAGTTCTACTGTTGGTTCTTTGGTTTTGGTGGTGACCTGTAGCTTTTGTTTTCCTCCATGTTTACCTACTATTGTTGGTCCACTAACGGGATTGGTCCTCACGTTAATGATTGTAATGATGGTTTCCTTGGTGATGATTAGTTTTTGGTGAAAAAGTTTTAATGGTGGGAAGTCCAGTTGCGAGATACCGTTTCTATGGTATTGATTTGACCCTTGAGGGGTATAATTGGTTAATCGAGGGCCAAATTTGAGTTTATTTTCTTTTAATTCCCTTGAGAGTTTCGGGGTAACCACCGTTTTTCTTTTTTGTTCGTTGCTAAGGAGGTTTTGTTATCCATTGTGTTTCGTTGCTCCATCGAAGAAGAGAGGAAGCATGTGCTGAAGTATTTAAGAACAAAAGGTGACTTTAAACTTTTAATGGTTAATGCCCCTCTTTAAAAAAAAAGTTTGAGACTAGCTTCTTATGCAATGAATAAGGTAGGGTTGTATTTATTCTTTTAATTCATTTCTTGCCCACCGGAGGTTTTAAGTTGCTTTAATTTTTCTGAGCTTAAATCTTAAAAGCGAAACCTTATGAGGATGAACTCTAAATATATTTACTATTTGAAATTTCTTAGTTCTTGCTGTGTTCTGCATGAAATCAGTCTAAAGGAAACTGTCCACAATTCTTATACAGTTTTCACAGAAACAACATTAAAACAGGAGACTATTCACAGTTGGTTCTCAAGAAAGATTTTAATGTTTACAGAAGAGATCTATTAATACTTCAACCAGGGTACATCTGTTCATAATTTATGTGAATCTTACGACGTATAATCAAACTCAAGTCTCTCAAGATTCTTACTTGAATACAAAGGTTTAGTGGCTGAAGATTATGCATATCGGAGAAACTAGTCCCAAGTAAATGTTGTAACTTAATTAGTTCATTATTTTGTATTGAAAAGGTGGAGTTCTCATTTTCTGTTTCTCTGGAAGTTGTAAAGATCTCTCCTCATCAAAATTTCGGAGCCCCTATTGGCTAGAATAACAGAGTTTCTTATTGGTGAATATAAGAGCTTCGAGTGTAATTCCCGAGCGCTAATTGGTTATCTTTGATTGTCCCACTTCCGGCTTCTGCCGACTTCGCCAGGGCCAAGCTTGTTTCCGTCGTTTTTGTTTTGTGAAAAGCGAAGGAAGCAGAGGTCTCCTCCGTCTGTCCTGTGATGGGACTACCGGCCCTCCGAGGTGAGCACTGTTTGGTTCATGTTTTGGATTTTAACTTTTAAATGTAAATTTTTAATTTAAATTTTTGTGCCCCGGAGTTTGGCCGGGGCACCTTCCATTTGCCAATTTTTAACTTCAAATGACTTAGCCCTCGCGGCTAATCATACCCCCTTTGTTTTGGGAGGTAATCCCCTTTTCTTGATTTGAAGTTTCTAATCTAATGCAAATTTTACTTAGTTCTCACATCTTTGAAGTAGTTTGTAACATTTTTTTTTCTTTTCACCCTTGGGGATGCCTCCAGTAACTCTGTAGCAATTTAACGTACGCTAATTTGAAACTATGCACCTTTTACTGAAGGGTTTTAGGAAAGGCTGCAACCAAACTGGCTTCTGCGTTAAATTTTGTTATTTTGCTGCTTTCTGTCATTTGTAAATGATTCAAACAGGACCCTTCCTTATTTTCAGGTTTTAATGTTGTTTTATTCTTAAAAAATTTAAATACCCTGTCATTGTGTATAATTCAATAATTGTAAATACTGTTTGTAGAAGAACCATTGTAACATTAGCACATACATTGTAATTTGTTTGTAGCTTAAAAATCATGAAATTGGAGTGTTCAGAAAGGGATCACTGTTAATCTCATTTTCCTTGCAACAAACTACCATTCACAGACCTTATAGGGTTCCCATCTCCTTTCTTTTAGTTGTCACGTTGGTTAACCTCGTATTTATATCTGGATGTTGTTTATGCAGTCTTTATCGTATGTGAGTTTTATTTAACTTTGTCGAATCCCATTAAGTTTACATTTTCTTTATTATGTTTATTATTATTTTTACTATTTTGATGCCGTGTAATCTGTACCGGTTACATAATGGTAGCAGAGCCTTTGTTTGCTGACAAAAGGGAGATTAATGGTGATTATCTTAGCTAACCTAAAATAATCTAAAGAATTATCTCGAATTGCAGTTTCTTGCTGTCAACATGTCTTGTGTTATCCCTAATCTTTTTCATTTGAGAAAGGAACTAATTTACCAACTTCAAGTTCGTAAATTAAATTCGGCAGGAAATGACACGAGCCTGTTGAAACAGTCTTAATTTACCGGTAAGTATTCCTGCATTAATGATAGACGAATTGTGCACAGCTTTAGCAGTGGTTAGCGATAAATTGTCAGAATTTAATGCCATTCTTGTGTCCTTCTGTTCTTCCGAACCCTCACGTGGTCAATTAGTTTGTGTGAAGGCCCAACTAAAGCATTATATGGATCGAATTTGCAATTTTTTGTCTCTCAATTTGCCAGCAGATGAGCGGCATGAGTGTGAATCTTTATTGACACAATTTTCTAAGATATTTGATAAAATCGTAGGCTTGCTTGAAGGGAATGAGTCGCCTAATTCAAATTAAAGTTCTGAGGTTCAAGTGTCTTCCCCTTCTGCGCCGTGTGAAAGTGAAAGGGTTACTCCTATTTCTGAATCTTCAGCTTCTCAAACTTTTACTGTGGTCGCTAGTGGTAATGTCGTTCTGGGATCTAGTGTGGATAATGTTCCCCGGGGATCTCCTTCTGCTCTTTCTTCAAGTGCTTGGTGCCTGTAATGGGTCTTCTGCACATGTTGGTATGTTTTCTAATTTTCCTACGGCACCAGCTAACTCTACCGAGTCTCAGTGTCAGCCTACTGTTGCTACACAACCTCATGTGATAGTGCATAAATATCCTCCTGTCCAAATGCCACTTGTATTAAGTGTTCCTTTAGGTTAACCCCTAAACAAGTGGTCAATGCTCCGGTGCTTTCTCAAATTTGTGAGAATGTTTTGCAGATGAGCATACCTGCACCTGTTTCATTGCAGTCCAGTGCTCGTCCTAACCTAACTCCATCCTTTTCTCAAGGGTGTTTGAATCATGGTTTCACCTTTGCTGTTCGTAGTTTACATGGATCATCTGCTGAAAGGTACAAAATTGCAGGGAGGGATTCAGTTAGGGGGAAATGTAGTAAGCAGTCTGGCCTATGCTGACGACTTGGTCTTAATGGCAGATTGTGCCGAAAGCCTGCAGTCTAATATCTTGGAACTTGAAAAAAGGTGCAATGAGTATGGTATGAAAATTAGCCTTTCGAAGACTAAATTGATGTCAGTACGTAAGAAATTCAACAGAATTGAATGTCAGATTGGTGATACAAAGCTAGAACAGGTCGATAATTTCAAGTATTTAGGTTGTGTGTTCTCCCAGAATGGTAATATAGTGAGATTGAATCAAGGTGTAGTAAAGCTAATGCAGTGAGCTGGCAGTTGCGATCAACAGTATTCTGTAAGAAGGAAGTCAGCTCCCAGACAAAACTATTTTTACATCGGTCTGTTTTCAGATCAACTTTGCTTTACGGGAGTGAAAGCTGGGTGGACTCAGGATATCTCTTTCATAACTTAGAAGCAACAGACATGAAAGTAGCAAGAATGATTGCTGGTACAAACAGGTGAGAAAAAATGGCAGGAGGGGACTTGGAATGAGGAGATAAAGGCTAATTTAGGAAGAACTCGATGGATGAAGCTGTACGCATAAACCGGCTTTGGTGGTGGGGTCATGTGAGGCAAATGGAGGAGGATAGGTTACCTAAGAGAATAATGAACTCTGTTGTGGAGGGTAAGAGAAGTATAGGTAGACCAAGACGACGATGGTTAGACTCGGTTTCTAATGATTTAAAGATACGAGGTATAGAACTAAATGAGGCCACAACACTAGTTGCAAATTGAGGATTTTGGTGATGTTTAGTAAATTCACAGAGGCTTGCAGACTGAATGCAGAGATCTGTACCCTTTATTTACAATCCCATTTATGTGATTACCCCAATGAAGATTTTTCCTTATATTAACACCTAGGTACTTACAATGATCCCAAAAAGGAACTTTCACCCCATCAACGCAGTATTAATACTGAGAGGACTTTTCCTATTTGTGAAACTCACAACCTGACTTTTAACCCTGTTTATCAACATACCATTGCCTGCTGTCCATCTCACAACATTTTTGAGGTCACGCTGCAGTTGCTCACAATCTTGTAACTTATTTATCACTCTATAGAGAATAACATCATCCACAAAAATCCTTACCTCTGATTCCACTCCTTTACTCATATCATTTATATATATATAAGAAAACATAAAGGTCCGATAATACTGCCTTGAGGAATTCCCCTCTCAACTATTACAGGGTCAGATAAAGCTTCACCTACTCTAATTCTCTGAGATCTATTCTCTAGAAATATAGCAACCCTTTCGGTCACTCTTTTGTCCAGTCCAATTGCACTCATTTTTGCCAGTAGTCTCCCATGATCCACCCTATCAAATGCTTTAGACAGGTCAATCGCGATACTGTCCATTTGACCTCCAGAATCTAAGATAGCTGCTATATCTTGCTGGAATCCTACAAGTTGAGCTTCAGTGGAATAACCTTTCCTAAAACCGAACTGCCTTCTATCAAACCAGTTATTAATTTCGCAAACATGTCTAATATAATCAGAAAGAATGCCTTCCCAAAGCTTACATACAATGCATGTCAAACTTACTGGCCTGTAATTTTCAGCCTTTCCTTTATACACAGGGCTTACTATAGCAACTCTCCATTCATCTGGTATAGCTCCTCCGACCAAACAATAATCAAATAAGGACCTCAGATATGGTACTATATCCAAATCCATTGTCTTTAGTTGTTGTTAGGCACTCTAGAATTTATGAGAAAATGTATCTTTCTAGAAGCCTGGCCAGGCGATCTGGATGGTAGTGACGAGTTATGGTGTAGCAGGAGTATACTTGTGAGCTTGTGTTGTTGTGACATCCAGTGGTTGCAGTCTCCCTGTTGAAGTGATAGGCAGTTGTTAAAATGGCAGCTTTGTTGATGTGTGTATTTTGCTAGTGACAGCAGTGATTAAGGTTATGTGGGTGTTTAATTTGTAAATAGATGTGAATAAATAATTGTACCTAATGACAGCATTCTGTGCGCATCTTTGTGGATACTTCGTTCACAATCCCCATTATTGTTTATCCCCATCATGCATGACATACGCGGAACAAAATGCATAATAGTTCCCTTTACTAGACTGTAAAATGAACGGAAATTCAATTTTATAGCAATCTCTGAAGATTTGGAGGTAACATTTATTATGTTCTGTGGCCATAATGCGAAGAGAAAATTCCAGAAACTGTCAGCAACACAACTCTCTGAAATACATTCAAATCATTAAAATTATGAACTAAAATGAACACAAATGCACTGAAATACACGAAACTACCACATACAAAACAGATCAATATGTCTCATACATTATTAACATAAGACTTCAACGGGGGAAAAAGCATAGCACTGCAAGAAAAGACAGGTTGCCTACAACTCCAACAAAACTACGCAGGGAAACGATTTTAACAGCGCGCGAACCACAGAATAACAAACTCATTCTTTCGCCCTGATTAGTGGAGTCGCTAGCGCGCGCTGAACTCTCTCGCTTGCAGGACGATTGCCATCCCAAATTCCCAGCTGCAAAGTACAAAAGCTGCTGTAGTGAGCGGGAAACACGATGCACTCACCAAATTAATACATCTGAAAATGAGGTTGCGTAAATTACACAAGTATGAATTTATCCTAGGGCAAGAGTTCTGACCGTACTGGAGGTTATATTGGTCAAAAATAGGAAGAAGCGAGCTCAAACTCAAGATAAGCGAACCCAAAACAGTAGTGATGGCAATACACAGACAGGGATGACCAGCGAACATCATGCTAGGAAACCATCCCCAGAAAGTGTGGAAAGCTTTACATATCTCGACAGTGTAATATGTCACCACAAAGGAGGTGGCAAATAGAGTGCAGAAGAGGTCTCACTTTACCAGCAAGTACCAACAAAATCAAAGCTGGTGAGTACTCAGGGTATTGAAACCTCGACCCTCACTAAGAAAGATTCATCAAGGATGAAGTTCGTTAGGTCCACAATACAGAAAACCAAAATGGACAAGTTAAGGAATGATGTGGTTAGGGATTGTTACATCACTGTTACATCGGGTCAGCATACCCAGACTGAGGTAGTTTGGGCATGTAATGAGGATGGACAGCATATGTTAACTTGGAGAAACGAAACTGATGGTGGGAAGAGCAAGAACCCACTGGATGGACATCGTAAAGACAGACATTGCAGATCAGGGAACGTATCTCAGTAAGACAGAATGGAAGTGGCTCACCAACAGTACCCGGGAAACTGCAACTGTATGATGATTAGATTCAGTGGACAATGGTGGCAATTATGATGACACTGAAGATGAGATTTGAAGTGAAAGTTATATTTCAGTGTAAGTGAAATCGTACGTAAAGCCATGTGAGCGAAACAAAAACAGTGACTAGGTGAGGGATAGTAATACAGATTGCCAAACAATTATTCATCACTTTACATGCTCTCCAGGGGTATCACGAGAACTAACAAATATTTAAATAATTCTGTATGAGATTTGTTTTTATTCTTGGAGGTTATGGACCAGTCGTTTCCCACATTGCACGGGAAACAAATATTCGTGCTATGGACCCACATGAAAAAAGACTGCGACAAGTAGTTTTCACACTAATGAGGATGAATTAAGGGCTACTTTGCCCTCTGCATTCTGATGTCCAAGGTTCATAAGATAAATGCATTGAGACTCCAATTTTTCGAGAGACAATGAGTAGTGTGAAATGCCTCTAAATATACTCTAATGTTTCAAGATCTTCGTTCTAACATCATTGTTGTAGAGTACAATTGTTTTGAATGCTTCATTGAAAATTCTGGTTGCTGTTCCATTTATTTGAGAGCGCTGCACCACTTTATTTACAGCTTTCAGTATCCAAGTGTAACGTGACATGTCACGAGGCTACCTGTTGCTGAAACGTAGCTCAGCTCTTGTTGTGAATGCAGTTGTACAGACTAACAAGTGTATACAACCCTTAAAATTCTGCTGCTGTTACAATATTAATCTGTGCATTTCTTCACTTCACTTTATCCTTCTATCTTACTCCTTTGGTTATTTATCGTACGGCTTTTAGTGCCGGGAGTGTCCGAGGACGTTTGACTTGCCTGGTGCATAGACGACCTGCACGTCTGGATCTGGGACAATGATGTAGGAAGTGGGTGAAACCCGGCATCGTCACATAGCCTACTTCATATCCCCACTGTAGAGATGTTTGGCACGCAATCTAGTGATTAGAAATTGTATAACACCACCTCACCGGCCAACATTCTTACGGTGACCTTTTTTTTCGACTAATGGGACTCGAACCGGCTAAGCACGAGTGGACCACATAGATTACACCCACCAGGTGGGCTCACCAAGCTCATAGAAAATTATGCTACTAAATAACACCAAGCTAAGCAAAAATGGATCGCAGGTAGGTTTTTATTTCCGTAATAGGCTATAATTCGATATAAAGTCTGGCTCCGTGGCTAAAGGGTTAGCGTGCTGGACTTTGGTCACAGGGGTCCCGGGTTCGATTCTTGGCAGGGTCGGGAATTTTAACCATCATTGGTTAATTTCGCCACACGGGGGCTGCGTGTACTGTATGTGTCGTCTTCATCATCATTTCATCCTCATCACGACGCGTAGGTCGCCTACGAGAGTCAAATAAAAAGACCTGCACTTGGCGAGCCGAACCTGTCCTCGGACACTCCCGGCACTAAAAGACATACGCTATTTCATTTCATTCGATACAAAAGTATGACGGGGAAATCCTCCTTTTTATTTCTTTTATTTTCTCTTGTTATTTGGTCAGCGCTATAAACAGCAAGTTTCTGTAAGTCTTATACCATTACGCCTACTCGACTTTTGAAGGTTATGTTGTACTCTGACAATTTGGTTTTGAATGTAAGTATCCATTCTCAAAAGTTGTTGAATGCATTATATTTGATTGTGGCAGTCAACTGCAGGAAAAAAAAAAAAGGTTTATTCATGACCTTGAGCTCAGCTGCAAAGCGCACTGAGACACTCACTGTACAAGCCAGTACAGGTGGAAATGAAGCAACATATTTTAATCTTAGGCTGTGTGTGTAACATGACTGCGGATTTTAGAAAGACATTTGAACGTAAACATGCCATGACTTTGTGGAGCATTTTATTTCCGTAATAGGCTGTAATTTGATTTGATGTGTTCTGGTCACGAGAACACAATCTTGGTGGTGTCAGAAGATTGAGTGCATCATCGAAAATAGTAACAACTGTGATAGGTTCACTGTAGGTAACACGTCAAAATGAGTAAAAGAGCACAGAAACTTTGTCCCATTTACTTAGAAGAGAGTCATGTGCATCAAGACTACTTGTGTTACGTGAAACAAGTTCAATTCCTGTCTGAAAGCTCAGTGGCTAGTGCCCTCAAAGAAGTGCCAAAAACCTGTTCGGCGATACAATTGTGTCAAAAATAAACATTTACATCTGGAGATAATGTAGATTTTTAAAAAAGTGTATGAACATTTGACGAAACTCATTCCATCTACAAGCACGTAGAGTAGTCTGAATGCGCTCTGTCTCCTTCCAACTGTTGTGACTTCTTTGGTTTCCCTTAACAATATCAGGCGAATGTGATGTGATGTAGCTGATACTCTTACTTGAAAAATGCTTGATTCAGGATTTAAAGCTATTAGAAACTATTTAAAATCGTATGTGCTTGGTCCACCTTGTCAACACAGTTTTAACATTGAAAATCATTTATTCAAACATATTTCGGGAAATAGTTTCTTCAAGAAATGGATAATGCAGGATTTTTAAAACATGCTTTAATTAGGATGCTTGTGGGATTATGTATTTTGAATGAATAATCCAGAAAAAAGTTGATTCTGGGAGTGGATAATTGACATTTCATTGTACTTTTACACTCAACACAAAAATTAGGGGAACAAATATTTGAAACATTATAAAGTTGTTTTTCATAGTTACACCTGTACTGATGGATATGATACGAGTTATCCATCTGATCAATACATAGTTTACTCTCAAACAGTACATAGCGGTCTTCCTCAGCAATTAATAATAAAATTAGAATTATTACGACATAGTGACGTCAAACGAAGGGGGAGAGGGGGTTAAACCTCTTGAGTTAAGACTACAAACGCATAAAATACACAGTAATGTACACACTTAAAAGTACAAACATTAGACATTTGATAAATGGTCACGTTATTCAAAGTGTATTGGTCATTTACAGAGTCTTGATCTACATCAAGAATGCTGCCTTTTGATTTTGGTAGTTTATCTGTTTTGTTGAGAATTATGTTGACTGTTTACTTGCTATAGAGATGTATGGGTTTGTTTTCGTTGAATAAAACATTCAACTTCCTCCTCAACACTAGTTCCTTTCATGGATCTAGATTCCAAAATTTATTATAAATTTGTGTGCTGTTGAGATTGTCTTTCTGCGTTTATCCCAGGCCAAAGAAGAAATGAGCTCAGGAACTGTGTGAATATGGCAGGGTACGAGTCTCCTCTTCTATAATGTCTTTTCCATTAATCTGCACCACTGAATTGACAAGCACAGAGAAAGTCCCACCTTGAAGAAGGTGATATATAGTATCTGATCAAAAGTATTCAGACACCCCTCTGCCGCTATAAAGCGCATCTGTAAATTGTACAGAACAGGAGAAATCTGTGTTGAGAGAAATGAAAGCCGTGCTCTTTACCAGCCAATGCTGGTGGAGTACATAGCGTGTTGTGCTATTGGGTGTGGCGAACTATAAAGCCAGCCTACAAAATGCCCACAGGTGAAGGCCGGGCGACAGTGTGAGGAAAGTGCACCAAGTGCATGCTGCCTACGGCAGAAGACCAGTACGGAGATACTGCTGCCGACAGTTTGTGCACAATAAGCTTCTGGAAACTGATACGCACTTCAGAATGGCGACTTCGCCGCGCACTAAGACGACTACACTTGCTACAGTGATGCAGGAAGAATGGTCTACCATTATCCCAGAGATATCAGAGATCTGATGGTATAACAATGGAGTACCCTCTCAATTATTTCTTCATTACTGAGGATTGTGATTTGCACAGAAATTGCAGTCTGAGGCAGACACAAAGCTTTCGTGAGCTATGTCCCAGTCGGGGTCATTTCCTGTGACGATGAGCTTCTCCAGGATTTCCTCTCTACATCTGACTACATAGCTATATTGTGGACAGCCTGGTTTTGACGTTAAGCTACTGCGGAGAATACGGAGGATTCTTCTCCAAAACCACAATTTTCTTTATGTCGTACCAACCCACAGAGGTCTTATGGTGACAATGGTATAGGAAAGGCTAGGAGCAGGATGGAAGCGGACGTGGTCTTAAGGTACAGCCCCAGCATTTGCCTCGTGTGAGAACAGGAAACCACGGAAAACCATCCTCAGGGCTGTTGACAGTGGGATTTGAACTCACTATCTCCCGAATGCAAGCCGACAGCAATGCACCCCAAACCACGCAGCCACTCTCTTCGTCGCATTTCTCTTCAAATTTGCATGTTAAAGAGGCCAAGTTAGTTGCCCGAAGATGAATACTGAGAATACTATAGAGGTAACTATCTTCATTTATCAGTTTTATAGTGAGAGAATAATCCCCCCCATGTATGGTGAAATGGGGTACGTAGGAGATCAGATAGCACATGAACATAGAACAGCTGTGTTCAGACAAGCCCCACCAACCAGTCAGATAAGCTCTACCTTTGGATAAAAATAAGAAAGGTTTGCTTACCCATAAAATCACCAACTGAAAAGGAGTGAGGAAAAAAAAAAGGAAACAAAAAGTAGTTTTAAAAATTAAGCAGAGAAATGTGACAGCCAATCAGTAATATACAAGTGCAAAATATTTCACAACTAGTTTAAAGTGCATCAAAAACTAAAACAAAAGCAAACCAAGAAACACTTCACTTTTCTACACATTTAGAAACATTTCCCCAGTGTCATTATTCCAGCCGTATGAAAAGAGTTGGATTGTCCAGGTGACTAATACTGCAATAATAAAGGCATTTACAAAAGTACACAAGCAGCTTTGATAGGATGCTATAGTAGCGCCAATGTATGGGGGGTCCTCACACTCCACAATTTCATTCATCATCATACCATATTTCCAGATCACATCACGGTCAGTGAACATGGAGAGTCTTCTACCACTTGGATACAGTGGGGTGTCACTTGCAGCGCCTGGAAGCCCAACAGACAAACTGCACACACAGACTTGAATTCAGTAAACCTGGGAAATTCTCTTTGTTCGCAACATTAAACATAAACTTGATAATGAAAATTCGAAAAACACCGGGTGAGTTGGCCACGTGGTCGGGGGCACGCAGCTGTAAGCTTGCATCCGGGAGATAGTGGGTTCAAATCCCATTGTCGGCAGCACTGAAGATGGTTTTCCGTGGTTTCCCATTTTCACACCAGGGAAATTCTGGGGCTGTACCTTAATTAAGGCACAGCCACTTCCTTCAAACTCCTAGGCCTTTCCTATCCCATCGTCGCCATAAGACCTATCTGTGTCGGTGCGAGGTGAAGCAAAAGAAAAAGGAAAGAAACACTTAACAGATGCAATGGATCAACACAGGATTCTGGGCGAGTTTCAGACAGACCATGTAGCAATGGATAAAAAGTACCACAAAGAAATCTATAATGTCAAAGTCCTTCGAGGGGTGGACATCGATTCAGACCACTATATTTCATAGATAAAAATCAAGTTAGCCCCAAGAAATAAATACAAACCACCAAAATCCACTAGGAGCAAAATATGACCCCAGCTATTTAATAAATAATGCACTGTATTTAGAGATATCCAAAACAAATCCAAATCCAAGCAACAAACTGAAAACAATTATTGATAAACTGAAAAACATTGCCGAAGAAATTGCTCCTATTAGAAGGAGAAACAAACATGCCTGGTGGAATGAGGAATGTGATATGGCAATACAGAAAAGGCACAAAGCATGGCTAAATGACCAACAAAAGAAAACCGAAAAATTGCGAGAAGAACTAACCATTGTTAGAAGACAAGCAGCCAAAGAAATGAGAAGAATCAAAAGAGACCATAAAAAAAAAAAAAAAAAAAAACCTAAACATCATAGATGAGCCATTCAACAACATAAGACAAGGGAGTATTACAGGACATTTAGACAATATCAATCAAAGTATACTCCACCCACACTCATGATGAAAAGTAAACAATGGTAGCAAGCACACAATAATCAAGAGAATGCCAAAATTCTAGCCAATCACTTCAAAGAATTACTAAATGCTGAGGAACCAAAAGAATACTTAGAATTTGAGCCTTATCCAAAAAATAAAACACGTCCAGATTTCAATGACGTAATCAAAGCGATTGGTTGGCTCAAGAACTACAAGGCAGCAGGAGAGAATTGAGTGGTTGCAGAGCTGTGGGAGAATGCAAATAAACACTTCAAAACCTCCACAAACACTTCATAGACAACTGGAATTCTGAAAAACTGCCTGAAGAATGGAACACAGCTATAATTCATCCAATACACAAAAGGGGTGATAGATTGGATCCAAATAATTACCGGGGGATTTCTTTACTTGATATCCTGTCCAGAATTATCCCAACACGAATTCAGGAACAACTCGATTCGACCTGGAGGAAGTTGTTCAGATCATGAAACATCAAGTGCGAGACACATCACTTTTGCCGACTTCAAGAAAGTGAGTCATTACTTAAAATCCTTCAGGAATTTGGATGACACCAGAAACTTATCAACCTTATTGGAATTACCATTAAGAACACTAAATCAAATTCAGAGGGGAGTTGTCTGAATCATTTGAAATCCGGACTGGACTTCAAACGGTCTCTCACCATTACTATTTAACTGCACACTGGAGAAAATCATGCGGAGTGGACTCAGAAATGCGCTGCTTGCAAATGGTGTGGACCATGTGTCCTGGTCAGGCTCTAATGTTATATTTGAAACTGTTTTCTTGTATACGTATTCATTTCCACCCTGCCTTCCTTCCCTTGATTATTAACTATGGCTCCAGGGGAAGCGTTTCCCTTCTTCTCGTGCCTCCACGTCTTTGGGCTACTTCCCCTGTCCCTCTCGGGGGATCCAATCCTTGTCGACGGTCAACTGAACGGAGAGAGAACATTCTGCTTCTCGTGCTTGAAGGCGACACCCTACGGGCCGGTGCCGTGTGGAGGTCGAACTAGGTTCCACTGACATGGAGGTAGGACATTAAATTGAAATAAGGAATTAAGTGGTTCAACCTACTGAAATGTAGTGTTACATTCTTATTTGGTTAAAAGCGGTACCGGTTTCGATCGCCAATCTGGGTCCTCATCGGCCGATTAAAAATACAAAAATGCATAGGAAAACAAAGAATTAAAGGATAAGTTTTTCACAAGAAGCAATATAAGACAATAGGGATTAGCAATGCGTGATTTTAAAATCCAGAAGAAGTCAAAGATCAGTCACTTATATGTAGCACAACACACGCTATGTTTACGAGAAGAGGTGAACAGGCCTGCAAACACTGCCAGGCGCAAAGTCACAACGTGAAGTCCCAAAATTGTGTAGAAGTCAAATAAAGTAAGATGCTAGCTCCTGAAGATCAGTCACTTATATGTAGCAAGGCACAAATAGCACAACACACGCTATGTTTACGAGAAGAGGTGAACAGGCCTGCAAACACTGCCAGGCGCAAAGTCACAACGTGAAGTCCCAAAATTGTGTAGAAGTCAAATAAAGTAAGATGCTAGCTCCTGAAGATCAGTGTAACATACGCAATGTCTGGCACTGTGCTTTTAAATGCCGATGAAACTCAGTGAATAGCTTAAAGAACAAACCTGCAAATGCTTCAGTTGTGAAAATATATTGTACAAGTTAATATAATTGAAGTATATATCAATGTTAATAGGATCTTGTAGATTCTTTAGAGATGCGGAACAGTTGAGATAAAAAACAATTGTGAGGAGAAAAATGTTAAAAAGCGCAATATTGGAAACAAATGAAAAACGTATAGGCATAGCGTGTTATTTCTTGAAGATAAGAATTCGGGTCGTACTTGAGGTAGCGTAAGGTACGAGTTTAAATTTGAATGTTGTAATGATCTGAACTGTAGGTGGTATTATAGTATACAGTTCAATTCAGAATTTTTTTTTATTTTAAATTGAGAGGAGAGGTAAAAAGAAAAGATAAGATTAAAAGAGAACTGGAAGTTAAAAGAAGATGGAAAAGTATAGGAAATAAAGTAGGGGTAGTTTAGCGTAGGTTAGGAGGATGGCTTATTGGAGCTAGAAAACATGGGTAGGAACTGTACAAGGCATGGAAAATTGAATACGGGTTTAGAAATTTAGCATTTTTGAGAAGAAGAATTAGGAAGTCAAATGCCGTATTTCCCGGCATAATCGTTGCACTTTTTATACCAAAATTTTCGAAAAATAGGACGGTGCGACCATTATACGAAGAATTTTTAATACCAGTATTTGTATTACTCAATAATTTTATTTATAACTAAATTGTATTTGATACAAATTTAAGATGCATGTAACACTCGCGTTTATACATCAAAATAATAAAAATAGTCTAAAACAAAATTCATAATTATTCGCAACAATTCGGCAAACATTTTTCCAACCTGAAAATAAAAATGAACGTATTAAGTTAATTGTCATTAATTTGAGTATTAAATTTAAAATATTACACTTGCAAAAAATTATCGCTTTGTTGTGAAATACGACTTACTGGTACACAATTTATTCCAAATCTTTTGTCGCGCTATCGCAGGTTTCGGTATCTGATGCGCCGTCCTCGCCGCTATTAATACCAGTATCAGATTCTTCGTCTCTCTGCCACACTGCGTCATCTTCGGATCCGTCTAGTGCATTCGAAATCCCAGTCCTTTTGAAGCTCTTGGAGACTAGTTCAGGTGGTATAAGATCCTAACTCTTCATCACCCACAAGCATAACAAGTCCAAGGGTGAATGCCTGATACTTCCAGCGGGCGTCAATTGCTGATCGCCGCTCATCATCCACTTGTAAAATCGATGTAAGTGGTCTTTGTTAGGCCACCAGGAATGACTATCTGTCGTGTCTTATTTTTACTGAGAAGTTGCTTCACTTCGTTCACGAGGTGACCTCGGAAACTATCTAAAACAAGCAGAGCTGGTTGTTTTAGTAGTGCACCGCGTCTTCTATCCCACACAGTTTTAACCCGTCCAGCGTGAGTTCTACGTCCATCCAACCCTTTGGTTGCACTCGTACATGAATTCCACGGGGAAACTGTATATTCTTACACATCGTTTTTCCTCTTGAAAATTATGCAAGGCGGCAACTTTCTTCCGTCAACTGTAATGGCTAGCATTGCCGTGCATTGCAACTTCTCACTACTGCTGGTTTCCATTAATACACTCCGTGATCCTTTTAGCGCAATAGTGCTGTAGCGAGGCATATCAAAAAAGATTGGAGTCTGATCGGCATTACCGATTTGAGAAAACAAGTACGAAGTTTCCTTGCGCAAACGTATGACAATGATACAAATTCTTATAAATTTGTTAATTACCACCTATTCAATACAATAAAAACGTAGTACAAACTTACATATTTATTAAGATGTTGATATGGTACATGTTTCGCTCCTTTTTCGTGAGCATCATCAGCCAATTATTATTTACTTAAGGTTATATAAGATCATGAAACAAATTTTTTTAATTAAGATTATGCCTATAAAACTGATTGACAAATCTTATAATATTTTACAAGTCATATAACAATAAAATTATGTCTAAGTTAAAACATATTTGTCTAAAATCTATCTAAGTCTAACATTTTATTGACGAAACTCATCTGGTGAACATCCTTTAAAATTATTTAAAAAAATAAAAACTTTTGAGATCTGGCTAATTGTACTGATTCAATGTTGCTTAACTTGTATGATTGTAGTTAAAACTTTGTTAACTATATTGACAATTTTCTGCAGTTGATGATTGTCTATGTTATGGACATGTGACTTGTTCTCGTTGTTGCTGGAGTAACATTTATACAAATGTATACAAGGAGTGCAAACAGAACAACAAGTAGTTCTCAAGAGGCTAGGAGTAACACTAAACAATTACGCAGCAGAAAGAAAAATATACCAACAAGCCATTTTGGAACATACGAGAACATTTTAAATCCTATATCACATCAGAAAGTGTTTGTTCACGAACAATATTCTCCCATTGACAATATAAAATTAATCCCAATACATTTGTATAAATGTTACTCCACCAACAACGAGAACAAGTCAAATGTCCATAACATAGACAATCATCAACTGCAGAAAATTGTCAATATAGTTAACGAAGTTTTAACGACAATCATACAAGTTAAGCAACATTGAAAGTTTTTTATTTTTTAAAATAATTTTAAAGGATGTTCACCAGATGAGTTTCGTCAATAAAATGTTAGACTTAGATAGATTTTAGACAAATATGTTTTAACTTAGACATAATTTTATTGTTATATGACTTGTAAAATATTATAAGATTTGTCAATCAGTTTTATATGCATAATCTTAATTTAAAAAAAAATTGTTTCATGATCTTATATAACCTTAAGTAAATAATAATTGGCTGATGATGCTCACGAAAAAGGAGCGAAATATGTACCATATCAACATCTTAATAAATATGTAAGTTTGTACTACGTTTTTATTGTTTTGAATAGGTGGTATTTAACAAAATTATAAGAATTTGTATCACAAGTAGATCTTCAATACGGACAAAGAAAATTAAATTTATAACCTGCAACATATGACAAATCGGTGAAAATTTACAATCTTGTCCGTGTAATCAGCAGGCAACTTTTGGCTTCGTGTTGTTCTCCTTCGCACTGACAGATTGTGTCGTCGTAACCCACCCACGACTCGCCTTAAACTGAGTTATGTTGTGTTTGCGTGCTACCTCCCGTCCCTTAATTTGTAACATTTCATACGATACACTGCAGCCATTGCTACGTATTTCATTGACGTACATAAACACTTCATCAATTATAGGAAACTTCCCTGTTTTAGGACCTCTAAACGCGCGTCTAGAAGGGTTTGTGCTTTTTAGCTTGTTTTTTCATTTCCGCCAGTCACGCGCCAACTTTTCACTCACTGAAAATTTTCTTTCTGCAGCTCTGTTCCCGTGCTGTTCAGCGAAGGCAATTACGCTTAACTTAAGCCCGCAGAATAGTTTCTCTATTTACCCATAATCGCTTATAAATGCTTCACACGTTAATGTTTTGCAATATAAATGACTTTCCGTAATTGTTCACTATTAAAACAAATCATTTCTACAAACACAAACTCACGCACACATGTCTACAGTAATTAAGTCAGTCACATACAAATAAATGCATCTGTGATCGGTCCATTCCAGAGCAGCCAATACTGTTAGGCAGCAAGGAAGCATGCAGCAATTTGTTATCAGTTGAGCTCGTTGGTTGCGACACACTAGTGCGCTTGCTCAAAGCTCGCAAACCGGAGCACGAGCGTCTTCATACATCGCTCTAGCTAGCACGGCATAGATCTACTGTAGTTGACCGTGTTCCGAGACGTCAGTAACAAACATTCATTTTTTCAATTTCTTTTAAACATACGGTAATTAGGTTAATATTTCTTCCCAGTTATTGATGATTTTACATTACATTAGATGAGTTTATAAAATAAAACTTTAATACCATTGCATAATAATTATCTTGACTGTTTGGGTAAAAGTTTTCATCCCATGCTCAGACACTTATGACGTAGTAGTAAGATAAGAGTCTAGCGATGACAACTGAGACATCGTAAATTCGCATGACCGTGAGCTGAATAATTCCGTGGAAATCTGCGTTATCCTTTTGGATTTCACTTTGTGCGCAATAACGCAGGAGCCGGCCCCATGGTGTACGGGTAGCACGCCTGCCTCTTACATGGAGGCCCAGGGTTCAATTCATGGCCGGGTCAGGGAATTTTACCTGTATCTGAGGGCTGGTTCGAGATCCACTCAACCTAGGTGATTACAATTGAGGAGCTATCTGACGGTCAGATGGCGGCCCCGGTCTAGAGAGCCAAGAATAACGGCCGTGAGGATTCATCGTGCTGACCACACGACACCTCGTAATCTGCAGGCCTTTGGGCTGAGCAGTGGTCGCTTGCTAGGCCAACGTCCTTCGCGACTGTTGCGCCGGGGGCGGGCGGTTGTAATAATGCAGAATTCTATAACTTACAGCCTTACGTATTTCAAATGAGAACTCATAATATTTAGGTGGTGAATAAATTGTACACTGTCTCGCGACCACGTCAAACTACCGATAGCCTACCGGTAAGCCATGAGTCGTACATATGCCGGTATTATTTATTTATACGCTGTGCAACATCTCGCAAATGACTGTGTTGCCAAATTGCCCATAAACCATACACATATTTAAGTTGCGCATTCAAGTGCGACAATTATGCGATTAAATGTTTAAAGTCCGATTTTTGTATTGAAAATAAAGGATGCGACGAGTACGCGGTGGCAATGATTATACCAGGAAATACGGCAGGATATCGGGTTTTTCAGAAATGTTGTTTAAATTGAAATTAGGATTGAAGTATTGGTCAAGGTGAATAAAACAATTTTCAGTAGTGTTTAAGAGGGGGCCTTTGTTTATGATTTTTAGTATTTTAATGTCTTTTTCAATATTGGTGAAATTATGTTTGGAGTCTAGTATGTGCTGTCCTAGAGCAGAGAATCTGTTGTGTTTAATGGCGTTGATATGTTCGGAGTATCTGATGTTAAAGTTGCGTCCAGTCTGTCCAATGTGAGGAGCTGCAGTTGTTACATTTTAATCTGTATATTCCAGATTTAGAAAAAGCATTAGATTTGTTTACTGATTTAGAGTTGTGTAATATATCAAGATTTCTGTTATTGATTCTAAAAGAAATATTCATGTTGTGTTTTTTAAGAACATTAGTTATTTTATAAGCATCTTGAGTGAAAGTAGAAGTGGAAAATGCAGTGGGTTTGGTTTTGTCTTTTGTTAATGTGGTTTTAGGATGGTGTTTGAATTTGTTGATGATGCGGTTTATGAAAGAGTTGTTAAAGCCATTAAGTTTAGCGATAGTACGGATGGTGTTCAATTCGTTATTTAAATCTTTTTTAGGCATAGGGGTGCTGAAGGCATGAAAAATTAGGCTGTTATAAGTAGCACGTTTATGTGCTTGAGGGTGTGCAGAATCCTGCTGTATTGTGGTTGCTGTTTGGGTTGGTTTTCTGAAAATTTTGTAAGTTAAAGAAGAAGGATGTCTAGTTATAGTTAAGTCTAGAAAATTAAGAGTTTTGTTGTGTTCTGATTCAAGGGTGAATTTAATGTTAGAGTCAATGTTGTTGAGAAGAAGTAGTGTAGAGGCTGCGTTGGTTGATTCTTCATTTAAGATTACTAATGTGTCCTCAACATATCTGGCCCAAAAGAGGATATTAGAGAAATTATTATTATTATTATTATTATTATTATTAATTTTTGTGTTTTCTAAGAATTCATTAAGATTACTAATGTGTCCTCAACATATCTGGCCCAAAAGAGGATATTAGAGAAATTATTATTATTATTATTATTATTAATTTTTGTGTTTTCTAAGAATTCAAGATATATTTCGGCCAGAATGCCTGAAGCTGGTGAGCCCATAGCTAAACCATCTTGTGGGTAAATGGTGGTGTCAAAGGTGAAATAATTATTGTTGATGACCAATTTTAAGATTGACATGAAGTCTTGAATTTCTAGTTTACTCAGATTACTGAATTTGTTTAAGTTGTTTTTTATTATGGGGAATAATTTGGAAATGGGAATACTGGGATACATGTTTACGATGTCAAAAGAATGGAGAGAAAAATTTGGTTGGATGTCAAAGGTCTTTAATTTGTCGATTAATTCAGAAGTGTTTTTGATAGATTTGTTGGATAAAAATCGATAATGTTTTGGTAATTTTTTTTTTGGATGAATTTAGAAGTATTATATAAGGGACTGGGTCTGTAATTGATTATTGGGTGGATTGGAATGTTAGTTTTATGAATTTTGGGAAGGGCTTTGGCAGTGCGTAGGCCTGGGTTCATGTTTATTAATTTAGTTTTTTCTTGATCTGTGAGGAGAAAGGAAGTGTTTTTTTAGGTTTGTTTGAGCAGATGTTGGATTTTAATGGTCGGGTCTTTTATTAACTATAGAAAAAGAAGAGTTGTTGAAGAAATCTTTAGTTTTAGCTATGGAGTCAGATTTTTCCATTATGACCAATTTATCAGATTTGGTAATGATGAGATTATTGTCATTGATTTTCTTTTTAAGATCTAAAATGTGTTTATTGTCATCATCATTATTATTATTATTATTATTATTATTATTATTATTATTATTATTATTTAGGGAACTGTTTTTGTTATTATTAATAAAGATTTTTTCAAGTTTTCTTTTTACTTCATATCTGATTTCATCTTGTTGCACTGCTGGCATCTTATTAATGGCTATTTCAGATTAGTGGCTATATTGAGAGTATTGAGGTTGGGCCAATTGTGTTTGAGGCCCTTAGAAAGAATTAAGTTTTCATCATCACTCAAGAGTTGTTTTAGATAAATTGACAATGGGAGGGTGGAACTGTTCTATGGTTATGGAAGGTGTGTTAATGTTCTTGACATGAGTTTTATGTGGAGAAGAATTGTTCTTTAGATTGTTAAGTTTTCACTCAAGGGTTTGTTGTTTAACTGATAACTCATAAAATAATTTATTATCAACTTGAGTTAGGAAGAGGTTCCATTGTACACCTGGGAGAAGATTAGCTATTTCTATGTGTGTTTCATATAATCTGTTGTTTAAAAATAATTTTTCATGTGTAAGAAACGGATTTCATTTTTTAGTCAAATTTTGTTGGTTATTTTATTGGTTTTTAACATGTGAGGAGAAGAATGGGTTTTTCTGACACAACTTTGAAGAAATTTAGGAGTAAGTTTATAGGAAATGCATTGTTTAAGGAATTTGATATCATTTCCTAATTTAGCAATCTTGATCTTTAGGCCCATGTAAGAGACCTTTTTTTGTATAAAATGGTTCAGAGTCACCACTCCCCACTTGAACACTGCTTTTACTCATGATACAACATTTTTATCTTAATAATTAATGATTTTGATACATTTCTTTTCAGTAGGCATTCCCATTCATTTCTCTCTTAACTGTATCATAAGCTGCTTCCCAAATCCAAAAATATGAAGATGATTTCCCTGTTAGTTTCTACATGTTTTTCCATTATCGTTCGCACTGTAAATATCAAGTCTATTGTTGATCTATTCGGTCTAAAGACATATTGTTCTTCCTCTGTGTTTCTATTATATCCCTCAGTCTTTTGTCTATGACTTTCTCCATTATTTTTAGCCCATGTGATAATAGGGTTATATCTCTATAATCACTCAGAACGTAGGTGGCTCCGTGAATTCTAGCACGTGGTGTCAAGTTGCTTCAGATTGTAGGAGGAAAAGTGTACACTTAAATAAGGACAACTTTGTAATTGACACCAAAAATAGATTTTCAGCCCTGAGGGAAGTAAGGGATATGCAGGGACTTATCCGTATGGGAACCAGTCAAACGTATAGCGCAAAATCCGTTACTAGAAGCGGCAAAGTTAGGCCTAAAATCCCACACAGTGCACCGGCGAAAGTGTCGAACATTCTTATATTTGGTGATAACCAGGCAAGGGGAATTGCGGAGAAAATGAACAGTGAAGATATTGCAGCATCGGCTGTCATCTATCCTGGGGCCCCAATGAAGAAGGTATTGGAAAACACGGAACAGGCAGCAAGAAATCTCAAAAGTCGTGATGCAGTAGTGATCATCGGTGGGACGAACGACGTAGCTCACAACGACGCTAAGAATGTCATTTCTAAACTTAAATGTACACTAGGTAAGCTGACTCACACTAATATCTTTGTAGTGAACGTGCCCCACAGGCATGATTTGATTAGAGACTCGTGTGTGAACATTGAAGTGGACAAAGTTAATACAGATATGGTTAAAATTTGTAAACATTTTTGTAATACACAGGTAATTGATAGCAGCAGTTTCGAGAGACACTGTTACACAAAGCATGGCCTTCATCTAAACAATTTAGGTAAACAAAAGATAGCAAATATTGTTCTAGATTTTATTAATCTTAAGATATGTACTGTAAAAAAGGGAACTCCCTTAAGTTATAATACTGACCAGGAAAACTAGTAGAAAGAGCCAGCTGTACTTCAAGCTGGCTCAGTCAACTAGAAAATGAAACTCAGGAAAGTAAGGAATTCCAAGTTACCCAATTGCAACAGTCAAGTTGTAGGGAGGAAGGGGGTCTGAGATTGCTCTTGGTAAACTGTCAGAGTGTAGTAAATAAACAATTAAAATTCGGTACATTGATGGAAACTTATGAGACTGATGTGGTGATAGGAGTGGAATCGTGGTTGAGAGAAGGGGTGGGTAATAGAGAAGTATTTCCAGAAGGGTACACAGTCTATCGTAGAGACCGAGAAGATAAAAAGGGAGGTTTTTTTTTTATTCTGGTGAAGGAAACTTATTGTTCACATGAATGGTTTACCGATGAAAGGGATGAAATATTAGGGATAAAATTAGTTTGTGATAATATGAAGGAGGTAGGAATTATAGGAACATACAGGCCTGGAAGAGAGGAAAGAGACATGGAATTTTTTGAGAATGATGTGGTAATAATTGGGGGAGATCTAAACTTGCTGGAAGTTGAATGGAATGGAGGATTTACACAAGTAGTACAAGAACCGACTCGTCTCAATAACTTACTAGATGTATTCTTGGTTAAACCATGGGAAATTGTTGATAAAACTGAGGTAATTGAAGGAATAGGTGACCATAAGGCTGTAATAATGGATGTAGGACTGGTACCAAAAAAGCTTAATAAGAGGGTCACACAAGACAAGAAATTGTACAGAAAAACTAAAGTTGATGAATTCGGGACTTACCTTAAATCACAATTCAGTTGTTGGATAAGTGAAGGGAGTAATGTGGATACACTTTGGGCTAAATTTAAAGGAATCATTTGGGAAGGAGAGAAGAGATATGTACCTGTTAAGAAGGGTAAAATGACCTCAGACCCTGTTTATTATAAAAGGGAAATAAGAAAATTAAAAAGAAAATGTAGAATAGTAAACAGGAAAATCAAAGAGGGTAGGGAGAGTAGAGAAACTAGAAAACAGCTAATGAGGGAACTGAAGAGTGAAAAAGGAAGCAAAAGAGAATTATATGAATGGCATACTTCAAGAGGGTAATGACCACAAAGGGAAATGGAAAAAGCTGTATTCATATATCAGGAATCAAAAAGGAAAAGGAATCCAAATTGCTACAATGGTGGGAGAAGAGGGTGAACTCTATTTAACAGATACTGAGAAAGCAAATCTATTTAGCAGGGAGATTCAGTAGAAGATTGTCAGGAGTTGGAAACAGAAACAGAAGATAGAGAGGGAGAGACACAGAGGGAAACAAGAAGCTTCTCATTCACAAATGAAGATATTTTCAGAGAAATCCAACTGCTTCAGCAAGGAAAAGCAGCAGGAAGTGATCAAATTACTGGGGAAGTATTAAAGACAATGGGGTGGTACATAGTGCCTTATTTAAAATTTCTCTGACTATGTCATAAATAATAATGTAATACCAAAGGAATGGAAGGAATCTATAATAATACCAATTTATAAAGGAAAGGGTGATAAAAGGAAACCAGAGAACTACAGACCAATCAGCCTGACCAGTATAGTTTGTAAAATACTGGAGAGTTTAATATCAAAGTACATCAGAGGGATATGTGATGATAAAAATTGGTTCATGAGGAGCCAGTATGGATTTAGAAAGAAATTTTCTTGTGAGGCACAACTGGTGGGATTTCAGCAGGACATATCAGATCAATTGGATTCAGGAGGTCAGTTAGATTGCATAGCCATAGATCTTTCCAAAGCCTTTGATCGAGTGGAACATGGAATATTATTAAAGAAATTGGAGGGAATAGGACTGGACGTAAGGGTTACACGTTGGATAAAAACATTTCTAAATTCAAGGGTTCAGAAAGTCAAAGTAGGAAATAATGTATCACGGGAAGAGAAAGTTTGGAAGGGAATTGCACAGGCTAGTATAATTGGTCCATTACTTTTCTTAATATACGTCAATGATTTAGGGAACAATATAACATCAAAAATAAGATTGTATGCAGATGACATAATTGTTTATAGGGCAATAAATAATACTGAGGATTGTTCAGAATTACAAAGGGACCTTGAGAGTATCCAGCAATGGGTTGAAGAGAATAATATGAAGGTTAATGGAGGCAAATCAACTGTTACAACTTTTACAAACAGGAGTTTTAGAACTGAATTTGAATATACTTTGGATGAGGTAGTTATCCCAAAAGATGGCAAGTGCAAATACTTAGGTGTGAGGTTTGAAAGTAATTTGCACTGGAAGGGTCATGTGGATGACATTGTTGGGAAAGCATACAGATCGTTACATGTCATAATAAGGCTACTTAAAGGATGCAACAAAGAATTAAAAGAGAAAAGTTACTTAAGTATGGTTCGTCCATTATTGGAATATGCAAAGAGTGTTTGGGATCCTCACCAAGAATACCTAATAAAAGAAATAGATAGTGTGCAGAGGAAAGCAGCAAGATTTGTAACAGGGGATTTCAGGAGAAAGAGTAGTGTATCAGAAATGTTAAAGGAACTTGGGTGGGAAACTTTAAGTAAGAGAAGGGAGAAAACTAGACTTATAGGATTATATAGAGCCTATACAGGAGAAGAAGCATGGGGAGATATCCGTGAGAGTCTTCAGTTGGAAAATAATTATATCGGCAGGACTGACCACAAATATAAAATTAGAAGGAATTTTAGCAGAAGCGATTGGGGTAAATTTTCATTCATTGGGAAGGGTGTGAAGAAGTGGAACAGTTTACCAGGGGTAGTGTTTGATCCTTTTCCAAAATCTGTTCAGATATTCAAGAAGAGAATAAACAGCAACAGAGAAAATAAATGAAGTGTTAGAGGGCATTCGACCAGTGCAGGTTAATGTAAATAAAAAATGTGTGTGAATAAATTAATTCCATCCCCTGGTCTAAGGAGTTTGGACAGCCAAAGTAGGGGACTGCCTGTAGGGGTGAAGTACAGTGGGGACTTCGAGGGCCCTGGGACCGCTACGGTAGCTGTGAAGGCCCTTCAGGAACTCTGAAAAGTGGTGGCAAAAGGGGCTCTGGTTAAGACGCAGCAGGTCGTTATGCTACTTAGGTTCCAGAATGGGTAAAAAATAAATAAGTAAACAAATGCAATGTAAATTTTAATCTTATACCAATTGTATAGTATCATTTGAAGTAATTCCACATATTGTAAATCAGTTGACTATATTTGTAAGTAGTACAGGAGATATTATAAGTAGAATTTTGTAAACAATATAAATTTATTAAGGATCAGCTGTGTGTTTAATAGAAAAAATTGTTAGCATAAATTGTATAATATTGTATTCTGAAAAAATAACCTTCTCTTGTTAATTTAATATCTAGTGCTTGACAATAATGTATTTTAGTGTACCATTTGCCACCAAGGTAGACACCTCATTTGCAAATAAAGACATTTTGATTTTGATTTGATTTGATTTGATTTGATTTACACATTTCCTCCTATTTCCTTTTTTTGAACAATGGTGCAATGCTTCCTTGTTGCCAATCTTCAGGTATCCTTTAATCCTTCCATATGGCATTGAGAGCTCGGTATAGCCACTGTAGTCCAATGTTTCCTGCTGCCTTAATCATATCAGCATTGAATTCGTCTTTTCCACTTACTTTACCTTAGGTCATTGCTTTCAATACCCTTTCAAGTTCCAACCATGTTATCGGGTTCTCTTCCTTTTCTCCATCTATTACTTCCATCTTCTTATCTCCTTCTTCCTCTGAGCAGTCATCATCATTATAAAGTTTTTCAAAATACTTTGCCATCACGCTTCTTCGCCGTCCAACGGTTTTCAATCACCGCAAGTCAGGCACGTAGGGCATTCCCTATTGAAAAAGTGAACTGAACAGGTGGACAACGAAAATCGGGGAGGTTTCACCTCAGGACGAGCCCATCGCCAGGAACTACCACACCACCCAGGGTGACTACATTGTCCTGCCAGTTTACTGGAACATAGGTGACCACCATGTTTCCATTTTCTCCTCACTGTTAAGACTACTACAACGGCTACTACTAGTACCACCACTACCACCATCACGGATCTCAGCCCATCAGCCGCAGTCGCCTACCACTCGGCGGTCATGTCCAGTTTTGCAGCGCCGGATTACCAGGCCAGATTCATCCCAACGACGCCAGCTCCACAATGGAATGCCTCCAACTTTCAGTTTAAATTTTCGAGTCTGCCACCAAGTTCTCCAGCACCCGAGGAACGAGTCCAACAACACGCATCAGCAGTGGCACGAACTGATCCATTGATACCCATGGACACCTCCGTTCAGGCTATTCCTCCTCCAACCACTACTGCCACCCCCACTTACAATTTTCCCCAGCTTGCTTTCTCCGCTATTTCCGGTACTCGACGCCCTATCACTCGCTCCCGTTTCCTCCAACCCACCCCAGCAGGAACTCGTTCCTTCTTACTTACTAGTCCTTCCTCTGACTTCCATTCACCCCATGCCATTTTCTCAACCCTATTACGCTACAACATGCGCCGAGAAGACATAGCGGATATCTGCAAAACTACAAATGGAGTCATCATCCAGGTCAACGGAGACACTACTGCCAACCTTCTCACCATGGCCATTGGCGCTCAACGTCTCGGATCCAACAACCCCCTTCAACCCCTCCCCCACCACGCTACAGCCTCCTTAGTTGCGTCGTTTGTGGCGTCGACCCCTCTATTTCTGAAGACACAATCATCTCCGAGCTCAATGCAGAAGGTATCCCGGCGAAAAAGGCATTCCGGATCAGGAACGTCACGGGTCCAACTTACACGGTCCGGATTCTTCTCCCCACACCAGCAGACAACGACCGGGTTCTGGCCAGCGGAGTCTCGATTCACCGTCACCACCATAAAGTTGAACCTTCACGTGCACCGCCTCCCCAATCCATCAGGTGTGAGAGGTGCCTCACCTACAATCATCACCTCACCACGCACTGCACTGCCCAATGCCCACCGTGTGGACACTGCAACCAACAACACACTACGTTCCGATGTCCCAACACCCACCAACCACCCCAGTGTCATACATGTGGAGGCACTCACACCGTATACTCCCGCCGTTGTAGAAGCCGCCCTTCCCCTCCCCATAATCGCCCAGACCTGGTGGCCCCTATTAGAACCATAGACCCGCCCACATCGCCCAATCGCTCTCTGTTCTCACCACCCACCGTAGAAGATCTCATGCGTTTTGTCACTCTCTCCCTACTCAACATTCACCCCTACAATCGCTCCTTAGTCCTCCATCACCTACAGGCCGCAGCCAACCAAAACTTAAACCTCCACTTCTCCACCACGCATTCTGGCTTAAATTCTCATTTCAGTTTCAGTCCTCTGGAAACAATGGTTTAACCTCCCGTACTCTCCCGTATATCTTCCAGGTCTCCAAGTGTTTTACAAGAACAATGTCCCATGGTTAAATATTTTCACCGTTCGCTGTCTGTCTTCATATCTGGATCCCAAGCGTCGGATAATGGACAATCCCTGAAGATTTGTAAAAGCTGTAAAATATGTTATTAAAAAAAAAAAAAAAAAAAAAAAAAAAAAAAAAAAAAAAGGCATAGGCAAAATTCCTCCCCCCATCACATCTCCCCAACCCGCCCGCATCTCTTGGCCAGAGAGAGGGCGTAACCCTCTAGGTGGCCCGCCCCACCCCTTCAGGGTGGGGAATGGAAACATTCTTAGATAGATTTGCCATCACCTTCTGAAGACCCTCTTCGTCATGTACTAAGGATCCATCTTCTCTCTCTAATGCCTTTATTTATTCTTTCGGATTTTATTACTCTGTACAATAGTTTCTGATTTCTTCGACTATCTTGCTCAATTTTTTTGGTAAACTCTCCCCAACATTTCTCCTTTTCTTCCTTGATACTCTGCTTTACTTGTAGTTTCAATCTTTTGTATTCCACATGTAACCTTTCTATCTTATTCTCATCCCTCCGATATATTTTTTGTTTTCCTTTATCCATTTCTTTCTTCACCTCGTTCCTTTCTTTTATTCCTTTCTTTTTTTATTTTGTCTACCACCATGTCTCCTTTTTCTTAACCTTTGCTTTTTTTGCATACCTCATTTGCTGCTTCCACAAATGTCTGTCTTAAATTGTCCCACTCTTCTTCTTCACTTCGTATTTCCATGTTAGGCAACTTCCTTTTTATACAATCTGGGAATGCCATTCTTTTTATCCTCCACCTCCAATTCCTAAATCCTGATCTTTGGTTTCTTCAATACAATTTTAGGGACTTTTTACTTGTTTTAATTCAACAATCAATAATCTATGATCACTTTCCATGCTTTCACTGGGGATGTATCTTCCCCATTCTCGGTCTGTTATTATAAACTCGATGAGTGTTCCGTACTGTTCATCCCAACTATATTGGCTGATCTTATGGCTATTCTTCTTCATAAACCATGTGGTCTTTATTGTCAGGTTATTTCTGATACAAAAGTCCAACAGTTTCTCTCCATCTTAATTTCTACTGCCATACCCATGGTCATGGGGAGTACACAGCCATAGAGGGTTGCACTGAACTGAGAAGCTATGCCCGCCTAACAACTTCAGGGCAAAACAAATTACAGTTCCAACCATCATATATACAGCACAAAAACTACGTTTCTACATATTAACAAAGCTTAGAAGACGGCGCAGTTTAACAATTTTATTGTACACTACGAGTTTTTATCTATAAAATGGCTAACAATGTATATAGGAAATAACCATTTTAACATTAAAGGACTGTATTCAACTTTAACTTCTCAATTTTAAGAGCGTATTTGAATCCGACATTACGAGTGTAATGAATTATAGACATTACGGAATTTGAAGACAACTCATCACCCAGATGAGATTCTATATTTACGACAGTACAAGAGTTTTCTTGCTATAAATTAGAGTTTTTAAACCTAGCATATTTTAAGGAGTTAAGTTTAGCAATATGTTGTTTTTCATTGTTATATCGCCAAGTTTTTTTTCACTTACTTTATAGCTGATGATGGTGTCAAAATGAAACACCGAAACATGTTCTGTAATAAAATAATGTTGTAAATACCATCCAACAATATTGTATTTTGTATTGAAAAGGTGGAACCTGTTAGATTTTAATTCAATTGTATACCCATGTGGGCAAAGAACATTCTCATATCCCATTTTATAGTTCCCATATGAGCATTTAGATCTCCCATTATCATGATCCCATCTCCAACAATATGTGTTTCCAGTTTATTGAGGAACTCTTCTTTTCTTCCACGCTATATCCTGTCTGTGGAGCATACACCTGTACTATCTTCAGTAGTTCCTTTTTTACATGTATGCGCATTATTATAATTATTTCATTTACAGACTCAACTTCAGTTATTGGTTCAACATTCTAATTCACTACAAATCCCATTCATTTTCTTTTCTCTTTACTGTTACCCATCCAGTACAAGGTGTACCCCTTTCTTAATTCCTTTTCCTTTCAATTTCACTTAATCTCAGGATGTCAAGTTTTCAGCTCTCCATTACGTCAATCAATTCATTTTCCTTCCCATTCATTGTTAAAATATTTACTGTTCCAAATCAGGTTTCGTTCTCTGATCTAACACTTGCATGAACATCAGCATTACCATCATACTGTGCAACTGTAGCTAGAGACTTGTCCATTTTATTTCCATTTTTTAACTTCCATCTGAGGCTTGTAGAATAGTAACAAACTAATGGGTCCACCTTTTCAATACAAAACAATGATATAATATTTAAATTACAACATTTTAATTAACAAATGGAACAAGTTTCAATGCTTTTTCTGCATCATCTTCAGCCAAAAAATTTAGAAAAACAGACATTGACATATAAAAAATAAACATACAAAACAACGCACAATACAAATGAACATATGACTAAATTGTAAATGAATTAACATGATGAGAGATCACTTCTTATAACACTAAGTTACAGATTAATTAAAAGTATAACACCATTTCAGTTTACTTGGACTCAAGACTTGGTGTTTTAATTTAGTGTTGTATAATGGGATACTCCTTTTAGCTCTCAGTCCGTTTAACCACTTAATATGGCCATATTGGTCTCGTGCTTTGTTTTATATGTCTCGCCTAGAGAAGACTTGTAAGGCACGTATAGATTTACTCATCTGCTGACCTGCTAAGCCTAATGCATCTGAGGATTTTCTTTCGGGGTTTACTCCCTTAGCCTTTGAAGATCCTTTGAAGACGGGTATTATAACCCCTTTTTCCCAATCCTCTGGCACTTTACCCCCCCCCCCCCCACACACACACACACACGAGTGTTGTATAAATCCACTGTCCTGAAGCCTATGGCTACTTCATCAATTGCCACAGCGCATTCAACCTGTCATTGTAATGTATGATTCCTTCGTGTTACTTCTATTCCTGCTGTCTGGATAACTTCTTCACAGGTCTTGTTTCTCACGCTCAGCAGTTCACTGAATTATTCTTTCCATCTGTTCATTATCTCTCTTTTATTCTTCACAAATCCTGTGTTCACCATTTCATTCCTACAGTTTCTTATAATTACAAATAAGGATTTTTCCCATAGTTCAACTCTTCCTTTACTTAACATTTCCCATATTTTCTTCGGCTAGTAATTTTCTGCAAAATCTTATCGCTTCCATGCATCTGCCTCTACTCTCCTCTGTATTTCGTGTTTTCCATTCCCGTCAAGTTTTCTTATTGTTTACTTTATCTTTCACTCTATCATTCCACTTAGCTTTTCTGATGTCGTGCCACAGGTTTTCTGTGCACGCCTTACAAATGCACTCTTACAATTATTCCACTCCTGTTCAACACGACTAAGATCTGTCCATGGGAACAGTTTTTGTAATTCTTTCCCGATATCTTTCCGACCTCCTTTTTCTTCACTCTCCAGACCCTACTCTTTCCTTCTCCTTTTTCATGTCGTTTTGTGAGTTTGTGTACTTTTTACTTTGCTATCACTGCTCTATGGTTGATAAAATTTGTATCAAGGAAATACATTATAACATTTGAATTTCATTTCTTCAGTCAAAATACTTCCAGCTATGCCTCCCATACTATTTTGCTAGTGAACCCGTGTCCCCATACTGAAGTGGTACAGCTCTTTTCAGGTACACCCCCAATGGAGGTGAGAGTTCTCCTGCCATTCTTAAATTCCTGGCTGTGCCGGGAATCGAACCCCGACCTCCAAGGACGACAGGCAATAACACTTACCGTTATGCTACGGAGAATGTCGCACTAACTATTGATAGGCTTTTGTGTGACAATGAGATATGCAAGGGCTTGGTCTGAGAAGGAAGCATTTTGCAAGCATTCACCAGGAACAAGTATGAAGATAGCAAAACCTAACGCACTTTTCCAAACAGAAGGGACAAAGCCAATTCTAACTGTAGTGTTAATGTACTTGGAATGTTTTATGATATTGTCAAAAATAACCACAATTCAATTAATATTTTGGATTAAGACGCAAAGGTACTTATCTACAAAGCTACATCAAACAGTGACAGTACAGTGAACTACTTACCCAAACCATCTCCGCCAGAGAAGGTGGCAGCCCCCGATCTTGTGTCGTAGTGGCTGTTGGCAAAAGATGCAAAGCTCCTCTGTAGGCGCCTGTGTCGGAACACGAAGAAGGCAAGGGCAGCCATGAGGGCTATCAGCACAATGAGGATTGGTACCACCACACTGGCCAGACCCATGGGGTTCAGAGATACGCTCCAAGAGGCTGCAACATCACAGAGCACATACTTCTACAGGTTCAACTGAAATGATAAATACCTGGATAGTTTTTGCACCTTACTTCAGTATGATGATGACTGTTGTATAAAGGGACCTAACAGCTATCATCAGCCCCTAATGGTGATGAAAAATGATTGTGAAAGAAAAACAATCAGTGGATCCATTTCACAATGTCTTAATTACTGGGATGATGTATACCAAAGGGGTTAATTTTTTTTTGGCTAGGGGCTTTACGTCGCACCGACACAGATATGTCTTACGTCGACGATGGGATAGGAAAGGCCTAGGAGTTGGAAGGAAGCGGCCGTGGCCTTAATTAAAGTACAGCCCCAGCATTTGCCTGGTGTGAAAATGGGAAACCACGGAAAACCATCTTCAGGGCTGCCGATAGTGGGATTCGAACCTACTATCTCCCGGATACAAGCTCACAGCCGCACGCCTCTACGCGCACGGCCAAAGGGGTTAAAACTCCAAGTCACTGACCTCTCATAACACAGGCAATGTAGACCCACAGTGTATCATACATTATGGTAATGCCCACAGGCAACACAAATCTATGGTTTTCCTCACATATTGGTAATGCCCACAGGCAACACAAATCTATGGTTTTCCTCACATATTGGTACTACTCACAAGCAACGCTGACCCATGGTGATCCTCACATAGTGCTTCTAAACATAGGCTAAGTAGACCCACAGTGTATACATGTTATGGTAATGCCCACAGGCAACACAAATCTATGGTGTTCCTCACATATTGGTCCTACTCTCAAGAACGTAGACCCCTGGTGTTCCTCACATATTGGTACTACTATCAAGAACGCAGACCCCTGGTGTCCCTCACATAATGGGACTAATCACAGGCGCTGGTATTCCCATGGTGTTCCTCAGATCATGGTATCATGGTACTAATCACAAGCAATGCCGACCCATGGTGTTCCACCAATACAGGTACTACTCTCAGGCAACGCAGACCCCTGGTGTTCCTCACATACTGGTACTACTCTCAGGCAATGCAGACTCATGGTGTTCCTCACATACTGGTACTACTCTCAGGCAATGCAGACTCATGGTGTTCCTCACATACTGGTACTACTCTCAGACAACGCAGACCCATGGTGTTCCTCACATACTGGTACTACTCTCAGACAACGCAGACTCATTGTTTTCCTCACATACTGGTACTACTCTCGGGCAACGCAGACTCATGGTGTTCCTCACATACTGGTACTACTCTCAGGCAACGCGGACTCATGGTTTTCCTCACATACTGGTACTACTCTCAGGCAATGCAGACTCATGGTGTTCCTCACATACTGGTACTACTCTCAGACAACGCAGACCCATGGTGTTCCTCACATACTGGTACTACTCTCAGACAACGCAGACTCATTGTTTTCCTCACATACTGGTACTACTCTCGGGCAACGCAGACTCATGGTGTTCCTCACATACTGGTACTACTCTCGGGCAACGCAGACTCATGGTGTTCCTCACATACTGGTACTACTCTCAGGCAATGCAGACTCATGGTGTTCCTCACATACTGGTACTACTCTCAGGCAATGCAGACTCATGGTGTTCCTCAGATCATGGTATCATGGTACTAATCACAAGCAATGCCGACCCATGGTGTTCCACCAATACAGGTACTACTCTCAGGCAACGCAGACCCCTGGTGTTCCTCACATACTGGTACTACTCTCAGGCAATGCAGACTCATGGTGTTCCTCACATACTGGTACTACTCTCGGGCAACGCAGACTCATGGTGTTCCTCACATACTGGTACTACTCTCAGGCAACGCGGACTCATGGTTTTCCTCACATACTGGTACTACTCTCAGGCAACGCGGACTCATGGTTTTCCTCACATACTGGTACTACTCTCAGACAATGCAGACTCATTGTTTTCCTCACATACTGGTACTACTCTCAGGCAATGCAGACTCATGGTGTTCCTCACATACTGGTACTACTCTCAGGCAACGCAGACTCATGGTGTTCCTCACATAGTGCTACTAATCATAGGCAATGTAGACCCACAGTGTATCATACATTATGGTAATGCCCACGGGCAACTCAAATCCATGGTGTTCCTCACATACTGGTACTACTCTCAGGCAACGCAGACTCATTGTTTTCCTCACATACTGGTACTACTCTCAGGCAACGCAGACCCATGGTGTTCCTCACATACTGGTACTACTCTCAGGCAACGCAGACTCATTGTTTTCCTCACATACTGGTACTACTTGCAGGCAACGCAGACTCATTGTTTTCCTCACATACTGGTACTACTCTCGGGCAACGCAGACTCATGGTGTTCCTCACATACTGGTACTACTCTCAGGCAATGCAGACTCATGGTGTTCCTCACATACTGGTACTACTCTCAGGCAATGCAGACTCATGGTGTTCCTCACATACTGGTACTACTCTCAGACAACGCAGACCCATGGTGTTCCTCACATACTGGTACTACTCTCAGACAACGCAGACTCATTGTTTTCCTCACATACTGGTACTACTCTCGGGCAACGCAGACTCATGGTGTTCCTCACATACTGGTACTACTCTCAGGCAACGCGGACTCATGGTTTTCCTCACATACTGGTACTACTCTCAGGCAATGCAGACTCATGGTGTTCCTCACATACTGGTACTACTCTCAGACAACGCAGACCCATGGTGTTCCTCACATACTGGTACTACTCTCAGACAACGCAGACTCATTGTTTTCCTCACATACTGGTACTACTCTCGGGCAATGCAGACTCATGGTGTTCCTCACATACTGGTACTACTCTCAGGCAATGCAGACTCATGGTGTTCCTCACATACTGGTACTACTCTCAGACAACGCAGACTCATGGTGTTCCTCACATACTGGTACTACTCTCAGGCAACGCAGACTCATGGTGTTCCTCACATACTGGTACTACTCTCAGACAACGCAGACTCATGGTGTTCCTCACATACTGGTACTACTCTCAGGCAATGCAGACTCATGGTGTTCCTCACATACTGGTACTACTCTCAGGCAACGCGGACTCATTGTTTTCCTCACATACTGGTACTACTCTCAGGCAATGCAGACTCATTGTTTTCCTCACATACTGGTACTACTTGCAGGCAACGCAGACTCATGGTGTTCCTCACATACTGGTACTACTTGCAGGCAACGCAGACTCATTGTTTTCCTCACATACTGGTACTACTCTCAGGCAACGCAGACCCATGGTGTTCCTCACATACTGGTACTACTCGCAGGCAACGCAGACATTGTTTTCCTCACATACTGGTACTACTCTCAGGCAACGCAGACCCATGGTGTTCCTCACATTGTGGGACTAATCATAGGCTATGTAGCCCCACAGTGTATCACATGTTATGGTAATGCCCACAGGCAACACAAATCCAGGGTGTTCCTCACATACTGGTACTACTCACAAGCAACGCTGACCCAAGGTGATCCTCACATAGTGCTACTAATCATACCATACCTGCCAACTTTACAAAACAAAAAATCAGGTGATTCTGATATGAAAATCAGGTAAAAACAGGAGATACAATTTGTCAAAACTGCTTATTCTACATGTCTTGCGCAATACAGTACTATGATATATTTATAACACTTATTGTCTCAAAGCCCGACAGTTGCTATACGAGGCTACAAGGCTAAAAATTACACATCTCCATTCCCTCACAGGGAGTATGTGAGCGAGATGATTGGTCTCTGGTAAGCCTACTGAAAATAGAATGAACTCGTGCTCCACACGTATGTAACGGTCATGCACTTAAATGCCATTACTTAGCAAATGCATAGATTAATATATTGCATCACGCGCTCGTGCTATTTTCAAAGCGCAATGCTATTTGGATCAAATAACTAGCTGATGTACCCGTGCTTCGCTACGGAGTTCTCAGAAAGACTGTCCTTATAGTTTTCTTAACCGAAGTCAACATAGGTCATTACAATGACGTCAGTATGAACGTCGCGATTAAAAGCAATGCTTCATATGAAATATTCACTGTTTTCTCACTTTTAGCAAAAAGTACTACGGTATCGATCTAACAGTTCAAAGTTTCAGAGGTAGAATGACCAGGCTGCAGACAACCGCAAACACTCCTGTTTAATTATTTCGTTTAAGTGTGCACACTCCTCATTTCAACCACTGCCTCAGAGTAGGGATCGAATTGCTGGAATATTATGATGATCCACTGTGTTCCGTACCAGTAGTATCAGAAAATTTATGAACCAGAGGGATGGCATGCTGTTATACTCAATACGCAGCAGTAATCCCATCTGTTGGAGATAAATGGCAGCAGAATACACAAAGCACATCACAACAAACAATGGTCAATGTAATGTTATTGTTGAAAAATTTTATGAGCTTTCTATATTGGAGGCCTTCAAATTTAGTTTTCTTCTGAATTTGTGATATTAAAGCATCTAATGTAAAGTGAGTCCTCCTTTCTTTTCATGACTCCCTTTTGTGTTATTATTCAAGCGATCGTTCCTAAATGACTTTTTTCTCATTCTTATAATCATCTTCAAAATTTAATCACCATCACCACCAATATTATTATAGTCGGTACGGTAAAGCTGAATAAGGCATAAATAATCTGATATTGTATTCTCTATAACTTTTGTCATGCAATACTTTTGGATATGACCAGTAAGATAGGTGATTAAAAATTAAATTTTTGGCACCTTCCCCTAAACTACCATTTCACTCAGCGTGAATAAAATTATTTATGGCCTAGATTGTAGCGACTTATTCTCGAATGTTATATAGGGATTTTCATTAAATTCTCTTCAGCAGTTTTCTCGTGATGAGCGTACATACATACATACATACATATATACAGACAGACTGACAGAAATTATGGAAAATTAAAACGTGCATTTCCCCTTGTTACTGTGGTTACGACCGGTATGGAAATATCGTTCTCTTTAAATTCTGAGCATTTATATTGAGATAAATTAAAATTAGTCAGAATTGTCTCCAAATAGCTCCTTAAATCTCTAGAAAAGTCATTAGTCATTATCATGGAAATTCTGTCCCTAATTACTAAGAAAGACTCCATATTTAGCGACTAGTCTCTAGAATCGACCAAAGAGAATGGTGTGAACGAACACGAACATAGCACGCGAGAACAAGAGATTGACAATCAATATACGCGTCGCAATAACATTGCATATTCGCACACATTTCTCACAGTAATAAACGTTGATATTTCATTTGAAAGCAGCCAATGAACAGAAGACTTCCGGTCACTGGCGTAAAAAAACTGAAGTGGCGGGATATGAAAACAAATGTTTGAAGTTCAAAAAAAAATTAAGCTAAAATCGGGAGATATAACAGAATAATCGGGAGGCGGAAAAAACTGTCAAAGATCGGGAGTCTCCCGCCTAAATCGCGAAAGTTGGCAAGTATGTCGTAGGCAATGTAGACCCGCGGAGTATCACACGTTATAGTAATGCAAATCCATGGTGTTCCTCACATATTGGTACTACTCACAAGCAACGCCGACCCATGGTGGTCCTAACATAGTTGTACTAATCATAGGCAAAGTGGGCAAGGAATAACATGCTTTTGTTTTTTCAGCATGTCCAAAGGTGGATAGCAACATATGAGCTCCTAAAATAAATTGTAGGATTTAAGCTCCTCAGTTCGATGTGGATATATGAAGTCTATAGAAAAAAGGAAAATTAGTTAGAAATAAAAGGGTGTGTGTGTGTGTGTGTGTGTGTGTGTGTGTGTGTGTGTGTGTGTGTGTGTGTGTGAATTGGTAAGTTAAAAAACAAGTAATATTATGAGGCTCACCTTGTTCAGCTTGCCGTGGTGGCTAGACGTGTTTAGAGGAGCTAATAAATGAAATATAAGTGGAAGTAAGGACAGATAATGAGCAGAGGTAGGAGAAAGGGGGAAGGATTAAGGGATGTGGCGGTTAAGGTGGATCAGGGGAGCGTTGTGGTAGGGGGAAGTAGCGCGAGAAAGTGTTGTGTATGACGCGAAAGATCGACCGCCTACCTGTCAACTTGAAGCTTTTAAAAACCAAGATAAGAAAGTCAAAATGGATGTTTGGTTTTTCAGATAAGTCACTAAGGTTTAGGTTAGGATTAAGAAATTGATTGGGGTGTATAAAATAGTGATATCAAGACACTGAGAATTTCAATATCTTGGTGTAACGTAGTGAAATTATGTTTTTCGTCCTGCATGTGTTGCCCTACTGCCGAAAACCTATTGTATTTTATCGCATTAATGTGTTGTGAGTATCTAATTTTAAAGTTGCGTCCGGTTTGCTCTATGTAACAAGAATTGCAGTTACTGCATTTAAACTGGTATACACCTGACCTTGAAAAGATGTTAGTTCTGTTTAATGAATTGGAGTTATGTACCACTTCCATGTTTCTATTATTAGTTTGAAAGGAAATCCTGGCAATGCTGAAGGTAAAGGTGGAGTAAGCTGCTGGTTTAGGATTGTCATTTAATATAATAGAGTTCTATGTGGTCGGTGTTTAAATTTATCGATTATTCGTTGAACAAAAAATGTGTTGTAACCATTTAATTTAGCGATGGAGCAGATGATAGTAAGTTCCTTATTTAAGTTATCTTTGGGCAACGGTATTTTGAAAGCGCGGTCAACCATACTGTTGTAAGAGGCACACTTATGTGTTTGTGGGTGTGAAGAACTGTTTGTGTGGGTTTCCTGTAAATCATATACGATAATGAATAAGGTAGTCTGCTTATTGTTATATATCGAAAGTTGATTGATCTGTTGGATTCAGTTTCAAGGGTGAATTTAATATGGGGATTGATCTTGTTGAGATTATTCAGAGTGGAGGACGCATTAACAATTCTATCATCTCGTACCTCTGCTCATTATCTGTCCTTACTTCCACTTATACTTCATTTATTAGCTCCTCTAAACACGTCTAGCCACCACGGTTAGCTGAACAAGGTGAGCCTCATAATATTACTCATTTTTTAACTTACCAATTTCCCTCCGTTTTTATTTCTAACTAATTTTCCTTTTTTCTACAGACTTCATATATCCACATCAAACTCACAAAAATGTAAACTTCCCTGTCTTATATTAGGACCAAAACAATAAGAGGCAATCCCAAGACCTCCCATGGCAACATCTGCTCTGGTCTTGATAACATAATCGTCGATACCGTAACATTAAAATACTAGATTTGTGTTAAGTATCGATTCCTGCCTGAAAGCCTAGTGACTATACAGTGCTCTGAGGGAAGTGCCGAAAACCTATTCGCCAATACAATAGAGAACATCTAACGCTGGACATATTGTAGACGTTTTAAAAGTACAAAAATTTGACAAAACTCATTCCATCTTCAAGTAGAGCTGTCGAAATGCGCTCTGTCTGCACTGTCTGCTTTAGGATTCTCGAAACAAAATAGTCTCTTATGCAAGTTCACCGCCGATCGCTTTTCCAGTACCTACAGTATTTATCGTAATGACAGGACCTTTACACCAAGATCCATAAGTATACCGTAGTCTTCCTTTCGTGTCTTGAAAAATACTCTATCAAAGATTTAGCGTTGATGGGACTGAAATTTCTGAACGGTTGATCCGGGAAATAGTTTCTTCGAGGAGTGGATAAGGCGGGATTTTTACAACGTGATTTACTAAGGATGCTCGTGGGACCGTGTAATTTGAACGAATAATCTGGGAGAACGTAGTTTCCGGGAACGTATAATCGACGTTCTACTGTATGTGATTTCAACGCTCACAGCAGGAGTGTACAACACTTGTCATTTTGCTTATGAACTTCAATTAAAAATTTTACCTTTGTGAAAAGTGTTAAATTTTTACACGGAACCTTTAGTTCTTATCCATTAATTCAACATCATTATATGAGATTTCAACACTCACAGCAGGAGTGTGCAAGACTGTCACGTTGCTTATGAACTTCAATTGAATATTTCATCTTCATGAAAGTGTTATATCCTTTAGAGTGTGAACGTTGTCATATATTTTGTGTTATGTGTGTTGATAACTGTATACCTTTTGCCCTGTTCTTTCAATCGGCTGATGATTGCACCAAATGTGTCGAAACTGGTCCCGAATTAAACATGTTGTAACGTAAGTTTGTGCAACTGTATATCAGTGTATTGAATAGGTGGAACCTCTTAACTCTCTTTTTAGTATTGTGATTCTCAGTTCAATTCGGAATAATTATGAAGTTTCTGACTTTAAGGGCTGATTGTATAAACATCATTGACTGGAGATCAGTTTTAATCTAAGTTCAGAAAATGATCTAAGATCAGACTGGTGTCATGTTGTATAACACTAATCTAAGATCAACTAATTGAAATTCAATTTGGATCTCAGTTCATATGTGAGTGCTTGGCAACAGTGCAAAAACAGCTGAGTATTGCGAGTCACGTTGAGCAGTGTGAATCTCATATCCTTCGTATTCTGTGAGCCGAGTGAAAAAAAAAAAAAAAAAGACTGAAATGAAGCAGAAAATGGACCGTTCTAATTATTCCAAGGAGGACAAGGATGCTCTAGTTGACGTCGTACCGGGCGAGTTGGCTGTGCGGTTAGAGGCGCACAGCTGTGAGCTTGAATCTGGGAGATAGTGGGTTCGAGTCCCACTGTTGGCAGCCCAGAAGATGGTTTTCCGTGGTTTCCCATCTTCACACCAGGCTAATGCTGGTGCTGTACCTAAATTAAGGCCACGACTGCTTCCTTCCCACTCCTAGGTCTATCCCATCGTCGGCATAAGACCTATCTGTGTCGGTGCGACGTAAAGGCAATTCTAAAAAAAAACAAAAAAAAAAAACCACGAGGTATCTTCACTCTTAACCGCATACTGAAACAAGGGAACCATCTTTACACACCCCAAATGTTCTGTCCATTGCTGACCTGGTTGCTTTATGCGCTCGATTATAAGCTCGTTCTGCAGTCGTTTAGGCATGAGGTACTGCAGTTAGCAGGTAACGACAACATTGATAGCCATTGTCTCCCAGAAGGAGGCCTATGCCTTCTGGAATGTCCCTTTTTGAACTGAGCATGCACTTGTAAATTAATGAAGATATTGCTATTGTAAGCAGATCCTAGCCATCTTGCTATCAGCGTCACAAATAACTTGAACGAAAACCACCCATGACTTGTACGTTATAACCCCCAGGAGATAATATAGGTACAATCTATAGCGCCTACAACACCAGGGTAGTGTTGTACATCGAAAAAAATCACACATGATTTTCCTCACGTCAATTTGTTCGGAAGGCATTTTGATAAACTTGTGTTTTCGTGCAGCAATAAGATTAGATACACGATGAATCGCTCTACAGACTGTCACTGCGTCTACGTGCTGTAAATCACCAACGACTAACTCATTCGGGACAAATATTTCAGATTCCCTATATCTAAATCATTATCATATTAACTGAAAACTTCCCGTGGCAAAGAATCACAAAGTTAGTAATAACATGTGCATTGGAGAGAAAGGTTTATTTCTCTTGGTAGGTTTAACTAAAATATCACGCAAACCGAGTTCTAGCTGTTCCACGGTATCTTTTCCCAAGCGATCCCTCAGTTTAAACTTCTTATCACTCAATTCTCTCACTGGATTTCCTGTTTCACAGAACACATGGGGAGCCCGACGAAATTAATCATTTTCATCATCAGAAGATATATCCGAGAAATCAGAGTAATCAGACATCTGTAAAATACGAACGAGATAAGATAATAACGTATCGAGGTAATGTTATAGAATTATTACATTACACTGCAGTAAAAGAAGCATAATATTGCCTATATACGCACAACAACTATAGCTATACCATCTCACAAAGGAATACAAGGCAACGAATCAGCTGATCAAGCAGCAAAAGAGGCTACTAGTCTTCCAATCAACGACCGTCTGATTGCCACGCCACATTCTGATATCACTTATATCAAAATCAAACTATACGAACAATGGAAAATAAACTGGCTTAAAACTTCCACTAGCAACCTCCAAAAAATTAAAATGATATCTACGAGAACATATCCTCTCCAAAACCTCACCAGACATGAACAAGTCTTAATCTCCCGACTAAGGATAGGACATACGAAGATCACCCACAACTATCTCCTAGAAAAGAAACAACCTCCCTCCTGCAGCAAATGTAATTGCTCTTTCACTGTCAAGCATATCATCTCAGAATGTCAACTGTATGACCATTGGCGCTAACACCACAACATACCTAAGGAAATGGAACTGATACTGTTTTCTCCAGCACTGAGTCATCAAGCCATCAACTTCCTCAAAGACACTGGCTTGCACTCCAAAATCTAATTACATTATACTTATTTATTTTTTCTTTACATTTTTATAATTACAATATTATTATTACTACTATTATTCTGTAATCATATGTAAGAGTCGCGATAAGACCTTGGAGTTAAAGCGACTATAAACAACCCTAATTTAAAAAAAAAAAAACTATAGCTAGCAATGTCTGAGGTTATAGACTTCAGTGTATTTTTTTTTAACCATTTATCGTAACAACACAGGTAATATTTTATTAACAATCCGCTGTTCTTGTATCTCAAGTACAAACAACTCCTTGAACTAAGGTCAAGGAGTTTGAATGGAGAAATTTCTCCAGTACCATACAAATGTCCGAGTTTTGCGTGAACCAAGATTAAGTTCGTCTCTGATCTAAGTTCAAACGGTTTATACAATCGGCCCTAAATGCTCCAACACTCTTCGCTATATATCTAGATGCTATGCTATATGGAACATCTACAGACAACCAAGGTGTGAAGGTGATGGGGGACTGTTCAATCTGGCTAGACTTAACTCCCAAAAGCTTGCTATGATTTTCTACGTTACGGAAATGCAATATGCACATGATGCCACCGCACCTGCTGTCACACCTGATGAGCTACAACATTCAGTTGTTTCAAGAATGCTTGCAATCGTTTTGGTCTGTCCAGTAATGTTCACAAAACCAAAGTACTCGCACAGCCTGTACCTAGGTCGAACATCCCAGCTTTCAATACCTCCACTAGAGCACCACACTGTTAAGGTGTTTAAAGAGGATAAATGACAAGCCCTTCCATGTGATCTGTATGGACTGAAGTCATATGAAACACATTCACAAAGCTTTGGGAGTGATATTTATTTGGACAACACGAGTTGCAGCAGACGACGACAATGAACAGAGTCGCACAAAGAATTTCCAACATAATATGTAATTTCATATTTAAACGAGTGGAGGCAGGAATGAAATTGGAACAACAAATAAATAATTGGTTAACAGATAAAAAAACTGCAATGTATGGCTTGGGTACCGTCCAAATAAGAGCGGTTCTTATTCATGTACCATCTTTATCTTGAAATAATGCACTTTTCTTCGCTAAGTATGCTTGGAATATTCGTGCATATATGGCACACAGCGACCATCAAACGAGAGTGCTTGTGCTCAGCAACTGTGATTATAAAGTGCACAGAACAACTAGTCGAAACGTATCTTTTAAAAAACAAATCGTTTTGTAGATGTGTGCAGAAGATCTCCAGAAGTTCGCAACTGGATCAGTCTTAAACAGGAAAGGGCATTATAAAAACAGGGTCTTCAGAAACCAAAAAAACTCACTTCAGGTTAGTCCTCATAGGAGTGCGGTGTCTCGCCCACCTCAGTGAACCTTGCAAGGTTTCTGTAGAAGTGCAAGTGTCTCAGAATTTTCTTTGAAGATGCCAGGTCTAACAAAAATGAAAACCACTGCCAGCTTTTCATTTCATTCCTGTTCTTGTAGAAGGGTCTGAAGGAGTTACGAACTACGAAGTCTTATAGAATATTGGAGAGATATTTATCAAAATTTTGACTAACATTTTAAAAATTTCAAAAACCTTGCATTTTATGAATTTATGTTAATCATCAGAAATTTGAAGAGACAGGCTCTCCCTCGTCAGCCCCTGACAAGCGGGCATCAATACTCATTGAGGGGGAAGAGAAAAAACAGGTGGTAAAATCTCCTACTGGCATTTCACTGACTACTGTGTGTCAATTCATAGTGAGCGAGTCACTGTTGAAATGAGCTACTGGTGGAAACACATCAAGCGACCAGGAAGTCTCGCAAAGCATTTCACAGCTCAAAAAGCAGTAGTTTTCTCAAGCAGAGGAGGATCTACGTAACGATCGATATGCTGTTCTCCACAAAATGCTGCATTTCAAAGGATGAGCACAAGGGATCAGTGTAGCTGAGGTTCGATGATTAATTTTATGAAGAGAAAAAGATTACCTCTCCAATAAAGAACATTATGCCAAAGAAAGCTGAATGATTCCAACCAAAAAAAAATCATTGATTTTTATAACTTTGTGATTGGCAAGCGCAAAAATATCTGCTTTCCCAAATAGGAAACTCAGCTTCAATAAGCCACAAAGTATAACAAGTGGAAGCGAGAAACAACAATGTACCATAATGCTTCCCGAACAGCTGATAGCAGAAAACTTGCATCAGACACTGTTCTATCTGTTACGGAGTATTGTGGATGTGCAGAGGTGAAAGAAGGTGCTGGGATGAACAGGTCTCAATCTACGAAATTAAAGTTAATTTAAAATTTAACAAGGTTATATTTTCTTTTCAAGATTAAGAAATAACAAATATAACAGGTACTCAAAAGCCGAACAACAAATCGAGAATGTACAATTACAGAGATTACAGGATTTGGGCTCCGAGAGCCAGACACACACATCTTGAGCTATAAGCCCAACTTGACCCATATACAAGATTCAACAAAGGGGCAGAAGACCCCAATCATGCCCAGGAGCTCTTGCTCCCAATTACACAGTAAAGCCTCCTCAAGGCACGCAAAAACAATTTTTTTTTTATTTTTTTTGGGAAGAGCAACCCGCTCTCAAAGTTCCAGCCTATCAATGGCCACACCAAATTCCACCTTCAAGCTGTCCTCCAAGGACATAGACACAGGGGGTAAAAATACCCAACCTACTGAGGCCTATTCACCAAAGAAACAGGACAAATACATGGCCCCAAAATACAAACTTGAGTGGAGGCGTAACTGCACTCCTAATACATTTCTTTTAAAAACCTATTTGGCACTAGGCCGCTTATGCAAGGGCTAATCCCATACTAAAGAGGTGACTTACATACGAAAACGATTTACATTACATTAGAAGGGAAGAAACGGTTGTGAAAATAAGTTCACCTCAAAGCAATATGAGTGGGAGCTCGAGAGGGTTAAGCACTCTCTATCCCAATTTGTAGTTTAAAAAGATAGAATTGATACCAAGTGTCTTTACATTTTAGAGGAAAGTTACATGGTAAAGGCTTCGGACCTGCCCCGAGAGTTAAACTGCTGAGCTAGCAAGAAAAGAAGTTATTAAAAGGCCATTATCTGTTGGTTGAACTGCTGCCCGAAGAAAGAGGCGCTTCCCGCTCCCTGCTACATAATTTACACAATGATAGATGTTACTGAAGTGGCGCAGAGACCCGAAAATCAGCAGTTTATATACCCTCGTGGAAAGTTCGAGGCGTTACGAGAATGATAACACCCGCCCACAAGCATTTTATTGGATAATGGCAAAAACTACTACACTAGACGAAGAAGAAACACCTTATTGGTGGAAAATTAATTACAGAAATTCCTTATTGGTCAAATTCAAAACTGGCGGAAAGAAAGGGTTAATATTGCCAACTTAAACAATGACTGAAAGAAATTTAACAAAGAACAAACTTATGAACCCAAAATTTCTCCAAAAACACAGTTCGTTCACTTCGCACCAGGGTGCATAATTGTAGTCCTTCAGTAGTGCCATCTAGAAGAGAATGTCCACACTTTTTACTACAGGCAAAACAAAAATACATCGAAAACGACACAGTTCAGAAAACTTCAAAATTTACAAGTAGGGACATCTTCTGAGAAACTTGAGAATTAACATAGTAGTTAAAGTTCAGGCTTCCTCCAGTAGAGGAGTTTCAACTGGCGCAAAGTTTGAATTAGCGGCGCGGGGGTGTACCGCCCGGTACACTATCAAAAGCAAAATATCTCCAAGGGATCTACATTCGTGTCCAGGAAAAAAGGGTGGATGGAGACATCATCGTTATAGACCGTTATGCCTTTTAGCGTTCAGTCTGCAAGCCTCTGTGAATTTACTGAACGTCGCCACAATCCTCTATTTGCAACTAGTGCTGTGGCCTCATTTAGTTCTATACCTCTTATCTTTAAATTGTTAGAAAGCGAGTCTAACCACCCTCGTCTTGGTCTCCCTCTATTTCTATTACCCTCCATTTAGTGATGGTGATTTCAGGTTCATTTGTACAAGATTGGACATAAATGGTCTGGCGAAATCTAGCGGGGTCTCTTCTTCCACGCCCAGCCCTCCTCGTGTTGGACACTTTTTTTTCTTGGTGGCCACCTGACAGAAGGCAAAAAATTATTTGAAACCATGAAAACAAATTTGGCAGTTTCCTGGTCGATTGACATGGGTACTTCCACCCTTGGATATTTCAATAAATAAAGACAATTTTTTTGCTGGCATGTCATTATTATTTATGCAATGGTACTTCAGTTAATTCACATTTATTTCGCTTCAGGTTGTATTATTAGCATGTAATGGGAAGAACATTTTCCAGAGTCCGTAGTTTAAACCCAAATATTCAACTTGCCTGATGTAGAGCCTGCACTATTTGACTTTTTTATTTATTATTATTATTATTATTATTATTATTATTAATTTTTTTACAAGTTGCTTTACGTCACACTAACACAGATGGGTGAGATGGGTGAGGAATGAGCTAGGAGTGGGAAGGAAGCAGTGGGAAGGAAGCAGCTGTGGCCTTAATTAAGGTACAGCCGCAAAATCTGCCTGGTGCGAAAATGGGAAACCACGGAAAACCCTTTTCAGGGTTCCCGACAGTGGAGTTAAAACCCACTATGTTCCGAATACTGGATACTGGTCACATTCAGCAACTGGAGCTATCGAGTTTGGTTATTTGACTATTCAGAAGAAAACTTATTGCCATAATTTTATGCTAAATGATAACCGCAAATGAGTTGTTTTCATTTTGTGTATAGTATATTTGACGTATCTTGTAAATGTAAATAAATTGTAAATGAAATTTTTGTACATCTGAATTCCGTGACTAATTTACACACCCAAATCTTTTACCTGTATTTTTCATCTAAAAAGTGCATTATTTATGGGAGAAAATACAGTATGTATTTAAATGTGCAAAATGTACCAAGCTCATGTCCTAGCCTCCTTAAACGAGAAACTCAATGCGTTTTAACAGAAGAGAGGGTTAAAGAGTCGTCCTCTCGGCACTTACCTTTGGAGGAATCTATATTGGTGAACTCTTCTGACTTGAAGCGATAACCATCACCGAGTTCCAGCACAACTGCAAATGTGTAGGTGACCCCTTCTTGAAGATCACTGATGGTGAATGGAGGTCCCTTGGCAACCTCGTACTCCTTGGCATCACTCTCGTTCAGTTTGTCTCCAGGGGAAACCAGGATCTTGTAAGACCGCCTGCAAAGAGAATACCCTCTGTATTTTTAGGGTGAGATGAAGTGTATTATGTCCTTTTACAAAAGAAACAAAAAAATGATTATGCTAAACCACCCAAGAAATAATAAAGCAGTAAAAGAGTTCTGCGCGCACCCAGTAACTGCAGAATATAAAATTTTTCAGAAATAGATTTTCTGAAAACTGGAAAAACACTTGGGACCTAATAAGATTTGAACCACAGAATATGGTAATCAGACATTTTTTTTACAACTACACTAGTGTCCAAAAGTTAAGCATAAGTTACGAGTAAGCAGGGCAACAGGAAATAGATCGCAAATCGCACGACATATGCACCTACCAACCTTACGTGTTCGCTCTGTATAGGAAAGGAGTGTTCCCTGCTTTGACTAGCGGTGTAACCACACGGTAAACACAGCCAGTGCCTGCGCCCCATATTCCCTCAGTCATGTTTGCCCTGTTGTAGTAGGCGGAGTGTAGCCTCGTAGTGAACTTGACAATATAATGGCACAACAAAGCCATTTGGACCCCGCTTTGCATGGTAGAAACAGGCCAGACACAGACCGAACTCGCCGTATCCTTGAATGTGCCACAAAGTGTCATTTCCAGGCTTTGGAGACGATTGCGAGACACAGGAGATGTTAGTCATGGGCCAGTACAAGGTCGACCAAGGGTTACCACCCCACAGCAGGACCGATATCTGGCCTTAACCGCCCGATGAAATAGGAGTGCAACTGCAAGACAATTGTCAGCAGAGCTTGTAGCCGTCTCAGGGATTGCCATTTCCCAGCAAACTGTGTACCGGGGGCTCAGAACCGCAGGGCTGTTTGCCCGACATCCAGCGGTGTGCGTCCCACTCATCCAGCACAGAGACGGGCCCATTTACTGTGGAGCCGTCAATATCGAAACTGGACCATTTATGAATGGAGGCATGTGCTCTTCACAGATGAATCCCGCTTCAGTTTGCAGAATGATTCCTGTCGCACATTAATCTGGAGAAGGCCGGGTAGCCGATACAACCATAGGAACGTCGTGGAACGGGACCAGTACGGTGGTGGTGGTGCCGCCATCATGTTGAATGGCAGTACAGACCTGCACATGTTCATGGGTGGTCCAAGGAACACTTAACGCTCAGAGATATAGGGATGAGGTACTGAGACCACATGTTCGACTCTTCAGAGGTGCAGTTGCTCCAGACTTCCTCTTAATGGATGATAATGCCCGACCGCACCGCGCTGCTCTGGTGGATGAATTTCTGGCTGGGGAAGATATTCATCGCATGGACTGGCCAGAGAGGTCTGTGAATCTGAATTCTATGGAACATTCCTGGGATGCATTGGGGAGGCGAATTGCATCCCATCAGCCTCCATCAAGGACCCTCCAAGACCTTTGCATTGTCCTTTCAGAGAAATGGGATCGACTGCCACAAGAGCTCTTGGACCATCTGATAGAGAGCAAGCCACATAGCTGTGAAGCATGTGTGGTCATCAGGGGTAACCGTACACCCTACTAACAGCATATTTTGATGCATTGCCAAGCTTTGTTAATTGTTGTCAGACGTGTACCTTAGCTATCAGAATCTTTCTGACCCTGTTTCTTTGGACAAGTTGTGTGACATATTGTGTGCGAGCCAGCTTCCCTTTGTTCAGTAATCCATCTGACATTCCTACCAGGTGGTATGGCTTCGTTTAGTGATTATGCTTAACTTTTGGACACTAGTGTATATAGAATTAAATTATGGAACTTATTGTAACTATGGTGTATAGCATGTTGAGTGCTCCTCTACACATTATCCGACTATAACTGAGCTCAGTCAGAATATCCAACATAACAAAACACATTGTGCTTCAGTCTTTTCGGCAAAAAAAATAAATACTATTTGAAACAACTGTCGCTTTTCAAGCAGGCAAAAACAGTACAATACAGTGCAGCGTGGCACAAAACCGCATCAAACTCAATTTTGACCAAGGGGTGACAAAATATGTTCTGCTATGACACTCGTCAATTATGGGTAAACAGAGGACAAGGAAAAAAATCCTAATAGAGAGACGTTTGCTACAATGCAACGCTGTTCATGTCGTATGTGCCAGCAGCACAGTTGTAAGGGCCATCTCACAGAGAGTTCATGATGCGATATATCTTGTAATGTACCAGGTTCAGCAACATCTTTTATTTCTGGCATTCGTCATTTTCTAAAAAAGGTATCTGCTTTCTCTTCTAAACCACGTGGCCAAGTTGCCACATCACGGCACACAGCCCTCATAAAATATTCTCAGAAGGTATTGAAAACACACAAATAACATTTGACATGACATTAAAATGAGAAAATTAAATTATTAAGAATTAAAGAGAATAAGGAAATAAATTACCTCTTGCTGATTACAGGCTACACAGGAACCCTCCAATGATACACAGTTCTCCACTATACCTATATTTTTCCATGCCTTGTGAATCACTGCTTGCGTACACAACATTTGAACTGATTTTTCTCCTTCACAAACTGTGAAATACTTTTTGCAGAAACATAACCCTTAATCCAATGCCAGACCTTCTCAATGGCAGTGTGGGAGGTCTAATTACTTTCTGTCTACGATTTCCAGCAAACACACTCGAAAATGTGATTTGATTTGCTTCAAGAACTGTAACAGTTCACCTTTCCTCTTGTCATGATTAGAGAAAAAGATTCGAAAGAACTCTTGTATATGAGAAAATTACCGAAGAAAATGCAGATTGCAAATCATACCGAACACCACACATGCTAAGCAAGATAGCTTGACAAGACAGCCCACAACAGTGTTCCAATTTTGTGCTATATAAAAGAATGACAACTTGGGATTGGATGAATGCCTGTTTCTGCACACACAACCAATAGTCAGAGACAAAATGTAAATTTGAAAGTTACCATCCAGCATATTTTCGTCTATTCGACAGGTCAGTTTACGAAGCATCTCCACCAATTTTTATCCTGGTATTTCTCGAGTTTCGATTGTGGTCAACTCTCCGCCTTTCGTCTCTATGACAGACCTACGTCTTTTGTCTTCAAGTTGTTGTTGGTCCGTACCACCTGAGGCTGGATGACAATACGATTGTCTTTCGTAATCCACCTAATATTCTGTTTTCTTTCCAGCCATATTCCTAAGAAGTCTCATCTCAGCTGCTCATCATACATCAAATGCAGTACAAAATAGGTTTGTTAGATGGCTCTCTTGCTTATTGGTGGCAATTAGGTCTCTAACAGCTTGATGAAAGTAAGAGTATGGGCATGTAAAGCTGGTGGGAAAAGACCCTGAAAGCTTCAAGTACTCGGGAAGCATTTTACCAGGTGGATGAACTGGATCTGGCCGAGGAAGTGTGTGTATGTGACATATGGACATTGACGAAAAGGCATGGAGAATAAAATCCAGGAATGTATGCAGCAGCTTCCAGACAGAATGGAGAGAAATAGACTAGTGAACAACTGTTTGAAAGCTTCAATAAATGAATTAGAACAAAGGTAAATGAAGGAACAGAATACTTTCAGCTCTGTCCCCAAAGGCAACAACTCGCTGACACACAAAACTTGTAAGACATAACACAATCAGCCTCTCTTTCTACTGAACCACACCATGTGTAGCAACATGCAGAACTGCCAGAGTGAAATAAGGTCTCAATATTGTTTGAAGTACATGGAGAACAGTAATATTTCTCGATACTGTCACTGACCAACCTTCTCCTATACTATACTATTTTGTGGCCACTGCTCACCTATGGTACTCCAAAGTCCCCACCTCCTCTCCGACTTGTGGATCATGATGTCTTGCTTCAGTTTCCAGGCTATGCGCAAGGATGTGGTTATAATAGAATTTATATCCTGTCATAGTAGCCTTTGTTTGACATTTTTTTAAATACCATAACAGTTGCCTTACTTGGTGTTAAAATTGTGTTTGAAGTACAGAACACAAAGGGAGCAAAAGGAAGAGCCATGCGTGCCCATTGGTACATTAATCAGAGCACTGAAAAATAAAGAAATCTGTGTAATATGAAACCGAATACCTTTCATTAACAACAGTGCTGACAATTACTCAACAGGGGTCCATTCTAACTCATTTATAATACAACATTCAGACAACACACTCATGTGGACTTAAATGTTGTAAATAGTTTATTTTCTTTTTTCTTTTTTTTTTTTTTTTTTTGCTAGGGGCTTTACGTCGCACCGACACAGATAGGTTTTATGGCGACGATGGGATAGGAAAGGCTTAGGAGTTGGAAGGAAGCGGCTATGGCCTTAATTAAGGTACAGCCCCAGCATTTGCCTGGTGTGAAAATAAGAAACCCTTCAGGGCTGCCGACAGTGGGATTCGAACTCACTATCTCCCGGATGCGAGCTCTCGCCCGGTGTAAATAGTTTTAACACTGAGCCTGAAAACTGGTTATGTAATAATAGTATGCTGATATGACTGTTGGAAATAATAATAATAATAATAATAATAATAATAATAATAATAATAATAATAATAATAATAATAACAACAACATCAACAATAGACGTGAGCTCCAGTGGATGTCCAATTTTAAGAGCGAGAGGGTGGGAAGTTGTTTGAGGACTTCAAGAAATGTGATGTGAACGGGAGGCAGGAAAATCCATATTGCAGTGGCCACATATTAGTAGTCACGACGACCTCGTATGAGATAAGACTTTCTGGCACATGTACAGACAGGCCTTACAACAGCTGTGTTTAAAGGGGAAAGAGTAATCTGGCCTCCATTCCAACCTCATGTCTTCTGGACAGATAAGAACTGAAGGTCTGCATGTAAAGGGACCGACTTGTTTGAAGAGTTTTTCGTCCAGTCTTGCACAACGTGAAGGTTGGGAGGGCAGATATTTGGAAAGACTCACAATTCGTACGGTTGCATTTAACCACTGAACATGGCGTACCCTACACTGCACACCAACTCCTGAATACTCTGTTGTGGAGCGAAGTGCATTGCATATGACTAACACAGTCTGCTTTGTGGTTCTATATAGTGGCCAGTTCTTGAACTATTACAAATATACCGGTAGATGATCTCTCTTGAGTACCAGGTCTACCATGTGGCAGCTAAACGTAATCGTGGATGATATGAGTAGTGATGATTACAGTGATGTTGTTTGTAATGTGCAGGACAATTACAGTTCATTGCAGATTGAACATATCCTTAGTGTTTATGTGTTCTTAACAAATGACAAATCCACTGAAACATTTGTGTGTACATGCAGGACAATACGCTGAGTGAACAGGTGAACAATATTCCGTTGTAGAATATACAACCCATGTTGCACCGAGTTTACTCATAAGGTTTTCTCGGGACTTTTAGCAAGATCATCGGTCCAAGCTAAAAGCGAGAAATTTTGGTGTGCTGCTGAACTTAAACATGCTTAGAGGACCAATCTGAGCTTATGCCAAGTGATTTTAAATCTGGAAACAGCACACTTGTGTTTTTGTGATACTTCTCTGAAGTTTGCCAAGACTACATGTTAGGCGCTCTTCACATATAACGTAAGGATCAACTTTGGTAAGATTTTGCAATATCACCCGCTAACTGGAATATATGGCACGGCAGAGCGCCCTTTGTGCCATATTTTGTTGTATGCTGCCAACAAATTAATGAAGACAACACCAGTTTTCAGGTTTTTTTCTGGACGCCTATTTCACTGTGCATTACCAAGGCGGCAGCTTCTAGTGCCGAGTACTGTTCCATGGCAGTTTCATCCTTTCCTGGTTTCTTAAGACCTTTTAAGTTTGGAAAGTAGGTTAGGTCTACTATCTGTATGTGCATAATGCACCATCAGCATGACAGTGCAGTTTCAAGTGGAAGGAAATTAGGATTACAGCATAAACAAACATTTCAAATGATACATTTTGCTGTAGTTTCTTCATAAATCGATATACAGATGGTTTGGACATGTTAAGAAGATGGAAGAGGGAAGTGACGAGAAGACAACTCCGGTGGTTACACTCAATCAAGAAAAGACTGGAGCATCATCAACAATAAAGGTGTCATTCCTGTCAGAGTCGAAGCAGGAAAAGAGAAACTAGACATTTCAATATATCTGGCAAGCTCTGTTGAAAATATTCTTCTTGAGGAGAATGGAATAATATTGGTTTTACAAACCACTAACTATTTTAATAGTTTTTCGAGATACAGCTGGAGCATGCCAGGGTGTAGGAAGACCACTCAGGGTTAATACTCACGACATATTCTGAATCGGCGCTGGCAGCTCTCCCTCCTTCCAGTTGATGAAGAAGCTGCCGTTCTTCTCAATGAGGACCTCCAACTGATGGGGACCTTGAACTGGAGGAGCAGAGTAGTAGACTACTTGGGAAGCATTAGCACCAGGACTCGTCGTCTGTACCGTGACTGCGTACTGCCCGCCGTAGTGAACGTTGAACGAGAAGGAGAGCGCCGTGCCTGACGTCGGAAGAAGAGTTGTCGAAGATATCTTGTTCAAGTTTACCTCGCGAATGTTGATCTGAAACAGACCATTTAAACTGCAGAATTTGAGCACCAAATACAGGAGACAGCTGTCTCATTATCATAAAAAAGAGGAAAGAAATGAAAAGCAAGCGATGGGTTTTCTCTCAACTCCGCTGCAGAGTAAACCATACACTGTACGGCGGCAGACTCTATACCACTTGAGGTATAATGGAAGTGTGCATTGCAAGATGTGATTTTACTGAGAGTTGAACATTGGCCTATCAATAATTACGCTTTGCCGAAGTATTTCAAGTAATGAAAATAACCAAGTTCCGTATGGAGTAACAACAACGCTTAGCGCGCTGGCCTTAGGCCACAGAGGCCGGAGGTTCGATTCCCGGCAGGGTCGAGAACTTTAACAATAATTGGTTAATTTCTCTGGCACGGGGACTGGGTGTATGTGTTGTCTTCATCATCATTTCATCCTCATCACGACGCGCAGGTCGCCGGCGAGCCGAACATGTCCTCGGACACTCCCGGCTCTAAAAGCCATACGCCATTTCATTTCAATGCTAACAAAAGGAAACTTAATTAATATTTACACTGACATAGACCAGAAAAATAATCCCAATTAAAACCACAATGACATATCAGAGAGAGTTAATATTCTCCTACAAGTAATTTTTATCCATAGTTTCAAACTGAATACAGATCAAATTTAATGAACATAGGTTTTCGTAGTGCATTGTATTAAAATAAAAAATTAAATATGCCAACTGGATTAAAGCTACCTTATTTAACAAAGCCGAGCCAGGGCCTGTGAAGGCCTGCCTCCGACAGTGAGCAAAGAAATTCTTCAAAGGAACGTGGAAGTCACTCTGGGAGCGCTCTGGTGCCATTCCACTCCTCTTCCTTCCAGCTCTGATCCGTTTCCTTGTTCTTTCGCCTTCCAGTTCGTTTTCTTCCTGTTATAATTTGATCCACCCTTTTTACTGTTTTACTTGTGTATTATGATGGATATCTTCATTCTGGATCTTATCTCTTCTTATTTTCTGTAACACTGAACTGCCTTTTCTCACTGTCGGAGACATGCCCTGATGAAGGCCAATGTAATTTGGCAGAAAGCTCGGCTTTGTTAAATGTACATAAGTGGCTTTAATCCAGTTCGCATATTTATTTCTTTATTTTAATGCATCAAATTTGTACTTCCCTCCTCCCCCCTTTCCTCCTATCTTTCCCTTCCCCTTCCCTTTCCATGTTCCACTCCAGTCAGTGCAATGCTGTGTTATTGCTCAAATACATCTTACCAATAACGACACTCCATGGACCAAGAGGTGAGCAGACAGTTTTCTTTTCATTCTTAGGTCTTACTAAAAATAAATACAATGCAGAATAATCAGCACAAGTCCCGTACAGCACCACTCTACTCTTCAACAAGGATCTTCCAGTAGATGAGAGTAGTGAAAGTCATCATCATTGTCATCATTTTAACTGCGCCGTCATTAACATCTGTAGCTTTATATGTTTCTCAGTGCTGATGACTGAGAAACACGTTCACTTAGATATGTTGACTAAATAATCTAATAGATTAGTGTAAATTGCCAAAGTAGTTGTGAATTTATGGTTCATGCCTGCTTACCAGCTGTTGCAATGCAACCAATAGTAGAGGCTTAAATATGTTTCAACCCCGTAGAGAAACTCTCACCACTGGATTACCACATGTCGAGTAAAATACACTTCGTGTACAGTAGAACACGCAAAGTAATATGGTGCGGAGAAGTCTAAAATTTGCTGGCGAGTATGTAGGATTATAAAATAAAAGTCATATACACAGAGATCTGGAAAACGAGAATTATGTCCTCCTCTGACCACCACCACCACCACCTTTTTCTTCTTTTCAGGAGAAAGGATGATAAAAGAAAGAGATTCTCCATCACCATCTTGTTCCTCATGTCCTCCATCCAGGAGCATGCGTAACTATGGTAATTATAGGATGACATGGTGTACTTAACCCTTTTGATGCCATGCTGAAGTGCAGTGATCGCGCTAAGAGTGCCATACAATTTTAATTAAAATGCGCAAACTAAAGAAATATATTTTTCTACTTATATTTTTGGATGTAGATCTCTGGGTTTTCCCCCCCCCCTTCTTTCCCACAGCACAGAGGTGAACAGAGAACATGGAAGTGTCACTATTACTGCTACAGAGTTCCACTTTCTTAACTTAAAAATCTGTGAATTTTGGATTTGTTCCTTTTTTGAAAAAGGTAAATCTCAGATATGGTCTAACTTCTGACTTTCATAATGTATTTTTATCATGTTTATAAACCTTTGTGAAAAAATTCAATTGAATAAAAAACTAAAATTTTATCAATTCTTTATAGTAGTTTTTGAGAATTAAGAGTGCATTATGACGTCTGTGAGGTCACTCTCTAATGCATCAGTATCGAGGAACAGGGCTACCCCGTACATCAAAAGAAGGAGCCGATATAAATACATCCAGAGAGTAGAAGCGGTACTACTTATGTTGCCATTGAGGGTACAGGCAAAAGAAAAATGTCACTGATAAATCGGCTGTTTGACACTAGAATGATGTGATTATTATTGTGCACTTTGCGTCTCACTAGCACAAACATACAGCCTTACAGACCAGAGAATGGAACATGCCAGGTAGCTCCTAGCTTCTGGTGTAAAGTTTCCTTAATTCAGCAAAACAAAACATATTTAAATATCTGAATTTCTGCCACAACTTTTTGCACAGGTTAATAAAACTACATTTACTCTATTAATATGGGCTCTCAAACATTTCCTCTCTTATGGTTCTGACGATGGGCTATCCCTCATAGACGAGAATGATTGTCTTCCTGAAGAACTTAGTTTTTGTGAGATCTTAAGCGACTGTAGACGCCATTCCTAGAACCGCAGAATTTTCCGCATATTTTGCTAGTTTAGTTAAAATCCATCTCTTAAAAATTTTTTTTTGTGACAGCTGCTTAGACATTAAGGGCATACAGTTTTTCTTGGCTAATTATACATTCTAGTTACTAACATACATTAAAATAAATTCGGCTAATTCATTTTGGAACATTAAACATATTTGTGCTTGGTATGGAGGTTCATTGCAGTACAAGTCTTTGGTAAAATCTATTCAATACGGACCAAAATGAAGTTTTTGACATTAAACACCTTTGTTCTGCTATGTACTGGCTGTGTAGTTTGGTTTTTCTTCACGGGCTTACGTTGTTTTCTTGTATTACGCTTGTCAATTTCTGTTCTCTGCCTTTTTTTCTCAAAGTGCCGAGTTCCTTCCCAGACCTTACGGCGCCAGACTGTGCGGTTACTTGCAGTAGCTTCCCAGTTTTTAGTTTAATTTAGCACATTTTCATGTTGGTTTTTAGCGCATCTCTGTAACGCTTTTGTGGTCTTCCAAGTTTTCTACGACCATCCTTTAGCTGGGAGTACATAATTTGTTTTGGTAGACGGAATTCAGGCATGTGAACGATGTGGCCTGTCCAGCGAAGTTGGTGCTTGATAATCATGGCCTCAATGCTAGCGAAGTTAGCTTCTTCCAGAACACTGAAGTCAGTGCGTCTATCTTGCCATTTCACCCTCAGGATCCTTCTCAGGTAATATTGATGGGATTTTTCCAGGTATCGTATGTGCCTCCTATACATAGTCCACGTTTCACATCCATATGTAAGAGATGGTATAACGGTAGCTTTGTGCTGATATTATGATTATCAAAGACCCTTACCCGAAGACGACCAAAAGCCATACTAGCACATTTGAGGTGGTGCTGAATCTCATCATCAAGATTTGCATTTGCTGAGAGATGGCTGCCAAGGTATGGGAAATGTTCTATGTTCTTCAGAACTTTGCCTTGGACTGTGATTGCAGGACATACGGAGGTGGAGTTGGGTGCAGGCTGGTAAAGGATCTGTGTCTTTTGGATGTTAAAATGTACCTAAACAACGTAACATCAGCCTACATTTAAAATACACTTCCGTTGCAGAAACATACATACATAACACATTTTTGGATCAGGAAAGTTTACTCTGTTCAAAGATGTGAAAAACCAAAAGGAGAATATCTAAAGTCATCTGCTTAGCTGATATACAAGGTTCACTCAGAAGAATGTAGGTTGCACCCCCATCAGGAAGTCAAACAATTTAAGGAAACTCTGGCCCTACACCAAAACCAAGTACACCACCCTATTCCAGTTAGTGCTGAGGAAGACTTTACCTTCAACCCCTCCTAGGGCCTTCATGGCTTGGCTTACTCTTAAAAGATATGTAATATGTTGCACTAGGCTAAAACTCTTACCTGATAGCCAGTCTTATTGGTCATAGTTGGGCAGGAAGAATTCCAGGATACGATCATCTTTGTTTCATCCTTGGGATCTGTGTACGCCCTCACATTCTTAGGTGCGGCATTCATATTGAACTGCGTGAAGACATGGGCGGGAGGACTATCGGACAGCGGGCCCGACCCCAAGGGTCCCACTACTCCTACATCAAACACGTAAGACTCGCAGGCTGCCAGGTGAGGCACCGTGAAGTTCAGGTTCTGGGTCGTTGCCTTGGGTCCTTTCAAAATAAAATACCATAAACCGTTAGTATCACACAGTATCAGCTGTTCTCATAGTAGTTTGATGATTTCACCATTACAAAGCTTACATCAGTGTGAAAATTGGGAACCACCTGCTAGCCTCTAGTCTTAAAGATGTTTAGAGTCAAAGGCAAGCCTATCAAAAACAAAATTAAAATCCTGACAACAGATAGTGAACAAGTCCACTCCTAACCCTATAGTTCAACAGGGTTGCCATATTGAACGCCTCTGTTCAACACCATATCGGGAAAACGGCGGCACATAAATTTGTGAAACTCAGTATTTAAGTTCAAGATAAGAAGCGGGAGAAACTACGCTGCAAATTATTTTTATAAACTAAAGGGGACGGGGGATTTGGTTTGTACAGAATCAGAGGTAAACTACGGACATAAAAAAACTTCAGCATTGAAATGTGAGGCAAATTGGGGGAGAAAATAGACAAATAATAATGTTTATGGGCTCGAGGTGTGAGGGATGCATTTAATTGCATTTAATAAATTTCTCCATGGCGTGGTACTACTCTGCTGTCGTATCGTAACGTTCTCAACCATAATACAAATAAATCACTCTATTAATGTTAAAAGAAAGAAATCATACACGTAGGTTAATCACATAACACTCAGACCTCTGCAGTGATATGAAGGCAGCAAATAAATACTGTAGATAACTCTTCGTTACAGAAGTGAGCTGCCGGTGGTTACCAGAGCGAGGGACTACATGAAACTCATACCAGAGCAACACAGAAGCATGAAAATGAAGGAAGGCTATTCCCGCTGTTGTACTTCCTCCCTACGAATGTAGTTATGAGAAAGGAAATGTTATTTTAATAACTCGTGGGCAAAAATGCCTCAACCTTTTCACTTATCTTTCACAATGCATTACAAAGTACAGTATAATATTCATTATTCACGAGGAATTACGTGTGTCTCAGAGGGGGTGTGTTCATTCCTTGTAGGTCCATAAAAGCAATACTGCTTTCTTAACATGGAATGAGCTATAGCATGTTTTCTCTCATAAACTCGCTATTTTGCGCGCAGGCTGTTATGAAGAGACTTTTAATTTTTGTAAATGTATTTCATTAATTGAAGATGGCACTTTCCAAGCCTATTACTGATTGGTCAGATGACTTTGTATTGTTGAAAATGGTTATACGCATGCAACAGTCATGTCCGTCATCAAGTTATGATGTCGCATCATTAAGACATATCAAATTCAATAAAGTATTGAAGGCACCAAGTTCCTTTACTTCAAAAATCAAAAACAAACATTCCCGCCCAACAGCACCGCTCTCAATAACCTGAGATGTTCAATACAAGATCATGAAAAGTGAAATGCAGAAGTGAAAACAATGCGTCTCAATTGAGGTTAAGCACTGGAGTAAAAATACAACACATCTCGAATTCGTGGAATCATTCACGGATATTGCATTCTCGTTCATAACGAAAATCAGTAATCAGGCAAGTACGATTCTGGGTTACGTACATAGTACACCCAAAGAAGTACAGACATGATTTCAAGATTTAAATTCTTCTCACCGCTCAATGCAAGAATCTCCGTGAGATGGTGAGTCTCTTTGACATATACACCATCCTTGATATATTACACCCGTCCCTACACATAATGGCTCCGGCATGATATCTACAGGGCGTTAACGGGTTGGAATAAAACAAAATAGGCGCTTAACTAGACTTTGCTTAAAGGCATACAGGGTAGGAGACGGATCATACCTAATTACAATGAGAACACATTCGGGTTAAAGTTTAGATTAATACAAGTGGTTTATTAGGCCTTAATGATGATGATGGTAATGACACATTTATATACAAATGAATTACATGGATTATTATCAATTGTTGTTGTTTGTTATCGACTTTTAGTCGTATGTGATGGATCCGAGTATTATCTATCGCAGCGCGATCCATTATGACGAGATTCGAACGGAAAAACACTTATCATAGACACTGAGGCTATGTGATATCATTAACCAATAGGATTAATATGCATGCAACGAGTCTGAGCAATCCCTATACTAAACACACAACTATTCCCCAACGAAGTATCAAGAAGGAACTCATAAAAATGTGGAACAAACGCCCGGGTTTGAACCGACCCTCACTTGTATACAATTCACCACCCCGATGGTCAGCACCATCGGCAACTCAATTATAATCACAACAAGATACATAAACACTTAGAGAACACCAATTATATACAGTAAACACGCGAGACATCCAGCCTTCGGTTGAGCATTGGGGTACCAATGCCGCTGTCGGGAACTGAACTGACACCCCTTTGGATGGAAGTGGGACTCTGAAAACCCTAAGCTACATTATACTCAAGTGTGTAATGACAGTAAACTAACAAGTACTGGTAACAATCGCCGTGTCATTTATTAGCGACTACATCATTCTGGCGTGTTGAATATTTCCATTATTAGGCGACTCTTCCGGCCCTAGTTCTCTTTAACTCACGGCTCCCCCTTATACGAGCGGACGAGCGTACAAAAAAAACCAACACTTCTCCTCACTAGGTCAACTGCCCCAACCCCTGCACGGCGGGTGGTCAATGGCCTCGGCCTTCACAGGCATAACGCCCTTTCTTAACAAACACCCCATCTCGGGGATCGTTCACTAATAAACTGAGCTTCATTCTTCATTAAGCAAATTACATCGGCTCTCAATACTTCACTTCAATTCAACACACACATTCGTTTACAATGTCATGATCCCGCGACGCGACACCGGTTTCTATGATACCAATACTTGCATGATTACCATAATTACAATTTATTATTATTATTGTTATTATTATTATTATCATTATTATTGGGTTCATTATTACACTATCTCCCTACACGACTTACCTGGAAATTAGACCATACTGCGTGATCATAATTAACTTCCTCGTAATAACGGTGTAATTAATCCATATCTAAATTGTGATTTCTGATAAAATTGTCACACGGTAATACAATTATGAATTAAATATTCCTCACTTTGCACTTAAATTGTGATAAGCTTGCCAATTAAAATTGTACAATTCCTATCTAAATATATGTCAGTGGAGGCCTGTGGTGTCAGTTCCGAAGTCATATCTCGTAGTTCTGGGTGCTCACGAAATAAAATTACACTATTTACCAGCCATGCATTATCAACGCTGGACTAACTACAGCCTAACTTGAATTACTCTGAATTACTAAAAATTGGTTTCCTGACGCATCAATAATTACAAGTTTCCCCAAATAAAATGATTAAATCAATCTACTACTGCATGTAAACTTATCGTATTACTCCTTTATTTACAATTGATTGCTCAGACGTGTTACTAATTAAATAAAGTAAATAGAAGCTACGTGTATCATGGTAGCACATCTACATTACTGAAGTTACAATCTCTAACATTATAGCGTCAGGTAATGATAACTGTTCCCCGCCCAATCTGATCACGTCATATTAAATATGATTAATACTCATCTCCATCACTTGATGACCCGTTGTCAGCTCAGGAAGTCCATTGCTGGTTTAGTGCTGACCCATAGGCACCAAAGCAGTTACTGGAGGCACCATTCTTCTTTCCAACCGGGAGTCCATTGTTCTAGGTTGACGAAACCGCTGGCAGTATTCCTGAGGCACACAATACGTCACTATTTATTCCAAGATTTGTTTAGTTACATTCAGTGTGAACGTCCAGCCACGATATCGGACCTCACTCCGCAATCCGCGGTTCAGTATCGGATTCCGCGTACCTTTGTTACTACTCGACACAGTAGCGCCGTGGTAATAATAATAATATTACTACAAATTATATTAAATGTTTGCGACACGTCCCTGATCTTTAAAGTCTAGACACTAGCATCGCGTCTATCCAATCTCTGCAATATTTACGCACAGTACGCGATTTCACTTGTAAATTAAATTTAAATTCACTCAAACAAAAGATCGCTGGAAGCTCGACTGCACATAGCTTCGCCGTCTGTAAGCCACGAGTCCCGACTGACTCTTGTCCCTTCCTGCAGTAGTTTTTACTAGGGAGCGATACCCCTTCCACTAATTTGCGTAGCGCCTATTCCCGGCGTACTCGAGGTATAATAGTATGGGTAGTCGGTGACCAGTATCTAGTTGGTGCGATTGAGACATAACCACTCAATTATCCTTCGGTGAATCTATTTAAATTAATTAAAATATGTTCTGCTTCCCCTACCACACGGGGTGAAGTCCCTCCGTCGAGGACGTGTCATGAGACTAACCAGATGGCCCCAGTACTTTTCCACGCAGAAACAACACAGTATTCTTTCTTCGGCTGAAAGTTATCACGGAAGAGGACATTAAACACTCTAAATAAATGTCCCAGTAACATTCATCCCTTTTAAATCGGGAGACGACCCCCTAATATGAGTTTTATTAATTTTCTGGATCGTAGGTAATTAAGTTGGCCAGTCCGATTCCAAGATGGCTCCTATATTCCGTTTCGAAAAAGTTAGTTTCCCTTCATTCTGTGAGTCTTGAGGAGGGATGTCTTCTCTCGAGTGATGTCACAGGGAATCCCCATTCGTAACCCCTCCCGGGTCTAAGTTGGCTTGGCTTCATCTGCAGGGCCCCCGCTACACAAAAGATAATACTGCGCAATAAGTCGCAGACAAAGAAATCTCGTAGAATAATTTTAAAATACACAATTTATCTATCTCAATGGTATGAATATTAATTAGTTTCGGTATGACCTCTATTAATGATATGAATATTAATCATTTTCAGCGTTTTTTCCCTTTAATAGCATTGCGTGCGTAATTACGGAGATCGATATCAACCTAAGGTCCTTGGATCATGCCCCTGTCGGGTTCAATATATGCGGTGCTCTTAGATTCTAGCCTCTTTCCCTTAGTGCATGTTCGTAACAAACATGCAGTGATCAACATAATAATAATAATAATAATAATAATAATAATGAGAAAATAATAATTGAAGTCCATTGATCCTCCTGTTGTCGTAAATATAAAAGATCCAATTTCCTTTGTCATATAATCTCAATTCAGCAAGACTATTCCCTTGAACTTATACATAACCTTCACGCAATCCCTTCGAACTTTCACAGCACAGGCTAACCTTAATTTCAATATGTCGCAACTAAACAAATTGAAACAATCACGTGGTTGAGTAAACGGCTCGTTAACAAGAATAATAAAGTCGATTACAGATGACATGTCAAAATCAGAGGCGAAGGTTAGAATTTAAAAATGTGAAGAACTATGGAATTCTTTTGAAGAAGTACAAATGAAAATAGAGGAAACAGAGATCACTGATGAAATAGCAACACTAAAATTTGAAGAGGAATGTGAGGGAGAGCGAGAGCTATTTGAATCTATTTATTTCTGGACAGTTACACATCTGCAAACGATAATAGATGAACCAGAGAATGTTCAAAATATTTTGCTAGCTCAAATGAACACGGCAGCAAACAACGCCATTCATCAACAGGAAAGTCCACAAAATCATAACAGAAGAATACATAAATTACCAGAAATTAAATTACCGGAATTCAACGGCGAATTCACAAAATGGTTGCTTTTTAAGAACAGTTTTGAGTCAACCATTCATAATGATACTCAACTAACAAATATTCAAAAATATCAGTATCTGATCTGTCCTCTGCAGGGCGAGGCATGCAAAGTCATTCAAGGTTTTACCATTTCAGAAGAAAACTACACAAGTGCTTGGAACTTGCTTGTAGATACATATGATAATCAAATGACGATAACTGAGACACATCTAGATGACCTTTTCAAGTTTCCTACAGTTTTTAAAGAGAACAAATCTGAATCACTCAGGCAATTACAATTTCATATTCAAACTCACATGGCTTCATTAAAAGCAATGAAACAACCTGTACAATATTGAGATACGTTGGTTATTCATCTAGCAAAGAAGCAGCTGGATTTCATTGAGCAGAGAGACTGGCAGGAAAGGGTGAAAGGCAACACTCCAGAAAAAATGCCAATGTTGGATGATTTCTTGAAATTTTTAACTGAACGTTCCCAATCATGTATGTTGTTAAACCACAACAAAACCAAGGCATTGAACACGAAGGCAAATCTGAAGGACAAACAACCTGGCAAGAAAGTTGTTATGACGATGACTCAGGCAAGCTGTAATCTGTGTGGTGGAAGTCACCCCATTTTTACATGTGAAGAATTACTTAAGCGATCAGTTGAAGACAGAAGAAAACTGCTCCAAGAAAAAGGACAGTGTCATAACTGTTTGAAACCAGGACATATCGCAGAGGATCAAAATGCAAGAAATGTGGACAAACACACTTTTACATGCTCAGGAATATGACAAACGGAAAGAAAATGTTAAAGAAAATCAAGTGCCCATAAACCTGTGTGTCGAATCTCAGCATTCACCTGCTTCCCTCAATGTGAGCTTCAACAATAATAAAGGTGTTTTAATTAATCCACCTATTCAATACTTTTATTTTTAGTTATAGTGGTTGTATAAATAGACTATAAGTTAAATGGGACATGTTTCGCCCTCAATTAAGGGCATCTTCAGCATAAAAACAATCATCAAAAGTACAACTAATATAAAAAGTGGAAGCTAAAAGTTTAGCCAGTTATTAAAATGCGGAATATAAAAAAGTGAAAAATGATACAATATATAAAGATGCTAATGGAAACACTGCCAATGATTAAACTATAATCTTGTCAGAGACTAAAACTTCTTCCATTAAAATTCCAATTAAAACAGTTCATTTAAAATATTAGTGGAATACCGAAGTGGTAATAATATAAAGCCAACGACATAAGGACGTGAGCACAAGCATAAGCATGATTGTCATAAATACAATATGTCCAAGGCCGCTGATGAAATTCGTGAGCATAAAGTGTGACAGTAGAATCAGTTGAAAAATTGTAAGTGGCCCTTAGCACCAGCAGGTAATATTATTGGTTGAAAACTTGCCAGGAAATGTCAGTAGATACTGAAATAGTGTTTTCTGTAAGAGAAGGAAAAAATGAATTAAGAAGTTGAATGTAAGGAGAGGATTCGGATTACATAAATTGAAATAGATGAGGACTTACATGTAGTTGAAAGTTATTTTTTATCTACTGTTGTGTTGGTTGCTGTCCTGTTGGCTCTGAGTCTCGTGTTGTAACTGTGCTGCAGAGGCAGCAGTGAACTCGGAGGGGAAGGAATAGGGGACTGTGGAAGGGAGGAGAGGATGGGTGGAGTTAATTGTGACGAGGCTGACAAAGGGGCGGAGTTAACCGTATTGCTGGAAGTAGGCCTAATGTCTGTAGGTATGGGAGGAGAATTAGAGTATGAAGAATGAAAAATATTAGGTATCCTAAATTTAAATTTAAACTGTTAATATCATTCATGATAATATTTGCAAACACAGTAATCTTAGAAATGGAAGTAGAAGAATGCACTAGATTGTTAAATTTTGTATTAGACAATAATTACTTCTCATTTAACAATAAAATTTATATACAGAATGGATTAGCAATGGGTGACTCAATATCGGGCATGCTTGCCGACATATTTATGGATTCAATCGAACACAATGAAATAATAGCAAAGATTAAAGGAACTGATTTATGGTTGAGATATGTAGATGATACGTTTGTAATCTAATAGTCAAGAAATCTTAAATAAGTTAAATGAAATTGAACCTAATTTGAAATTTACGAAAGAGGACGAAGTGTGTTTCTAGATGTAATGGTTACGCGTAATGTTAACACTTCTCATTTCCAAATATTTAGAAAACCAATACAATCATCTACAACTATAACCAATTTTTCTTTACACCCGAATTCACATAAACAAGCATCTTTTCACAGTCTGATTTATAGAACACTTAGAATCCCTCTATTTCCCAAGAATTTGAAGAAAGAATTAAATTATATTAGGTGCTTCGCTAAACAAAATGGCTTCAAAATTAAATGAATCAATAAAATTAAGAACAAGTTATCCACGAATCTGATAATAGAAAAAAAACAACATAAAAACTGAGTATGCTACATTCACTTTTAATAATCCAGCTATACACCAGATTACTAACGTATTCAAGAAACGTAATTTTAATATAGCTTTTAGAACTACCAATACTAACCAGTCCATATTCTTTAATCATAGAAAAGTTAATTATGATAAAAATCATTATTTGGGATCAGGGGTATACAGACTCAAATGTACTCAGTATAATTTTTCATATGTTGGACAGACTGGGAGAAGTTTTATGACAAGATACATGGGAACATGTCAACGCAGAAAAACATAGGAAATACTCGGCGATGAGTTTGCATATGAGAGAGACTGGTCACAGATTTGAATCCACAGAGAAAGACCTAGCGATAATTAGAAACATAGAAAAAGGGAGAATGCTGAACGAATTAGAAAGTTTATATATCTATTTAGAACAAATGTACAATAAGGAACACAATCTTAATTAAATCACGGACAGTAAAAGTATGTTACATGAATTAATGCCAAAATTATTAAAGTCAGTTAGTTTGAATACATTTAGGATACCTAATATTTTTCATTCTTCATACTCTAATTCTCCTCCCATACCTACAGACATTAGGCCTACTTCCAGCAATACGGTTGACTCCGCCCCTTTGTTAGCCTCGTCACAATTAACTCCACCCATCCTCTCCTCCCTTCCACACTCCCCTATTCCTTCCCCTCCGAGTTCACTGCTGCCTCTGCAGCACAGTTACAACACGAGACTCAGAGCCAACAGAAGGACAGCAACCAACACAACAGTAGATAAAAAATAACTTTCAACTACATGTAAGTCCTCATCTGTTTCAATTTATGATAGGAAAACTTAAAACGGTCCACCTTTTCAATACAAAAATGTTATAGTTTATTTATAACATGTATTTGCACTTGGAACTAGTTTCAACGCTGTTTTGCGTCATCATAAGCCAAAATGTGGGAAATAGGCCAGCATGTAGGCATTTATATTACACAAGGCGTTGCATTAAACAATACACATCTTACAAGGAGATAAAAACAGGGACGAATATAGAAACAAATGAATCGTTGAGAAAGCAAAAGTTATACATATTAAAAATAACCTTAACCACACATCTTGCAGTGCGAAAGTGTTCTTCTTGAATGATTCCTGAATATAAAACACACGCGCACATATTTCTGAAGAGCCAACAGGCAGGACAAAGTAAAGTGTAACCTTAAGAGTTCTTCTGAGAAGAGTTCATCATTTTTTCTATGTTCCGACTAACTAATGAAGTCTCCCTTGAGTTCCTGATAAACATACACAACAGGAAATTCTCCTTCACTCTCAACAATAGCTATAAAGACCAACGGTAAAATTTCATTTTAAATATTGTGCAGAGACGTGAAAGCATGATCTTGAACATGATATAACTCCTTCATATAACCCAATTTTTTACACAATGTGTTACATTAAATAATACACATCTTACGAGGAGATAAAAACAGGGACGAATGTAGAAAACATGCATCGTTGAGAAAGCAAAAGTTATACATATTAAAAATAAGCTTAACCACACAACTTGCAGTGCGAAAATATTTGCCTTGAATGATTCCTGAATACAAAACGCACGCGCACACACTTCTAAAGAGCCAGCAGGCAGGAAAAAGTAAGGTGAAACCTTAAGAGTTCTTCTGAGAAGAGTTCATCATTCTTTCTATGTTCCGACTAACTAATGAAGTCTCCCTTGAGTTCCTGATAAACATACACAACAGGAAATTCTCCTTAACTCTCAACAATAGCTATAAAAGACCAACGGTAAATTGTACTTTAAATACTGTGCAGAGATGTGGAAGCATGATCTTGAACATGATATAACTTCTTTATTTAACCACCTTTGAAAGTCTCTATATTACATAGCTTCATTAACACACCATTCTGTAGATGCACAAAATAATCTTGTAATCTTCACAGGTCCGGTATTCAGCTCGACAAGAATATAAAATAGGTATTAAGGAATACGTTGTTGAGAGTTTGGAGGTCGACTGTGCCAGTATTTGTGGTGTATTGTTGCAGCGTTACGTGTAGGGTGGGGGCAGGTTTCTATGATGTTTATTGCGGGACATGAGGCGGTAAAGCTATGGCGCGAGATGAAGAGGAACAGAGCGTGTTGGATAGTTTTGGTCTAGGGAGCGGCCATTGTTGGATTAGGAGGAGAGAGGGGAGGAGCGGTAGGGGAGGAGGAGTGGAAGGAGGGGAAGTATGGAGGGTGATGTGGTGAAAGTGTGTGGCGTGACAAAGTATTATGCATAATCTGAAAGACAGATCTGTTTTTCGGGATATTAATGTTTTTGAAAAATTCAATGAGAAAGTCGAATAGGATCTTTGGTTTCTCTGAGATATCATTTAAGTTTAGGTTGGGATTGAAATATTGGTCTAAATGAATATAGAGGTTTTCAGTGACGTCTAGGAAAGAACCTTTGTTTAGAATATCTAATACCTCAAGATCTTGATTTATTTCAGTGAAGTTGTGCTTAAATACTTTAATATGTAGGCCGACCGCGGAAAAACGGTTGTGTTTTATGGCATTGACATGTTCTGCATATCTGATTTTAAAGCTGCGTCCTGTTTGCCCTAGGTAAGAACTTTTGCAGTCTTGGCAAGAAAACCTATATACACCTAATTTTGAAAAAGGACTACTTTTATTTATTGATGAAGAGTTGTGTAGGATCTCTGTGCTTCTATTGTTAGTACGAAAGGCTATTTTAACGTTGTGTTTTTTAAAAACGTTAGTGACATTGTAAATTTCTTTATTGAAGGTAAATGTGGAAAACGTGGCAGTGCTAGTATTGTCTTTTATTAGGGTGGTTTTTGGGCGGTGTCTGAATTTATTGATTATTCTTTCAATAAAGGATTCATTATATCCATTGAATTTTGCTATAGAGCAAATGGTGTTCAATTCTTTATTTAAGTTTTTTCTTGACATCGGAATTTTGAATGCTCGGTCTACTAAGCTATTATATGTAGCCGCTTTGTGTGTTTGGGGGTGTAGTGAGTCATTTCTTATAGTAGTGGCCGTTTGAGTGGGCTTTCTATAGATACTATATGTGAACGAAGAGGGGTGCCTATTTATTGTTAGGTCTAGGAAGTTGATGGAGTTGTTTGTCTCTGATTCTAAGGTAAATTTAATGTCATGATCAATGTTATTAAGGTTTTTGAGGGTGGATGGCGCGTCTATGGAGCATTCATCTAGGATTATAAATGTGTCATCTATGTACCTAGCCCAGAATTGGATATTAGCAAATTTGATGTTATTGTCAATGGCGGTGTGCTCTAGGAAATCAAGGTAGATCTCTGCTAAAATTCCTGAGGCTGGTGAACCCATAGCCAAACCATCTTGTTTGTAAATGATCTTATCGAATGTGAAGTAGTTATTGTTAATTAGTAATCTTAATATGGTCATAAAGTCTTGAACTTCTAGTTTACTTAGTTGATTGTTAGCAAGTAAGTTCTTTTCGATGATCGGGAATAATGAGTTGGTGTTTATACTGGGATACATGTTGACTATATCAAAGGAGTGCATTGAATGATATGGTTGAAGCTTGAAACTGTTTAGTTTGTTCACTAATTCTACAGTGTTCCTGATGGATTTATTTGATGAGAATTTATAATGTTTATTAAGAAATTGTTGGATAAATTGAGATAATTTATATAAGGGGCTTGGTCTGTAGTTTATTATGGGTCGAATAGGGACACCGGTTTTGTGGATTTTGGGTAGTGCTTTAGCTGTTGGTAGGCCTGGGTTCATAGTAATTAACTTTTGTTTTTCTTGCTCAGTGAGGAGAAAAGATGTGCTCTTTAGAATTTGTTTGAATTGCCTTTGAATTGATTGTGTTGGGTCCTTCTTAACTATCGAAAAGGAGTCATTATCTAAGAAAGTTTTGGTTTTTTGAATGTAATCTGTTTTATCCATAATGACTGTTGTGTTGCCTTTGTCGGCCTTTGTAATGATGAGTGTCTTTGACTTTCTTTTTAAGATTGAGAATTTGTTTTCTTTCAGTGAGGGAGTCTTTGTTGATTTTGGTGATAGGGGTAGCAGTGCGATTTTTTGAGAAAAAACTTTTGTTTAATTGTTTTTTTACATCCATTCTGAGTTCGTCTTGTAGTTCATATGGCATTTTGCTGATAGCAACTTCTGATTCAACTACGAGTTTGGAGGCTGTAAGGGCCGAGTTGAAACAAGGCCAGTTGTGCTTTGGACCTTTCGAAAGAATTCTTATATCGTCCTCATCTAAGTTGGTGGTGGAAAGATTAATTACTGGTGGGTGGAATTGTTGATGAGTGTCATTAGTGAGGTTAGGCTTGCTGTTAGGTTTTGGAGGGGAGTTGCTGTGTTATACCTTATTTTTAAGTGCTACAAGTTTTTTCTCTAGTGTTATCTTTTTTGGACAAAATATTGAACAACTTGATTTGGACTTCGTCTTGAAAAAGATTCCACTGAGCATTTGAGAGTAAGGTGGCTGCCTCTAAGTGAGTTTCATATAAGCGATGATTTAAAAACGACTTTTTCTTATAGAGAAATTTTAGTTCATTTTCTAACCAAAGTTTGTTTGTCCTAACCTGAACATCTTGTTGATGGGGAGGAACAAAACGTTGTTTCGTGACGCTTTTAAAAAAATTAGGGGTTAAATTCTGTGTAATGCACTGTTTGATAAATGCTATATCCTTGCCTATTTTCCCAATTTTGATTTTTAAGCCCAAGTAATGATAGGCTAACGACTTTGCCTGGTTGGCTGCTTCATTTAAACCTAAGAATTTCATTTTTGTCCGTATTGAACTGAGAATGGATGATAGGAAAACTTAAAACGGTCCACCTTTTCAATACAAAAATGTTATAGTTTATTTATAACATGTATTTGCACTTGGAACTAGTTTCAACGCTGTTTTGAGTCATCAACCAAAATGTGGGAAATAGGGCAGCATGTAGGCATATATATTACACAAGGCGTTGCATTAAACAATACACATCTTACAAGGAGATAAAAACAGGGACGAATATAGAAACAAATGAATCGCTGAGAAAGCAAAAGTTATACATATTAAAAATAACCTTAACCACACATCTTGCAGTGCGAAAGTGTTCTTCTTGAATGATTCCTGAATATAAAACACATGCGCACACATTTCTGAAGAGCCAACAGGCAGGACAGAAATGTGTGCGTGCGTGTTTTGTATTCAGGAATCATTCAAGACGAATATTTTCGCACTACAAGACGTGTGGTTAAGGTTATTTTTAATATGTATAACTTTCCCTGTTTTTATCTCCTTGTAAGATGTGTATTGTTTAATTTCTCAGAAGAACTCTTAAGGTTTCACCTTACTTTTTCCTGCCTGCTGGCTCTTTAGAAGTGTGTGCACGTGCGTTTTGTATTCAGGAATCATTCAAGGCAAATATTTTCGCACTGCAAGTTGTGTGGTTAAGCTTATTTTTAATATGTATAACTTTTGCTTTCTCAACGATGCATGTTTTCTACATTCGTTCCTGTTTTTATCTCCTCGTAAGATGTGTATTATTTAATGTAACACTTGTGTAAAAAATTGGGTTATATGAAGGAGTTATATCATGTTCAAGATCATGCTTTCACGTCTCTGCAATTTTACCGTTGGTCTTTATAGCTATTGTTGAGAGTGAAGGAGAATTTCCTGTTGTGTATGTTTATCAGGAACTCAAGGGAGACTTCATTAGTTAGTCGGAACATAGAAAAAATGATGAACTCTTCTCAGAAGAACTCTTAAGGTTTCACTTTACTTTGTCCTGCCTGTTGGCTCTTCAGAAATGTGTGCGCGTGTGTTTTCTTTTCAGGAATCATTCAAGAAGAACACTTTCGCACTGCAAGATGTGTGGTTAAGGTTATTTTTAATATGTATAACTTTTGCTTTCTCAACGATTCATTTGTTTCTACATTCGTCCCTGTTTTTATCTCCTTGTAAGATGTGTATTGTTTAATGCAACGCCTTGTGTAATATAAATGCCTACATGCTGGCCTATTTCCCACATTTTGGCTGATGATGACGCAAAACAGCGTTGAAACTAGTTCCAAGTGCAAATACATGTTATAAATAAACTAACATTTTTGTATTGAAAAGGTGGACCGTTTTAAGTTTTCCTATCATCCATTCTCAGTTCAATACGGACAAAAATGAAATTCTTAGGTTTAAATATTTCAATTTATGTAATCCGAATCCTCTCCTTACATTCAACTTCTTAATTCTTCTTTTCCTTCTCTTACAGAAAACACTATTTCAGTATCTACTGACATTTTCTGGCAAGTTTTCAACCAATAATATTACCTACTGGTGCTAAGGGCCACTTACAATTTTTCAACTGATTCTACTGTCACACTTTATGCTCACGAATTTCATCAGCGGCCTTGGACATATTGTATTTATGACAATCATGCTTATGCTTGTGCTCACGTCCTTATGTCGTTGGCTTTATATTATTACCACTTTGGTATTCCACTAATATTTTAAATGAACTGTTTTAATTGGAATTTTAATGGAAGAAGTTTTAGTCTCTGACAAGATTATAGTTTAATCATTGGCAGTGTTTCCATTAGCATCTTTATATATTGTATCATTTTTCACTTTTTTATATTCCGCATTTTAATAACTGGCTAAACTTTTAGCTTCCACTTTTTATATTAGTTGTACTTTTGATGATTGTTTTTATGCTGAAGATGCCCTTAATTGAGGGCGAAACATGTCCCATTTAACTTATAGTCTATTTATACAACCACTATAACTAAAAATAAAAGTATTGAATAGGTGGATTAATTAAAACACCTTTATTATTGTTGAACTGTAAATTTTCAATACGGACCAAAAATGAGATTTATAACAAGTAATACAATGTGAGCTTGGAGAAAGGAATAACATCACAAATACTTTTGTCAACAGCTTTAATTGATGCGAAAGATGCTCACGGAAGAAGAATAACATGCCGAGCCTTATTGGATCCGGAATCTTAGTCGAATCTAATAAAGGAAGTCTGTAGAAGAAACTTGGTTTACTGAATGTCAAGACAAACACACAGATCATTGGAGTAGACTCTTCCAAAGTGGAAACAAAAAGGATTACGAGAGTACACCTCGCTTCAAGGAATGACGGATTTGCGGTGGAAGTAGAATTTCTAGTTTTGCCAACTCTAACAGGACAATTGCCACAGTTGGAGATCAAGATGGACAAGATTATTATTCCAAAGGATATTCGCTTGGCAGACCCCACATTCAACGAGCCTGGAGACATAGACATGTTAATTGGCGTAGGACTTTATTGGAAAATAGTCGTAGGTCTACCCAAGAATGAAGCTGAAGGAGAACCAGCTCTGCAAAACACCCGATTAGGCCGGATTATAGACGGTGAGGTTTTTGAGAACAAACAAGGATCAACAACATGCATGAAAATTAGCAATCAACAATGATCAGATCAGATGGAAAAAGTTTGGAAACAAGAAGCAATTCCGGAGATTCAACATTACACATCAGAAGAAAGAATATGTGAAAGACAGTTCACGGACACCGTTTCGAGAGATACAACAGGTAGAGTCATCGTAAGACTCCCTATTAAGCCAGATGTCATCCTCGGAGAATCAAGAATACACGCACTAAACAGACTAGAATCATTAGTCAAGAGATTAATGAGACACCCCGAACTCAAGATAGCTTATGCAGATTTCATGAATGAATATGAAAAACTAGGGCATATGAGCTTGATTGAAACAAACCAAAATCAAGATGTACCAAATTCATACTTCATACCCCATCAACCAGTGGTACGTCCAGATAGTGACACCACAAAGGTCAGAGTGGTATTTGATGCCTCGGCAAAAACATCACTCAATGACAAGCTCATGACAGGACCTAATTTACAGCGAGATCTTTTTCATATTGTACTTAGATTTCGCAGCCATAATTACGTCATGACGGCAGATGTGGAAAAGATGTTTTGGCAAATCCTCATCCATCCTGAAGATCGAGCATTACAGCAGATTTTGTGGAAAGAGGAATCTTCAGCTCCTGTGAGGATTTATCAGTTGAATACAGTAACATACGGAACAGACTCGGCACCTTATCATGCCATGAGATGCCTAAATGAATTGGCTACTCTTCATGAAAATGAATTTCCAGCAGCAGCAAAGGCTATTCGCGATGATTTTTATATGGATGACTGCTTAAGTGGAGCAGACATTCTAGAAGACGTGATCGGGCTACGGCGGCAAATACAAAATATACTCAAGAGTGGTGGAATGCATTTGAGGAAATGGATGTCCAACAGCAAAGAGATCTTGCAGGATTTGGAGAGCAAAAGCGACGAAAGGACTTTACTGGTTTTAAATAAAGGTGTGGCTAGAAAGACTCTTGGACTCCTCTGGGACTGAGCACAAGATTGCCTTCAGTTTCGAGTTGAGCTGGCAAAGCAGTCACTAAGATCCTAACAAGAAGTCGCCTTCAAAATCGCACAGATTTTTGATCCACTAGGACTCGTGGGTCCAGTACTGATCAAAGGGAAGTTGTTGATGCAACACTTATGGGTAGATGGATTTGAATGGGATCAGCCATTGTCCCAAGAGCACCTTCAGATTTGGAACGAGTACTATATGTCATTAGAAAGACTGAACAACATCAGAATTATGAGAAACATAAATCCTGGGAATTGGTCTGGCTTTTTTGATTTGTTTGGGTTTAGTGATGCTTCAGAGAAGGCTTTTGGAGCATGCATTTATGCAGTTTGTCAAACGCAAAGTGGTCTCTACATTTCCAATTTACTTTGTGCGAAGACGAAAGTAGCTCCTTTAAAAACCATTTTGTTGCCAAGACTCGAATTGGAGGCTGCCCTTCTTCTTGCACAACTTGTCAAAACAACAGTGAGTGCTTTGAAAGAAAAAATTGGTCAGATCAGATTATGGAGTGACAGTACAATTGTTTTGGGATGGATCAACACAGAGCCAAGGCTACTGAAGACATTTGTGGCAAACAGGATTGCAAAGATTCAAGAAGCCACTGATGCAACCACCTGAAAGCATGTTCCTTCGACTGAAAATCCAGCTGATCTTCTCTCAAGAGAAATTACTTCAGCAGAACTCGAAGATAAAAAGCTTAGGTGGAGTGGACCTTCTTGGCTTCGCACACAACGTCAACAACCAGAGCATTTCGAAGAATTTGAAACAGAACTAACAGAGCTGAAGGTCATAGTAGTTACGTTGACAGCAACATCAACCAGCATTCTACTGAATAAATTCTTGTCATTTCCAAAATTATGCCATATAGTAGCATATTGTCAAGGATTCATTTATAATTCCAAACTCAAACCGCCAGAAAGGAAAAAGGGTTCACTAGAAATACAAGAAACTTGTAAAGCAGAGAAACAGGTAGTCAGACACAATTAGAAGCATTCCCTCAAGTAGTACATCGCTTAATTAATAATCAAGACCTCTCAAAGAAGAGTTCTCTAAAGTCACTCAGTCCGTTTCTGGATAGTAACGGATTGATAAGGGTTGGAGGAAGGCTTCATTTTTCGGAGCTAACGTCAGAACAGAGACATCCTGTGCTTCTACCAGCAAATCATCACATCACCAGAATGATCATGGAAAATGAACATCGTCGTCTCAAGCATTGTCCCCCAGAGCAACTGCTACACGCAACCCGACAGCAATATTGGCCCATCAGCAGCAGAGGAGAAGCGAAAAGGATTGTCAAGAGGTGTCTGAAGTGCTTTTGTTATCATCCTACAGATCCAGAGGTACGCATGGCAGATTTACCAAAAGAAAGGGTTACGTTAGTTGTTCGACCCTTTGTTACCATAGGAGTGGACTATGCAGGTCCAATATCTGTATGAGAAAGCCAAAGAAGTGGCTGCATTCATACTTACAAGAGATGCATAGCTGTATTTACATGCTTCAGTACCAAGGCAGTGCATTTGGAGTTGGTATGTACAATATAACTATTTATAATAGTTTATTTAAATCCGCCTTGATCAATACACTCATTAAATGAAAGAAACATTATTTATTAACCATACATGTTTCGGGAAATCTCAACCATTCCCGAAACATGTATGGTTAATAAATAATGTTTCTTTCATTTAATGAGTGTATTGATCAAGGCGGATTTAAATAAACTATTATAAATAGTTATATTGTACATTTAGACCAGTCAATACGGACCAAACACAATATTAACCTATCATGGTTAAGTTTATTAATTTGGAGTTGGTGTCGGAGCTAACAACCGAACCTTTCTTAGCTGCACTGCAATGCTTTACAGCGAGAAGAGGTTTGTGCAAGCAGCTTTTCTCTGATAATGGGAAGAATTTCATTGGAGCAGCCAACGCACTACAAGATATCCAGTCCTTTTCGGAAAAGGGGTCAACGACCATTACCTCCTCACTCGCTCAGCAGCAGATACAGTGGAGTTTCATTCCTCCCTGGTCACCCCACTTTGGGGGATTGTGGGAAGCCACTGTAAAGATGATGAAGAGACATTTGCTGACTGAAACACAGGGACGCGTGCTAACTTTCGAAGAAACCTACACTATTCTTTGTGATATAGAGGCTGTATTAAATTCACGTCCCCTTTCTCCCTTTCCAAATGTTCCAAATTATTTAGAAGTCCTAACACCAGCACATTTTCTTCTAAGTGACTCAATCGTGCAACCTGTGCAAAGGGATTTGGTGAGAGAACCCGATAACCGCTTGTCACGTTGGCAGCATTTGCGGAAAATTCGGCAGCGGTTGTGGCAGAGATGACAGCGAGAATACTTGCAGGAATTGCAAAAAAGCATCAAGTAGCATGATACCAATCGACGTATTGATGTTGATTCTTTGGTGCTATTAATTGAGGACAACATCCCTCCTCTAGAGTGGTCCAGAGGTAAGATAGTTCAAGTTCACCCTGGACGAGATGGTGAGGTCAGGGTTGTCACCGTTCAGACGGCTGGTGGAACTTTCACCCGAAGCATCAAGAAAATATGCCCTCTTCCCATTGAAGGGGATGACAAGGAGAACTGAATTAAAGATTTCCTGTGATATTTCTAACTTTGTGTCATTTTCATCAAAGATATAATTTCAATATTATTTTCTTTTAATCATAAAAATATGATATATAGGGTTTTGTATTAATGCATGTTAAGAATAAGTATTTTTACAATAGGTATAAGATTACAATATTTAGTTGAAAGAACTCCTTTCAAGGGGGGCAAGATGTTATGAAGGGACTTTTAATTTTTGTAAATGTATTTCATTAATTGAAGTTGGCACTTTCCAAGCCTATTTCCGATTGGTCAGATGACTTTGTATTGTTGAAAATGGTTACACGCATGCAACAGTCATGTCCGTCATCAAGTTGTGATGTCGCATCATTAAGACATATCAAATTCAATAAAGTATTCAAGGCACCAAGTTCCTTTACTTCAAAAATCAAAAACAAACACAGGCTGAGGAGAAATATTAAACTCTGTCTTTTGCTATTTGTGTTATGTCGCACTGACACAGACTGGGAAGGCCTTCATTAAGGTACAGCCTTGGAAACCATGGAAAATCACCTTGAGGGCTGCCAATAATGGGATTCAAACCCACAATCTTCTGAATGCAAGCTCAAGAGCCAACTCGTTCCTTAAGAAACACAATAGAGGTAAGTTCTTATTGGACTGTTCACTACTGTTTCCTATAGTATGCATTGAAGACATCAGTCGAAATAAAAAATTATAAACTGGCTTTTGTGCAATTTCCTTGTTCAATCCTACTTACTGTATTTGCCCAATTGTAAGTTGAACTTTTTAAAAAACTTCTTGCTTGGTTTAAAAATGACCCTCGGCTTAGAACCTATATTGTTAACATGGCCAGTAGCGTTGAAGATAACCTTTATAGACGCAATACGAAAAAGTTCTGAAAAATAACACCCTGAAGCCGCAATAAGGAAGTTTTTGCCATCATGTGCATTCAGGGATGTTTTCATGAACAAATACAGTAGAACCTCTTTGCATCGTTCCCGGAACTGTCGTTTTCCCACATCCATCGTTCGATTTATTCAGTTCCAAAAATGTTCCATATAAACCAATGTTAAATTCCCTCCTCGAACTATCGTTTTATCGCATCAATCGTCAAAAAAGATTTGGCCTCGGCCACAATTTTCCTGCATGGATCGATTGTATGCAAGAAAAATATACTATTACAAACTATCCACTTCATAGTCGTATCGATGATATAATCTAATGGTTCCGTAAAAAAATATTTTCCATCTAATCGATACATTTTTATTTTGCCTTTGGCAATTTATATCATTAAAAATAACAGTACATGTTATCATCATCAGCTGTATAGAAAGCAAGTACATAATAAAATCCTTGTTGACTTTAAAACTATTGTTAAGTAAAGGTTGGAGGGAGGCGGGGGGTGTACGGGTGACAAGAAGGTTAATTTAAAATACGTTAAAACTTCTATCTTATTGAACGAAAATGTCGTAAGTCCCGAAGGCGTAATTAAAATCACGTATTGTTTTAATACTAGAAGTGGGTGTTGTAATTTTGAAGAAATGTTTTTAACTAGAATGTGCTTCTTCTTTAATTGAATTCTAGTCTTCTTCCTAGCCGCATTGTACTGTGCTGGAAAATGTATAGAAAAGGTTGATCTACTTGTATGTCCTTTTCTAAGTTCAAAAGGTGAATCCACTGTTGGTTTAAGTTAGGAGTTGTGTTCACAGACATTTCAGGTTGGATAGCTTGTTGCACGATCTGTAAATGGCAGAAAAATATGCACCAGTTAGTTGAAATTGTCTCTGAAAGTGTTGTTTAAAGAATTGTTTTCGGTTAAATAATGGAAAAATGATTGAGAACTTTTTTAACTTACCCCTGTCCGATTCAATTTCTTTACTCCCCGTGTTTACGTGTGTGGGTCTGTATCTACCGTTCTTGATCTGGTGTAATAGCGGTGTGATGTGCTCTGCTTGCTAGCGTAATTCGGAGGGAGAGGGGAAGCAATGTCGTGTCGTCATCCGTTGCTTCTCGCATGGAGGGAGTTTCTGGGTGTGACAGAGTCCTCGTGCCTGCCTGTTACACTTGGGCGTGTTTGTTTCCTACCTAATAAATCTGTATATCTCAGTATATGTTGATATAAGGGATTTCTCTGTTCATTCATCTCATTTAAGTTCTTGTCCTTGTTTGTTAGCTTATCAAGAAAAATATGGATATTTTCTAAACTGTTGATCAGTCTTCCTTTATTTAATCTATTAATTACAAGGTCTCATTTGATGTCTGTAAATTTATGACCCGTCTCTTTCATATGTACTCCCCTTGCGGAAAACCTATATTTTTCCGGATTGACGTGTTCTTGATACCTTATTGCGAAGTTCGTCCAGACTGACTTACATACGTAGCCTTGCATTGGTTGCAAATCAACCTAAAAATTCCTGAATCTTGGAATCTTCCTTCTTTGTACTTGTTAACTGTGTTATGGTTGAAAACCTGTGCCTAGCATTAATATTTGTTGAAAACGCTATCTTGATGTCGTACTTCTTAAATAAATTAGTAATTACGTAAATGTTAGGATTGTTGTAGGTGAACTTCACGTACTTCTCCGACTGTTTTACTAAATTTATTTGTTGTCTGCATTTACGTTTGGTGATTAACCCATTAATAACTTTAAAGCCATTAATCAAGGCCTGTTGTCGGATAAAAGCAAGTTTTTTATTTTTTTGTTGGTTAAAGGAATCTCGAAGGCTCTATTAGTAAAGCTAAAATACGCAGATTTCTTCTGTGAGTCGGGATGTAAACAGTTCTTAATATTAATCGTGGTTGGAGTGAATGTAGGCTTCCTATGTGAAACTAATTTCCTTTCCTAGTTGTTTTAACGTCTAGAAAGTTCATCGAACCATTTTTCTCTTCCTCAATAGCAAACTGTATATTTGGGTCTAAGGTGTTCACGACGTTCAAAATACTAAGACTTGAGCCATGTCTGCATAGCAAATTCATAAAGGTAACTATTCTGTTATTGCTAATGGCCTCTTCCGGCCTCAACTTGAATGACTTAACTATTTCCATGATTGTACTAGAGAGGGCAGCTCTCTCGATGGTGAACACGGATGATCGATCTTTCCGATGAGATACTAATTTTATCTCTTTGACTCGAATCTTTGTTTTGGTTTAGAGAACAGAATAAAAATGGACCCCACACAGATCGAGTAGCGTTCTTGACTTTCAAAAGGGTTTTTAAACAATTCAAACTTAGCCTATACTACCATCCTTCTTCTTACCTTGCTGGTTAATATTCCAGGTATGGTAATTCTTTCATATTATTATTTGTTCGACTGTTCTTTCATAATATTTGTTCTATTATTCACTGCTGATTGATGTGCATCTTTTCGCTCCGCAGTATGAAAGGGCTGCATGTTTTCTTGTGGTTATTGTGATTATGATATGTTGATACTTGGTTCTCATATTACTTCTTTTCATGTGCACTGCATTCTAATGCAATTCGCCATCTAATGACCGTTTGCCCTTCGTGTCGACGTGAGGTTCCACTCGTGTCGTACGAAATGCTAAACCTAATGGGTTTGCGCATGACTACGGGATTTCTCTGGTCCCACAGCTAAATTCCTTTGTGCTGTGCACGCGACTTCTGATATTAATGAAACCTCGTTTGTGACCTTGGAGTCATGCTATATGAAATTGAGTTCACCGTTTGACTGGCGCTGGTGATCATATTGGTTGCCGACCCCGGGTGTGTCTGAATGTGTACACGTATGTTGGTATGAGAGGGGAGCGAAAGAATGATGTATCGGTCAGCTAAATTTATATTTTAATCTTGTATCTATATCTTATTTTTGCATTTTCGTAAGGTGCTTTTTCTTTTGCCTCCACACCTGTCTTGGCTGCTTGCTTACCCATGGGACCACCATGTTTATATTTCTTATATTTAGGCTATGCGCATGCCTGGGATTTTCCCTTTGGTTATTCATATTGTTTCTGTCACAGGTGAACATGTAGTGGAAGTGCAAAGTGTTTTTTGAAGACTTCATTTGTAAAGTATGATATAATGTTTTATTTGTAATGACCTAACCTGTACTGTGTAATATTTGTAACGCATGTATTTGTAAATAGTAGTATTGAGTTCTATATTTACTGGAAGTATCCAGAAACTTGGGTGTGTTGCCTTTTGTTGGTTAGGTATTCTAGAATATATTTTCTGACACTTCTGGAAATGGAAGGTTCGCGATCGCGTATTCGAGAAGGTAGGTTAAGTTCGTGACTAAAGTTGGAGTTGTGACTGGTGAACCTAGGAGGGGATGGGCGGACTCATGCATTCTGATTGGCTACTCCAAGGCCAGGGTTTTCCTATATATATATAGAGCGAGGCAGCGTTCGTGATAATTCGGTCTGCCTTAGTTTGTCTTGGTCTGTCTGAACTTTTTACGTCGTGTGCGACGCTTCGCTACCGGGATGGGCCACTTTCGGTTAAGCACTCTTGAATTCTGTTCCGGCTAAAATTTCCGTAATGTTCGGTTGCTATTTCGTATAGGAGTCTGCCCTAGCCTAACCTAGATTTGCCAAATTAATTATTTATGACGCCTTAGCTTTTCAGCTAGGGCTTGCCTGTTTGTTTTCGAGGCATTCCCATTTCGTATTTCACTAAATATGTAGATTGTAGTTTGATATATTTACCTTGGGGTTTGCCTCTGGTAGTTCAGTGTCACTTGATGTACGCTAGAGTTTTGGAAAGTACGTTTACTTCACTGTAAATTGCATTGTACAACTGGATTTGTAACTAGATGTATAGTTGGTTTGGAATTTTGTAA